>NW_027507764.1:210990495-211560495 GCF_037356315.1 Lithobates pipiens
CTAGCCATCTCTGGAGGAACCCTGGTTGAGAATGGCTGCTATAGATGGTGCACACCAGAATCTATGTGCTGTATAGCCTTATGAGAGACTATAGGATTTATTTACTAAAACTGGAGAATGCAAAATCTGGTGCAGCTGTGCATGGTAGCCAATCAGCTTCTAACTTCAGCTTGTTCAATTAAGGTTTGACAAAGAAAACTAGATGCTGATTGGTTTCTATGCAGAGCTGCACCAGATTTTGCACTCTGCAGTTTTTGAAAATCTCCCCCTCTTTATGATAAAGCAACTGATACAAGAGGAAAATATAAAGCTGGCCATAGTCCGTTATTTTTCTTTTTTTTCTTTTAGCCAGCAGGCTAAATGGTAAAATAAATAAATTCCTCCTTTCACACAAATGAGGTAGATGGAGGAATCTCCCTGCTGTGTCAAAATATACTGAACAATGGGTGTAGCCAACATTTGATTGACTTCTGTCGAGTTAAGCCAGTCCTTGCTAAACTGGTCAAATTTTGATCAGTGTGTTGGCAGCAATATTCCACTTACTTATGCAAAGGGTAAGTAGACTCTCGTTTAGTGTAACTGTTACCTAAGGTAACAGCTGGCTATGCCTACTTTTTGACACAGTGTGCATAGCAAACTTCTTCTTTTTATGCTCCAGGGTGCCCTAGGCCTTTCACAATCCTACCAACACTCCTACTGCAGGTGTCCCCTGCAGTTTAATAAAACAAGTGTATCTATAAGCAAAATAGAAAATGACATATATGATTCAATATGTGTGTTGCATTAACACAGCAGTCTTTCTTACAATCCTCTCTGCGACATTGTTTTATTACCTGTTGATTCTGCAAGTCGTTACAAGTAGATCAGTAATTTTTCACTTCATATAATAGGCCAAGCTGTCCAGAAAATGTACTTGTTACCGGTTTTGGAAAAAACATATAATCCTGCCAAGGGAGCTTACAATGGTCAGCATTTTTTCATATGGCTTCAACCAGCAACTGGACTTTTCTTTTATCACAGTGTTAGTTTTCCATTTTAACAGAATAGCAGCGCATCAGTCCTTACAGGAACATAAATCATCATTCACTTGCATACAGAAGGAAAGAATGCTACTAAGAATGCCTGATTAGTTATTTGGTGTAACACAATGCAGCTGACAATTTTAGGAACCACAGATTTTATGGGGACACAGGGCAATTTTGTACTTAACAAAAAAGAACAGTGTGTTCACAAATTACATCTTAAAGGCTTTGAGCTTTACCAGGCAACCTTGTTACTGAAGGAATTCTTCTCTAATAATTGTTTTTAGAGAAACCAGATTTCACTATGTAAAACAAAGTTTGCCCTATCCAAGATTTCAGGGCTGATGAAAGTTTGCATAAGTCTTTGTTTCTTCAATTTTATAAACTAAAACAATCTGCTTTAGAGGAACATTGTACTGGTATAAATAGTGGAAACTGCCAGGGCTGACCTTAAGAAAATGCTAGTTGTCTGGCTGTTTCTAGTTGAAATAGTGTCTGAGTCACTTAACTGGAACCAATAGTCAACTAGTAAAGTCAAAGCAAAGTTTGAACACCTGTTCTGCATGCCTGCTTCAGGCCTGCGATTCAGATAGTACTGAAGTTGTTGGATCAGAATAACAGTCGTGCAGGTTAGGTATTTCATAGTTTATCTAAAACAACTGTGCCGCATTTTACACATTTTTTTTAGTTTGTTCGATTGTCTGTTTTAACTTCTTTATGCTGTGACCCACTGTGACTCAGAATACTTTTTAATAAATAAAATACATTTTAATTCAGGTTTTATTAAAACGTTTAGAAAAACACAGTACCGGAAAAAAAGGAAAAAAAAAGATCAATGTGACAGCATTTATACAATCAGTTGTTAATTGTTCAGACACTTTGTTGGAAACATGTACTGTAAGTAAAACGTTTTAATACTCACAAACCCAGAGATTAGGAAATTCACTTCATAACTTCTTTTTGACAGTATTGGCATTACCTAGGTTTAGTATAAGAGATTTAGAGTCATTAGGTTTCATTATGTAATACTGATAAACTCAGAGAGGCCCAGTTGTGCAACTTGGAGGTAGAACTACAGATCTATGAGGCCAAGATGACAAATATGCCATTAAAGTGGTTGTAAACCCTTACAACCAACTTTGACCTACAGGTAAGCCTAGATTAAGGCTTACCTGTAGGTCCAAGAAATATCTCCTAAACCTATACGGTTTAGGAGATATTTACCCGAAGACAGCCACTGCTGTCTACGGCGCATGCGCTGTAGACAGCGGCGCGCAGGCGCACTGGGCAGGCTGCAGATCGCGGCGATATGCCACGAGTGTCGGCTCCCATGCGCATCCGCGGGAGTGACGTAATCGCGGCGCCGGCGAATCACAGCGCCAGAGCCGCGAGACCCGGAAGTCGCTTCGTTCTCAGGTAAGTTATTCATAATGAGCTAGTATGCTATGCATACTAGCTCATTATGCCTTTGCATTGCAGGGTGTGCTTTTAAAAAAAAAAATGTTGCCTTTACTTCCTCTTTAAGTTCTATGGTGTAAGATTCAGCTCATATCTTATCACAGTGTATATTTGGAAAGTGTTCTAATGGACTCAGCTAAATGCTGCATCAAAAAAACTAAAATAATGGAGAAGAGGGAAAACCCCTGCATTGTTCCATATGATATCTGAAATGGTTGGAAAGATAACCAGAAGTTTAAACTTTGGTACCAGGCATAGAATAAAGAGCCAAGATTGCTGTATATTTTGCACCTATAAATCAGAATTTTTTGCAGTATATTCTATAAGTATCCCCAATGTACCCTATTGAATGCCCCTGCATGTAAATCAAGAAACAGAGAATGGTTCCAATCCATGTGCTGGACTAGCTTTAGAAAAAAGCCCCAGGGAGGGGTTATGTGATCCCTGAAGCTGAGTAGACATGGGCCGAATGTCGGGAGACAACGGCCGGTTCAAAAAAAACAGCCGACTTTCGGCCAGTGTGTATGTTGTTCTCTCCAACAGAAGCTAGCTGAGCATGCTGGGAAGTCAGCATCCAACCGACTCCCAATCAGTGCTCTTAGCCCATTGCAGAGTGCACTGATCGCAGTGTCCTCCTGTCAGAACACAACAGCTCAGTCCATGTGACTCGGACGTTCGTAATAATTTTTAAAGCTAATATGCAAGTTATTGTCATAAAAAGGGTTTTGGGACCCGGGTCCTGCCCCAGGGGACATATATCAATGCAAAAAAGTTTTAAAAACGTCAGTTTTTTTCGGGAGCAGTGATTTTAATGATGCTTAAAGGGAAAAAAAATGTGAAATGTTCCTTTAAATATCGTACCTGGGGGGGAGAGGGGGGGTGTCTATAGTATGCCTGTGAAGTGGCACGTGCTTCCCGGGTTTAGAAATGTCCCTGCACAAAATTACATTTCTACAGGAAAAAGTCATTTAAAACTGCTTGCAGCAGTAATGTAATGTCTGGTCCCGGCAATATGGATGAAAATGATTGAGAAAAATGGCATGGGTACCTCCCCAGCCCATTACCAGCCCCTTTGGGTCTTGTATGGATATTAAGCGGAACCCTGCACCCAAATGAAAAAAATGAAAGGTGTGGGGCCCCCAGGCCCTATATACTCTGAACAGCAGTATACAGGCGGTGCAAACAAGACAGGGACTGTAGGTTTGTTGTTAAGTAGAATCTGTTTGTAATTTTGAACTGGTACATTTTTAAAGAGTAGCTCCAGCCAAAAAATCTATTTTTAAGCTTTTTGGAAAACATAGGGAAGGGTTATCACCCCTGTAACATGTTTTGCTGTCTGTGTACCTCTTCAGAAGATTTCACCTCACTTTCTGTCCCAATGACAATTGTTTTTTGAAAATTTGGGGTTTTTAGTGAAACAAGGATTGGTGATAAAGCATCAGTGGAGAGGAGACACGTTTTCCCATATTAACTCTTACAGGAGAGAATTTTCCTATCTAGGGGTAGATTTAATCTCACTTCCTGTTGTCTCCTTCCGTTTGCAAGTAGGAGTCGTTTGTAAGTTGGATGTTTGAAAGTAGGGGCCTGCCCTATATACTCTGCAAACATTTGGGCCTTAGGTTTTGGTGTTGCCATAACACCATAAGCCCTCACAGTTACTCTTGGTGGGCGCTGGAACGCCCTGCTATGAACTATTATATCAAGAATTGTAATTACATGCCATTGTTGAACAGTGGTAGAAAATTTGGGCATTTGGTGGTGCTGGTGCCATAACACTGTAAGTCCACACAGTTACTCCTGGTGGGTGCTAGAACGGGCCCTGCTGTGAAATATTATATTAAGAATTGTAATTACATGCACCTGTTGAACAGGGGCAGAAAAATTGGGCCTTTGGTGGTGATGTTGCCACAACACTGTAAGCCCTCACAGTTTTTCGTGGTAGGCACAGGAATGGGCCCTGCTGTGAAATATTAGATCAAGAATTGTAATTACATGTCTCTGTTGAACAGGTGCAGAAAAATTGGGCCGTAGGCACTGGTGCCACAACACTGCAACCCCTCACAGATACTATAGTTGGAGCACAGGAATGAGCCCTGCTGCAAAGTATTGCATCAAAAATTGTAATTACAGGCCCCTGTTAAACAGAGGTGGAAAAATTGGGCCTTAGCCACTGGTGGCAGTGCCCAGAACCAAAACTTTTCATACAAGCTATCAGCATGATCATTGAGGAGGAAGAGAATAGTCACTCAGCATCAGCATAGGCAGTCTTGAAGTGATCTGACATTTAAAAAAAAAAAATGATTCGGTTACATCAGCATCAGGTGCTTGGTAGCTGGTGGTGATCCAAGACCGATTCATTTTTATGAAGGTTTGTCGATCGTCCGAGTCGGTGGACAGGTGCACCCTGTGATCGGTTACAAAGCCTCCAGCAGCACTGAATGTGCATTCCGAAAGAACCCTGGATGCAGGACAGGCCAGTATCTCAATTGCATACTGTGCAAGCTCTGGCCAGTGATCCATCCTCAAGACCCAGTAACTCAAAGGATTTTTGGTGGGAAAGGTGTCCAAGTCTGAATGTAAGAAAAAAGGGAATTGCATAAAAATAAATAGAAAGCGAGCTAGCTGCACACCCCTAAGTATTCTAGAAAGAATGAAAGGATAAGTTCCCCTTGGGGTTTTCAGGCAGCAACCAGAAGCAGAAATAAATTAGTAAAAAATATATTTGTTTTATTGGTTCAACGGCTTATTCGCCATCATAGATTTAAAATACAGGCTCTGGTATATATTATTACAGCATATCAATGGATAGAAATTATATGCAACACTTAATACAGAAATGGTTACAGGAACAGTTTACAAATACAACAATATTTCAAAAATTGCAAATAACACCCAGGCTGCCCCAATGCATTTCGACCTTCAAGGAGTCGGGGTCTTCTTTAGGGGGGGGGAGAACAACAAAGCCCAAGCGAAAAGGGTAATTATATTGTGTATTCTGCAAGTAATCAGAGGAAAAAAGACTTTCAATATAATAGGTTTTTGCCAAAAAATGTATTATCATAACTTATTTCAGTAATATTTACCAATTCCACCGAACCGTTACTGTTCAACCAGAGACTTTTAATAAAATCTGAAAAAATAAATGTGCCTTCGCTCAAAGGGTCATCCTGGATCTGCTGCCCTGCTGTTCTGGCCCACCTCAGCCACCCACCAAGTTGGAAAGGGGAGGGGGGGGAAGGGAACAGAGGAAAACGACTTCACGGGGGCATCGTTAGCTAGCTTACAAGAATTGACAGTATCTGGACTTTCCCCAGGGAGACCAGAGGAACAGAGGAGGAGGTTCTTGGCACAACCAAGGTGGCCGCACCTAAAAATAATAAAATACAATAAGATATAGAGCAAATATATCACAAAAAATATTCTAACTAAATATTTAACTAATGTGTTGCACTATTGTGCTGATCTGCAGGAGCGTATATGAGTGGGAATAACAAAGTAAGAGGGGAATAGTACTTTGTTGCCCAAGTATTATTTGTACAGATAATAAAAAGGTGTGAAGTTCCCACTGTGATAATCGGCATTGTTGTAAAGTAGTGTGGATGTACTGTAGTTCAAAAACAGTTAGCTGGTAGTGCAACCAAACCAAGATGTGTGAGTGTGTATAAAAGCAAGTAAAACTAAAGAGACTAACATAAGTGTGTGTGCTTAAACCAAAGACCCCATCTGCGTGTGGTGAGGTGCCTGAGAATGTGATGGTATAAATGGTGATGAAAAGTGCAAACTGAAAAAATATTAGTAACGTAAGTGATTAGTAATGTATTACCTGTGTATTGTATCTGCTGCACTTATTTTGTAGTCTGCAGATAAATAAATTAGCCCCTTATGACGAATAACGGAAAAGCCCCCAGTGCCGCAGCACCCTAAAGCTAGATATAAAATAGTATAGTTACCAAACCTCATATTGTGTCAATAGAGAGAGATACAGCGGAAAGAAAGATGTCTCTCTTCAACATTCTCCATACCTGTTTCAATGATCTGTCTGGTGTGGTGTTCCAGGACTCAGGTAAAAAAGTCCTGACTATTGCACCTTATTTATAACACTTAATTGTCAAATTGAATGCAGGTGGGGTTCCCCTCCTTTTTTTTAGGTGTGTGCCTGTTCTCCGCCCATCCACTGCTCCCCTCAGCCCCCAGAGCCATAATTGTGGCTCCTGTAAATTCCTTGGCGTTCCGGAAGGCAAACGATGCCCCGGAAATCCCGTCATCTCTGACGCATCCCGCGTGACGTCGTGATAATGCGTGCGCGCCTGCGCAATGCAATACTCCCCATGAAGCTCGGGGAGAGCAGGCGCACTACGCAAACCGCGACGTCCGGCGGCGATCACGGAATGCAGCCGGCATGGGACTTACTGTCCCCAGCCAAACCTAGCCGGGGAAATTCGGGGACGGGAAGCAATAAAGAAATGCTCCCTCCTCCCCTCCCCGTGCCGGGAAGCTAGCGAGACCCCCGATATGGTCCAACCTCAGTAAAAACAACAGATCCATAATACCCAGAGAGAATCACATAAAGTGACAGTGCACCAATAAATACAATACAAATATCACTAGTAATACATGATGTTGTCAGAGTAATGAATACCACCATTGTTGTTTCACTGCTTCTTGCCATGGTATTTGTTAATGATAATTCAATTATGGTCCTGGCAGAGAGGAGGGAACCAGAAGAGGGGACAGGGACAGAGGAGAGGAGAAGGGAAAGAAGGGGAAAAGAGGAAAGGGAAGGCGAGGGAACAGTGGCTGAGCCCACGTTATGACAATGTTGAGGTTCAACCAAAAATATATATTTCTTTGCATTCACTAGCATTGTTTGGTTGTTCCTTTTGATCTCTCGTCTTACTGCCTTAACTCGTTTTGCCTGAGGTATAGCCTTTTAGGAAAGGTACGAACGAGATTGCCTCATTGAGGCCCTGATATTGTGTAGCCTGAAGTGAATGTATCCACTTTTGTTCGATTTGTAACAGTGTCTTGTTCCAATCACCACCTCGTTTGGGAATATGTACCCTATCTAGGGCGTTTGTTTGGTCTTTCCTATGTAGTAGGCCCCACACTCACAGGTCATCAAGTATACGACCCCACAAGTCTGGCAATTTACAAAATGTTTAGGTCGATAGGTTCGGCCATTGGGTAACTTGAACGTTCTATCTTTTCTTATTAGTGGACAGTGTGCACAACTACCACATGGAAAGGTGCCCAGAGTTGTGCAATGTTTTTTATCAGTCAGATCTATAAACTCACTCCTTACCAGCCTGTCCTTTAGGGACGTGGCTCATTTATACGTGATTGAGGGAAATGGAGACACGAAGTGCCTCACTATCTCGTCATCTCTTAGAATTGACCAATGTCTTTTAATTATAGTATTGATCTCTTTATGCTGTGCGGAAAAACGTGTTATGATGCGAGTCTTCTCATCTTTTTGATTTTTGCCACTTTAGTAGTAAGGAATCTCTGGTTTGCCCAATGGTTGAATTATACGCCCGACGAAGGCAATTGCGACTGTAGCCGCGATCAAGTAAACGACTTTGAAGATTGTCTGCTTCAATTTTGTTTCAAATTTCTCTTTATTTATATTATAAAACATACATTCAAAATTTTCCATTCAATTTTCACATCATTATAAAACATTCCCCATACACAAAAAAATAAAAATAAAAAATAAAAACTTATCAATACTATTCCATTCAATCCCCCTCCCTTACATAAATTCCCACACTTTTCCTAAGGTACTTAATTCCTCCCATTTCTTCCAATAGTCCGACATCGGTTTTTCTACATATCCCTCTTGTCTAATCTGTTTCTCCATGAAGCACACCTCGCTCATCTCATAATTCCACTCTACTATTGTTGGAGCTACTTCCTTTTTCCATTTCCGTGCTATTACGGTTTTAGCTATTGTAGTTATTTGGTACAAAAATTCCATCTCTTTTCGTTTTAGTTTTCCAGATGTATGGGAGAATAATATTGTCTTTATATCAAGATTTATTCTTATACCTGTCAGTTCCTGATATATTTTTATTATCTTACCCCAAAATATTTTTATCTTCCAGCAACTGTACCAAATATGTTCTAAAGTACCCTTCTCCTTCTTACATCTCCAACATAATTCAGAGTTCCGTTTATTTATTTTATTCATAATCACTGAGCTTCTATACCATCTTAATAGAATTTTATAATTTTTTTCTTGATATTTAATAGCTAAGGGTGTTTTATATATTCCTTCAAATACCTCTCCCCACTCTTTCTCTGTCAACTCCTGCCCTATTTCTTCCTCCCATTTTTTTATTCCTGCTATTTTTTTAATATCCCCACCAGGAAGTAATAGGTTATATATCTTAGCTAATTTCTTATTTGCTTTATCCTTATTCATTGCTATTTGTTCAAATATGGTTGGTGGTCTATTAATCATTATCTTTATTGGGTCAATAAATGCCCTCAGCTGTAAGTACTGAAACCATTTATTTTTATACTCTTGCCCCAATTCCTGAAACGTTGGAATATTTCCATCATTTAGGATTTGTATTATCCGCTCATGTTCTTCCATATTCCATTTCAAAAATGTATTATCCTTTACAGCTGGACTAAATTCGGGATTACCAAATAAAGGGGTCATAGGGCCTATTGAAGATGATAGTTGTTTTTTCTTTATCATATCATCCCAAATTTTTAAAGTTGTTTTTACAAAGATAGGCATTTCCTTCCTCTCTGGTCTTGACTTAGGTTTTATCCATGGCTGATGTTTTATTTTAGCCCCTAATATGTCTTCCTCCAATTTTATCCATTGCTTGTCTTTTTCATTATGCTGCCAATCGATTATTCTCATTAAAGAGGCTGCTTGTGAGTATTTAAAAAAGTCAGGCAATGCTAATCCACCATTATTTTTCGTTCTAATTAATACCTCCCTACCTACTCTAGGGGTCTTATGTGCCCATACAAAGCCTTCTACCATTTCTTTCAGATCTTTCATAATTTTTGTTGATGGTATAATGGGTACCGTTTGAAATATATACAGCATAATTGGCAAAATCTCCATCTTTACAATATTTATTCTCCCAAACCATGAGTGGGTTATTTTATCATATTTGCCTAGAAGTTTCTTTACCTTCTGAACTGCCAAGTTGTAATTCATATCTTGCAAGAGTTTTAAATCTCTTGGAATATATACTCCCAAATATTTTATCGCATCTTGCTTCCATTTAAATGGAAAATTCTTTTGTACAACAGTTTGAACTTTCTCTTCTAATGTAATATTCATTAATTCAGATGTATCGTAATTTACTTTAAAATTACTAATTTCACCAAATCTCTCAAGTTCTTTTATTAAATTTGGTATAGTAATTATAGGGTTGGTTATATATAATAGAAGATCATCTGCATAAGCAGCCATCTTATATTCTTTGCCTTTGACCTTTATCCCCGTAATATCTTTGTTTATTCTTATAGCCTCCATGAGATGTTCCATCATCATAATATATAAAAGTGGTGATAAAGGACACCCTTGTTGGGTTCCATTTGATATATTTATATACTCTGATAATATCCCATTTGTTCTCACTTTAGCCCTTGAGTTCTTATATAGGGCCATGATCCTTCCTAACATCTTAGGTCCCATCGCTGTTTGCTTCAATACTTCCTCTAAGAACTGCCATCCCACCCTATCGAATGCTTTTTCAGCGTCTATAGCCAGTAGGTAGGTAGGGATGGCAGTTCTCTGAGCGTATTCAATAAGCGTGCATGTTTTAATGATGTTATCTCTTGTCTCCCTCCCTTTCATAAACCCCGTTTGTTCCAAGCTTATATTATTTGAGATAATGGCCGTTATTCTTTTGGATAATATTTTTGAGAATATTCTTATATCTAAATTAGTCAACGATATGGGTCTATAATTTTTACATAGTGATTGATCTTTTTCCGGTTTTAATATTAATACTATATGAGCTTCTGTACCTTGTATCGCAAATGGCTGATCTAAAGATATAGAGTTAAATGTTTCCTTAAGTATGGGTATTATTTGATCCTTGAATGACTTATAGAATCTAGCTGTATACCCATCTGGGCCTGGACTTTTTCCCAGAACAAGTTCTTTAATAGTCTGTTGAATTTCTTCTGTTGTAATTTCTCCCTCCAACCCCTCCATCTTTTCTTTTAAACAGTTAAATATAGCCATTTCCTTTACATATTTTTGTATATTCTCCCTTTTGTCTTCTCCTTCCTGATGTTCCTGACCATCTTTTATATTGTATAATTTAGAATAATATGTATGGAAGGTTTCAGATATTTCCTCTGGGTCATATGTAATTTCCCCATTTGGTTTTACAATTTTCTCTATATAACTTGGGGGTTGTTGCTTTTTTAGTGTTCTGGCTAATATTTTCCCAGGTTTATTACCAAATTTGTACCACTGCGTTCTATCCTTATCTCTTATTCGAAGGGAATCTTCATCAAGCACTGATTGTAATTCCAATTGTTTTTCCTTTAATCTAGCTCCATCACACGGTTTCCTACTTACTTTATGCAGTTCTTCTAATTCTTTGATCTCACTTTCCAATTGACATATTTTTTGTGTTTTTTCTTTTTTTATTCTTGCTCCGTGCTTGATGAATATTCCCCTCATAACACATTTTAATGTTTCCCATTGCGTTGGAGGTGAGGTTTCATCCCTTTCATGAATTATCAAAAATTCTTTTATAACTTGTAGTATTTCTGCCTCGCATTTTCTATCTTTAATTAGATTATCATTCAATCTCCATGTCCCATTCCTTTTCTTCGTTTCAATCACTGAAATTTCCATATATATTGGGACATGGTCCGACCAAAGGAATCCTCCTATTTCTGTTACTGGTTTCATCATTAAACCCTCTTTATTTATAAAAAAATAATCCAATCTATGATATGAATTATGTATATTTGAATAGTATGTGTAATTTTTTTCCTTTTGGTGTTGAGCCCTCCATATATCTGTTAATTGATATTTTTTCAGTGTATTCTTAAATTCCTTTATTCTATTGTTATTATTGTTTTTTTTTTTTTGTAATTGAATATTTGTAGTATCTTTCTTTACATCCATTAAAACATTTATATCACCACCCACTATTACCACTCCTTCCGCCTTCTTCATTGCGTCCGATAGGGCTTTCGTACCATTCTCTATTTGTCCATAATTAGGAAGATACAAATTAACTATAGTGAATTTTTTTCCATATAACATAAACTTTATTATTAAAGATCTCCCATCTTTGCCTTCGTATTTTTGTAGTATTTGGACCGGCAAATCCCTATGGAACGCAATTGATACCCCTTTTGATTTGGAATATGGAAATGTGTCATGTAACCATGTACTATAATTTCTATTATTGATTTTAGGTATATGATCTGAGCGAAAATGTGTTTCCTGAAATAGCACAATGTCTATTTTCTGCTTATGTAGGAAATTTAGAATTTGATTTCTTTTAGCAGGGGAATTAATACCTCTTACATTAAAAGAACAGAGCTTGACACTACCCATAAAAAAAACCCAAAAAAAAAAAATAAATAAATAAATAAATTTCCAACAAACAATAATCTCACTTAGAGTTACCTCTGTCTATTTCAACACAAATATTAGATATTACAAACCCCCTATCTCTCATTCATTCCTTAACTTACATACCCCACCCACCCTATCCCTATCTCATATACACACCCACTTATCTTCCCCACTTCAATTCCCACCCCCTATGACACCTCTTAATCCCTATATATTGACTATATTAGTCTATCTCACCAAAGGTGAGGTCCCTATTGAGGGGGTATTTAAGACTACTGATCCAGATATACTACCATTTGGTCTATGCAAGCTACTTATAATCTCTTCCCCTTCTTTCCTCACTTCATTTCTCCACTGATCCTCTATTTATTTTCTTTCTTGGCTGTCCCTAGTTCTTAATACTTCTATCATTACTGGAAAAATATCAGGGATCATAGGGAAGAAGAGAGCAGAAAGAGGAGAGAGGAAAATAAAATAAAATAAAAAATAAAAAAAAAGAAGAAAAAGGGGGGGGGAGGGGAAAAAGGAAGAGGGGGGGAGTCCCCCTTGAATTTATATTTTTTATATATAAAAATTGGTGCAAAAAAAAAAGAGAACAGAAAATAAAAAGTGATTGTTAATTAATATACAGTTACCCTATCTATACACTCTTGATTATCTTACATATATATATATATATATATATATATACATACATACACACATCTATTTCTTTCCGTTTTTTTCTTTCCTTTCCCCTCATCTCAAAATCATCCCCATTGTGTATATATTGAAAGTGCACATAATGCTGTTATTATTTATAAATACATGATACATCACATCCTATTATTCTATTTATGTTATTAAATTACTATAAATTACCATCATTTCTATTTTGTGATATTATTCATCCTGTGCTTCTTTTAGTGCCGTACCCATTACCATCCGTTTTTTTTTCCCCTCATCTCAAAATCATCCCCATTGTGTATATATTTAAAGTGCACATAGTGCTGTTATTACTTATACATACATCATACATCACATCCTATTGTTCCATTTATATTGTTAAACTACTATAAATTACCATCAATTCTATTTTGTGATATTATTCATCCTGTGCTTCTTTTAATACCATAACCATTACCATCCACCTTACCTCCCCCTCCCACCACTCCCCATCCCCCTCTCATTCCCCTTCGCCCTCCATCTCAGCCTCCCCTATCTCCTCCTCCCCAGATCCCTGGGCCAGTCCGGTATCTCTATTTAACGAGAGATGCAGGGTCTTCTGAAAGTCATTCAAATCACTCAGGTCCCTAAAAATGACAGTCTGACCTCCATGCTGAACCTGCAATTGAAAAGGAAACCTCCATCTATATTGCATATTCTTTTTTCTTAATTGTTCCAGGAGGGGCTTTAAAGCTCTTCTTTTATCTAGCGTTAGTTTAGACAAATCTTGGAAGAAGAGCAGATTTGTTCCTTCATATGTTATATGACTATTTTTTCGCAATGCCGCCATAATTCTCTCCTTCGTTTGAACATAATGGAGTTTGCATATTACATCCCTGGGTTTATTTTCATCTGATCCTCTTGGGCCCATAATTCTGTGTACCCTATCAATTATCATATCAGTCTTGCTTCAATTTTGAACGATACCTCACTAGAGCAATTTCTTCTCAGGCGAAGGTTTTGTCCATACGGTATAGAATTTATTAGGGGGCGGGGGTGGAAACTGTCTGCATGCAATACTGTATTGCCAGCAGTGGTTTTTCTGTACAAAGTAGTAGAAAGATTGCCTGACGAGTCCAATTCTATCTTGACATCCAAGAATGTCACAGATTTGACATCATAATTTAAAGTAAATTTCAAATTAAACTTATTGGTATTGAGTAAATCATAAAACTCAAAAAGAGTTTCCCTTGAGCCTCTCCAGACGATGAAGATGTCATCAATGTACCTGAGCCAGATAAACACCTGGCCCAGGTACCCGATGAGGCCCTCATCATCGTAGAGAGATCTTTCACACTCCCCCATGAAACTTCTGTTGTTCCTATTCCTTTTCTGGCGTCCCTGCCCCCTTTGGTTTGAATTTGAATTTGGCTGAGGAGAGGATGATCGAGATTGGTCGTGTCTTTTGTAATTTTGAGGCCGATCTCGTGGGCGCCCTCTAAATGACGTGGTGGTGTGGGTTGACCATTTATATGCCTTACCCTCTGAGAAGGATATTTTATTCCTCCAGAATTTAGTTTCCTTATTTTGTAGAATAGTTTGGTTATAAGAGGAAAGATGTTCCTTCAATTGTGTGTGTAGCTTCAAATACAGCATATGGCACTTGAATTGTGCCAGCTGTTTCCAGGATAATAATTTCCCGATCGATGAGAGCTATTTTTTTTGTATACTCTTTAATCAATATGGTCATCATCGTCTGTGAACAGTTTCCAAGTCTGATCTTGCCCCTAGGTATTCCTGCACCATGTAAATCAGATGCTGGCGATGGTTGCTGGAACCGATTATACCTTGGGGCTGCGGACTAAAAAATTGTCTGAACGCATTGGTCAGACAGCCATCTTCTCCACCGCTCCTTCTGTGACTGACCGAAGCCTCATCAACACGTTGTCCAGGACCAGGAATTTGTAACCTCCCAGGGTCTGGGAATGCGTTGCACAAACCTTTCTGCAATGGCTCCCAAAGACGCTTCATCCTCTGCTCCTTCTGCGATGGCAAGATAAGGTCAGCAACCTTACCCTTGTAACGTGGATCAAGAAGGGTTGCCAGCCAGTAATAATCCCTCTCTTTGATACCACGAATACGATGATCCTTCCGCAGGCTTTGCAGGATCAGGGAGGCCATGAAGTGTAGGTTTGCTGAGGTATTTGGTCCGGAGTCCTCTGGGTCACTAATCCACAGCCACCTCCTCCCAGCCACGTACAAGTCCATGGGTTTCTTGGAACTGTAAATTATCCCTTGAAGACTGCTGCTGATGCTCAGCCTCCATGCTGACACAATCCTCCTCCTTCTCCTTGTCCTCTTGCTGTATGATTTGTGGGCCAGCAGGAACACTGTCTGGATAAAGGGGCCTTGAGAGGTAACAAAGTCTTCCTCTTCCTCCCTCTGTTCTACCTCAAGTGCCCTGTCCATTATTCCATGCAGCGTGTGCTTCAACATGTGGATAACAAGGACAGTGTCACTGATGTATGCACTGTCACTGCTCACCATCCTTGTGGTCTCCTCAAATGGTGACAGGACAGTGCATGCATCCCTGATCATAGCCTACTGGCATGGGGAAAAAAACCAAGCTCCCCCTGACCCTGTCTTGGTGCCATAGTTGCACACATAGTATTATTAGTATGAGAACACCAGCAATTGTCTTTGGGTAGCTTTAGGTGCACACCGTGCAGAGGACACAGTACACTAACGGTAAATACTGCAGCTGCCTGTCTGTGGTATTAATAGGATCAGAAGAACACCAGCATTTATCTTCAGGTAGTTTTAGGGTCACACTGTGCAGAGTACACAGTACACTAACTGTAAATACTGCAGCTGCCTTCCTGTGGTATTAATAGGATCAGAAGAACACCAGCAATTGTCTTTGGGTAGTTTAGGTGCACACTGTGCAGAGGACACAGTACACTATCTGTAAATACTGTAGCTGCCTGCCTGTGGTATTGATAGGATCAGAAGAACACCAGCAATTGTCTTTAGGTAGCTTTAGGTGCACACTGTGCAGAGGACACAGTACACTAACTGTAAATACTGCAACTAGCACAATTGCCTGCCTGTCAGTATATTAGGAAGAGAATAACAGGGACGGATCTAGTTAAACTGAATACAGTGTGTATATATATATATATATATATATATATATATATATATATATATATATATATTATATATAACACCTAGGATGCATATATGTAACTACAGCTAACTGGCTCGCCTGCCTACTCTATCTAACTTAAATCAAATGACACTGTCTCTCTGTCTCTCTCTATCTCTCTGCCGCAGCAACACACTACACAAGGCCACCACGCAGACGGCCTTATATAGTGTGGGACGTGTACTAAAGCCCCTGAGCCATAATTGGCCAAAGCCACCCTGGCTTTGGCCAATTATGGCTCTCTGTACAGACGGCGCTGTGATTGGCCAAGCATGCAGGTCATAGTGCATGCTTGGCCAATCATCAGCCAGCAATGCACTGTGATGCCGCAGTGAATTATGGGACGTGATGCGCCACTCAAATTTGGCACAAACGGCCCATAACGTTTGCAATTCGACAAACACCCGCACAGGCGATGTTCGAGTCGAACATGGGTTTGACTCGAACTCGAAGCTCATCCCTATCGGACAGCAACTTGGGAGGGGGGGTTTTTGGGCCGCTATTCTTTTCTCATGCAACCTTGAGAGAAAAGCAAACCCTGTGGCAAAGGGAAAGACAACAGTGATGAGTACTTTACTTCTTTGCTAGACCAATGTCCACAGCTCCCTTTTACCTCAGGGACTGCTGTGGCTATTGCAACATTTAATTGCCAGCCTCTCACTATAAATCCATCAATAAGGATAAATCTGGTGAAGAGTTGAAGACCTGTTATACACAAATGCCATTTACCAACGTACACATTCCTAAAGGGTTAATTAAAGGGACGTGAAGTGGTCTGCAGGTACCTGGTGATTCCAGGAGTAATAGCACAGATTTCCCCTGGTCAGCAATGGATACCAAGTAATCTGAATATAGTAGGCCAGCTGCTATGAATCTGGCATGTATCTGCAAGAGGGTTCATTTAGAGGTTGTTGCCTAGTTTTTTTCCCATGGGGGGGGGGGGCACATCAAGGAGTATCCTTGTGAACATATTCTCTTTGTGGAGGTTGCTTATTATGTGTTACATCTTATCAGGCTCCAACCTATTAATTCCTCCTTACACTGCAGTTAAATCTGTAGGTGCGTAAGAGTTAATTGGGACCTATTGTGGTTTGGGCTACAGCCCACCCTTTGAATGAATTAGAAGCATACATTATTATCCGACAACCCTTAATCAACAGGTTCTGGTTCAAACCTCTATGCAAGGGCTACATATACTAAGGTTCCTTTCACACTGGGGCAGAAGCGGCAGAAGTAAAATGGTGCTAATTTTAGCGCCGCTTTACCGTCATTGTAGTGGCAGTATTCGGCCACTAGCGGGGTTGTTTTAACCCCCGCTAGCAGCCAAAAAAGGGTTAAAACCACCCGCAAAGTGGCGCTTTGCCGCCGCTTTGCCGGCGGTATAGCCATGCTGCCCCATTGATTTCAGTGGGCAGGAGCTGTTTAGGAGCGGTGTATAAACCGCTCCAAAGATGCTGCTTGCAGGAGTTTTTTTAACGTCCTGCAAGTGCACCACTCCAGTGTGAAAGCCCTCAATCAGAGATTACCATGATCGGAGATGCGTGGAATGGGCACAGGCGCACGCTGACATGTTATCCTGCTGGACGTCATATGAGAGAGACACTTCCTGGACGTCAATATGCTATTGAACGAGAGGGAAGCTGTTAACAGATTGTGTTTCCTGTAGGGAGGAGCCTCTCATCTCTCATGTGTTGCTGTCCTGGAAGGTTTAGTGGAAACACCGTCATCAGTAAGTAACTGTTGGTTTTGTCACACTTGTAGATTTTTTTCCTTAGCTGTGCAGTTGCTACTGATGTATCTGCAAACAAGGTCATAGAAATGTTGGTGTCGGTAAGTGAGCCCAGCTTTCTTGCTGATGCCATAAGCCTCTCTTTAATATGATAGACGTTAATTCTCAATATCCGTGGGCCTATTGTTCAGGAAGTTTTAGGTTTTGGAGTCCTGTCTGCTCTGTTCATAATAATATTCTATGTACGCTGCAACGGCAGCAGGGGTTTTAATATTTAATAGTGCACTAGTTCAACTTGTATAACTAAAGGCCCGTATTCACGATGCGAAACTCGGATGGAAAAATTCATATGACGAGCTGTCTGTCGATGTTCAGATTGTTAGTACAGTGCTTTCAGTGGATTTTGCTTTTTCGTCAGACAAAAGCTGGATGAGCAGACTATAAATTTTTTGTCTGATGTGAACTCAACGTCCGATTTTCGTTTCACTAGTAAGTTTTTTGTATGAAAAAAATCATAAGAGCAAGACTACGCATGCTCAGAAACGAAAGAATACAAACAAAACTATTCAACACATTACGCCACTTCTGACGTTATATTCTGTCGTATGAAAATATTCGGATTGTGAGTAACCTCTTCACTTTTGACATGGGACTAGCATGCCACACAAAAAACGGACGTTTGGTCATCTGAAAATCTAAGCGTGTGTACGGGGCTTCATTTACAGACTCTATTATTTCTGTGGGATCTATCTTTCAGGCCCACAATGGTGTCTTTTAATGAATTAAACTCATCCATTTGCTTAGTGTTAGATCCCATACACACTATACAACTTCTGTTGTCTGATTTTCCTTTAGATGTACCAAAATCATGTAGTGCAAGGGCCTGCCTAATTGCATACAAATTGAAACTCTTAAAATTTTACCTCATATTATATGTTTTTGTTAAATCTGAAAGAAAAAATCTACAGAAAATTGTATGTGTATCCAGCTTTAGAATCCACAAGTTCATTATGGACTGTCTGTCGTGATTTCTCTATATGTAATTTGTACTCCTAATGCCTCTTACACACGAATAAACCCTGATGGTCTTTCCGATAGAAACGGACTTGCCTACACACGATCACACCAAAGTCCATTCGTTTAGAATGCAATGACATACAAAGGGACTAGAAAAATGACGCTCAATAGCCAGTAGCCAATAGCTGCCCTTGCATCGTTTTTGGTCCATCGGAAAATGGCATACAGACAAATTGTTTTCCCGATATGAATTGATTCCATCAGAAATCATGTTCTATTTCTAGGTCTGCCTGAATTTTTGAAAAAAAAAAGTCAAATGAAGCCCACACACAACCGGAATATCCGACAAAATGATTCCATTGGTCCTTTTCTGCCGGAAAGTCCGGTCGTGTGTATGCGGCACAACTGGTCAGGTTGACCTTGCACATGTGGGATAGTGTTAGGTAAATCTGTTACTAATAGGTTTTAAGGGATAGTAGGATATCTTTAAAGACACTTTCTGAATCTGGGGCATCAGAGGCAGGGTAGGCGAGTAGTAATTCTCCTGTGGACATTGTGAGAGGAGTCTGTTCAGCGAGTCTGACATGAGGTGCTGGCTTTTTTACTTACAGGGCCGTAGACCTGAGAGAGGCTATAGGGGAAGACATCCCATGTATTTTTTGCAGCTACCTGTAAAGCTATTATTTCTTGTATTGTCACACTCTATCCCAGCGAAGAAGAGATGCTAGCCAAAAATGACTCGGTCTCTTTTGAACTCAAAAATTAGTTTATAGATCCAGATGGTTGATATACCGTATTTGCCGGCGTATAAGACGACTGGGCGTATAAGACGACCCCCAACATTTCAAGTTAAAATGTAGTGTTTGGGATATACTCTCCGTATAAGACTACCCCTCTGGTACTGTACTGTAGATACTGCTGTACTGGTATACCGGTAGATATTTTACTGGTACTGTATGTGGTATAACAGCCACCTTACCAGCGATTTGCTGGTTGCTTTAAACAAATCATAGTCCGGTAAGCTCTCCCTGCCTGCCCAGCCCTCCCTGTCTCCAAGACTAATGCAAAACACGCCCCTTTCACTTGTCTGGCCCGCCCTTGTATCCTATTACCGTACATCTGCCTCTCAGAACTAGCACATGCGCGCCTGCTCCTCTTCGCTCCAGTCCTACGGAGCGAAAGCTCGTCAGAGAAGAGGTATGGTAATAGGATAGAAGGGCGGGCCAGACGGATGAAAGAGGCGTGTTTTGCCGCTGTATGTCTTTTTTTTTCGGCATCCCAGACACCTGCAGCTTGTAGCTTGCATACAGGGCGGATGTCACGGCGGCTGCGGTATTTTGGAGCTCCCTCCACGGCGATCGCAGAAGTTTCCTATAAGACGACCCCCGGCGTATAAGACGACCCCCGACTTTTGAGAAGATTTTAATGGGTTAAAAAGTCGTCTTATACGCCGGAAAATACGGTATTATTTTGGTTTATATTATCAACAAATTGCCTATTTCCCTTGATGGCTATTTATGTTTCCAACAAGCACCAAATTACATTTATCTGAAAAGTAATCAAGAAAATTTCTCATGCGTGGGTTGGAAGCATAATAATTTGCCGAAATTTTAATACCATTGTTGAAAGAAATCTAGTCATTCCCTCCTTTTCCGGGCCCTCCTTGTCAGAGAGGAGTTATATGATGTTTAACATTCTCAGAATGCTAATAAGAAGTCCTTTTCACACTACTCCCTGCAACACAATCCAACTCCCGTCTAGATTTGTTTTTGCCAGATAAGCTGTTGTTGCAGAGAATTTCCGATTCCTCTATCCTAGACATTACTTGGTCTGATCACGCTCCTGTCACAATTCAGATAGAGGAGGGAAACGCCTTTGCAACATCGCAAATTTGGAGATCTAACGAGTCGGTGATTAAAGATCCAGCGGTCCAGAAAGAGGTTACCCAAAACCTAGAAGAGTCCTTTCATTTTAATCACACCAAGGTTCCTGGTCCCTTTACTAACTGGAATGCTCATAAGGCTTTTGTATGTGGTGTCCTTCTCACATCAAGCTCCAGGTTCAAACTAACTCGCTCTGCTGAATTAGATGCTCTTCTTACCCAAATCCACACAGTAAAATTACAAAACCAGTCAAATCCCTCCACTTCATTGGCCTTGAAGTTGTCTAAACTCCATTATACCCTTCTTTTTTTTTTAAATCAAAAAGGTGTTTATTGTTACAGGTATACAGCAATTTCCAGTGCACAGTTACATCCGCTTGATACACAATTGTCAATGTACAGACAGGCAATACATCAGCCCAGAACTTCCTCCCTCCGCCCCATAATCGCACAAAGTTCCCCAGCAGGTATAACATTTCCGGGCTAAGCATCCCTTGCCCGCCCTTTGCCACACATCTTACAATAATCTGGACAATATTAATTCGTCTGGACTTAGCCCAGGTGTATCCAGCCAATGTGACCACAGGCGCTCAAACCTTCCCGGGCATCCCCTGTGCTGATAGATGTATTTCTCCATGATAAGGGTCCTGCCCATATGGGTTATCCAGGTTGCCACTGCTGGGGGTTCTGCAGATTTCCAGCCCAGCAAAATAAGTTTCCTGGCCTGGAATAGCGCCCTGGAGACTGCCACCCTGATTTGTTCCAAAGACACCACCTCATCCAGTACCCCTAGAATACAACATATGGGATCCAAAGGTATCTGCGTGTGAAACACCATATTGACAGTGTGCACTACCTCCTTCTAATATCTGTGGAGCTTCGGGCAAAGCCACAGGAGGTGGATAAGATCCCCCCTCGTGTTGCCTGCACCTACCGCACAGGGGGTCAGCCGTCCCACCCATCCTACACAACCTAACCGGTGTGTAGTGCGCTCTCAGTGTGATATAAAGTTGGGAGACTTTTTGCGCCACATTCAGTGAACAGTAGGTGATGTCCTGCATGGCCTCCTCCCACTGCTTACCCGTGAGTGTACCTACATCCTGTTCCCAAAGCGGCAGTGCTTTACACGGGTGGTCACGCAGGTGCTGTGCTAGCAGCATCTGATAGCATTGTGAAATTATGCCCTTTGTGCCGTCCGCAGAGTGCAACGCATGGTATAACGGGGTGGGCGACAATACCCATTCTCCCGAGTCCCCCTGCGCGGCCACCGCGTGCCTTAGCTGCAAGTAGGGAAAGATCATAGCCTCCGTAAGGTTACATTTTCGCTGCATGGCTGCAAAGGAGAGAAGCTTTCCATCCTGAAATATATGGGACAGCATTTTTACGTTATGGGCACTCCATCTAGGGTCAGGCTGTATTTTAGCGATCTCTACATACGTATGATTACCCCATATCGGACTATATTCCGTGAATCCCTGCACCCCCTGCAACTGTCTACTCTTGTTCCATATTTTTTGTATCATGGACAGCGTAGGGGTTAATTTATTGGAGCCCTTAAACATCTGGGCCTCCAGTCCCATAGGGATGGTCTCTGCCCCCGACGCATGAAGCAGCAGCCTCGCTGAGGAGCCCGCCGGTTCATGCGACATGGAGCCCACCAAATGTTGCAACTGGGCCGCAGCATAGTACAGCCAAGGGTTGGGTACCGCCAACCCTCCGCTGTCCCTGGGGCGCTGCAGCTGTTCCAACTTGATCCTAGGGGGCTTTGTGTTCCACAACAACTTCCGAAAAAGCGTATTCACTACTCTGAAAATTTTTAAATGTATTACTACCGGTGAGTTGTGGAGGAAATAGAGCAATTGGGGCATTAAAATAATTTTTATAAGATTGGCCTTCCCGGCCAGGGACATCCTAACGGTGTTCCATGTGTTTATCCTGTCCCGGAATCTCAACAGCAGAGGGCATATGTTCACTGAGCAGTAGTCCCCTACTTTGGACGTTATTTGTGCCCCCAAGTATTTAAAACTAGTCACTACTGGCACTGGGCAGGACTCCGGAACCGCCACCTCTCCTCCATCTAATTTCAGCATGGCCGACTTAGACCAGTTAATGGTCAAACCGGAGAACCGTCCAAACTTTTCTATTATGGCCATCACCTGCGGCAGGGACTGGCTGGGGTCGTTCAGGAAAAGCAGCATATCATCCGCATAGAGCATGATCTTTTCGTGAACAGCCCCATACTGAAATCCCTGTATTCCTACACTGTCTCTTATAAGGGCGGCAAGAGGTTCTATCGCAAATGTGAAAAGCAAGGGGGAAAGCGGGCACCCTTGCCGCGTCCCCCTGGCCAAGGCAAAATCAGCAGACATCTTGTCTGTCATCCTAATATTGGCCTTCGGGGAGGCGTACAGTAGTTTAACCCAAGCAATAAAACGCTGTCCGAAGCCAAACTTACCTAACACCGCCAACAGGTACCTTCAGCCTATACTATCAAACGCCTTGTTGGCGTCAAGGGACAGAAGGGCCCTACTCTCCCCATTATCTGCCTGCAGCTGCATGTTCAGAAATAATCTCCTAAGGTTGGTTGCTGTGGACTTATGTGGCATAAAGCCAGCCTGATCTTGGTGAATAATAGTGGACACTATCCCGTTTACCCGGAGTGCCAGGACCTTGGCCAGGATCTTTACATCGCTTTGCAGCAAAGAGATGGGTCTATATGACCCCGGATCCACTGGATCCTTCCCTGGTTTAAGCAATAAAACAATATTAGCCGTTGACATAGATTCGGGGAGGGCACCACCCTCCAAGCATACGTTAAACACCTTCAACAATTCAGGCAGAATATCCTCCCCGTACTGTACATATACCTCCATGGGAATACCATCTGTCCCAGGCACCTTGCAGGTGGGGAAAGAGCCGGCGGCCGCCATCAATTCCTCTAGGGTGATCGGGACGTCGAGATGACGCACGGCCTCTTCCGAGAGCCTGGGTAAATTTATTGTGGCCAAGTATGATTGTAGATCGTCATCCGAGTAGGTTTCCCTCGACCTGTAAAGATCCTGGTAGAAGTCAGCCAGCTCGGATATAATGATCTCCTGGGAATTGACCACCTTGCCGTTTTTGGCTCGAATGGCCCCTATGGCCGGGGACATCTGTTGCGCTTTCGCAATTCTGGCGAGTAGGCACCCCATCTGTTCCCCCTCCTCATAAAACGCCAATTTTGTAAAGAATCGTCTACGCTCTGCAGTGGAGGATCTCAGGCGATCCAGGGAATCCATGCCTCCCTTGCCGAGTCAGTAGGCCCCGTGACATACTCTATTTCCAACCTTTTTACCAAGTCTCCCGCCTGCTCCAGCATTGCCGTGGAGTTCTGCTTTACTAGGTGTATCTCATGGACAAACACCCCCTGCAGAAATGCCTTAAAAGTTTCCCACGTCAAAAGGTCATTTGGGTGGTGGCGGTGTGTCTGGAAGAAAACCCTGGATTTGGGATGCAATCCTATCCGGCGAGGGGAACAGCTTGAGCCAAAAGGCATTCAGCTTCCACGGGGCCCTGGGCAGCATGCTGGGGGGTTGAGTAGTCAGCCACAGAGCCAAGGGGGAATGGTCCGACACTCCCCGAGGGAAGTATTCCACCCTCGAGGTGAACCCCACCATGTTGGGAGTACCCACACAGAGATCTATACGGGACAGGGATCCATGGGTTTTGGAAAAACATGAGAACTGTCTACAGTCTGGGTTTCAGATCCGCCATATGTCAGCCCACTCTACTTCCGTCAGTAATCTGCTAAGGGCAGTATACCGGTTGCCCCCAGGAGGCGCCATCGGGGGGTGTCTGTCCATTTTGGGATCTAGGTAGCAGTTAAAGTCCCCCAAAATTAAAACCGGGACCCCCTGTTTATTGGCCAGATAGGAGATCAGCAGCTGAAGCACCTCCCGTGAAAACGGGGGGGGGGGGGGGGGTATGTATACAAAAGCAAGAATTAAAGTAAAAGCATAGATTTTATAATACAGAAAAACAAATCTGCCAGACAAATCAACAAGTGAATCCAGTTCCTGGTATGCCAGTGCCCGATGTATCAGAACACTCACCCCCCGAGAGAACGAGGTGTGAGTGGAGTGATAGGCCTTCCCAACCCAGGCATATTGGAGAAATTTCACCGTGTCCCCCTGTAAATGCGTCTCTTGAAGGCCTACAATGGCCGGGTGGAACTTTCGTAAACCTGCAGAAATCATGGTCCTTTTCAGAGGATCATTTACCCCCCAGACATTCCAAGTCACTATGGGTGTAGCGGACATAAACCTGTTGTGTAGAATCTACTGTACCTACTGGGGGTTCCAGGTCCTCCAGACATCTCTCCCGCTGGAGCCAGACTTGCACCCCTCGAACATACAGGAGGGACTGGTACAAAGAGCGTCAAGCCCATGGTAGCAAAAAAGATGTAGCCCAAAACTGCAAAAAGAGTGTATCCTGTGCACTGGATATATAATGCTGAGCGGTAAAAAACCTCGAAATTCCGCTGCCGAGTCGTCCCGACTGAGCAGCAACAATAAACGTACTGATCAACTTGTATTCCTGCTCCTGCCAACCGGGCAGGATGAACATGCCCCCTAACAACAAAGGGGTGACCCAAGTGCGCCTCCAGCTTGGCAGCCGGGCACACGCGGGCTCCATCGCAGCTTGACATCCACCGAGGTTGTAGGGAGAAGCTGTAAACCACATTCCAACCGAACATAAAACTCGTCACCGTCGAAGGCAAACCGTGGACGGAGATAAGTTCGCTGATAACAACCATTAAGTAATGTCCCCTTGGTAACTGTGCAAAACATCTCAGGTAGATACGTGCCGCCTCCTCCCGAGCCCTCCATAGAAAGACAGCATGGGATCAATCCTCTGCTCTGTGACGGATGACGTTCTCATTGTGGTCAAGCCATCGGGCAGCATCTTGCGCATTTTCAAAGAAATGGTTCTGGTCCATGGCGGTGATACGAAGCTTCGCCGGAAACAGCATGGCGTATTTCAGTTGCAGCCTCTGTAGGCGCTTTTTAACGTCTGCGAACTTAGCGCGTCTGCGTTGCACTTCAGCAGAGAAGTCCGGATAGAAGGATATTCTACTGCCTTGAAATTGCACCGAACCCCTCTCTCTGGCCAACCGCAACACAACTTCCCAGTCCCTGTAGTTCAGGAGTCTGACCAGCATCGCTCTTGGGGGGCCACCCGGTGGAAGGGGCCGCGGTGGGACTCTGTGCGCCTGCTCCACTGCATATAAAGGGGAAAAAGGTTCCTTGCCAAAAACTTCCTGCAGCCAGTTTTCCATAAACTCAGTGGGGTTCCTACCTTCCACCTTTTCCGGTAACCCCACTATCCGGACATTGTTGCGTCTTAAGCGATTCTCAATGTCGTCTGTTCTGTCAAATGCTAAGTGTGCTTGCT
The DNA here is from genome assembly GCF_037356315.1 of Lithobates pipiens. Classification (NCBI taxonomy): domain Eukaryota; kingdom Metazoa; phylum Chordata; class Amphibia; order Anura; family Ranidae; genus Lithobates; species Lithobates pipiens. The sequence goes on from NW_027507764.1 coordinate 211,016,470, forward strand.
GCGTTGCGATTCTCACATCGCGGTTCAGGTGAGGTAGTTGATCTTCCATATCACTCACCCTCCCTTCCACTGCCGTGGTTCTTTCCCTGATTTTCTGTATATCCTGGCGCAGCAATGACACAATCTCTTTCAGCCCCCCAAATTTCTCCTTAAGGTCATCCACAGATGCTGTGCATCTCTGTACTGCATGCAGAATCTCACTTAGTGTGGGCTGGGGTGTATCATCTGGCTGCTCCTCAAGTATACCAGGCATAGGGTCAGGAATAGAATCCATAGGGGCACCAGTATCATCCCCATCAGCATGGAGTGAGGAGGCCTGTTCTGCAATGGACGCTGAACACAGCGATGCTTCTGGGGACATGTCCTGTGTTCCTGTAAGCTTCTGGGCGTAATATAACATGTCCCGAGGCTGGTCTTTAGCCTGTGGGGGTTTAGTCCACTTACCCCCCTGTGAAGCTTTCTTGTCCTGGCCGCGCGGCATGCTGTGTGGCTGTGACTGCCAGGCGCCATCTTGGCTGTGTGCGGAGGCCGCAGCTGCGGTTTCTCCCCGGTTTTTGCGGGTCATCCCGTCCGTTCTGCGAGCAGCAGTGTGGTCCCTGAGGGTCTGGGCGTTAGTGTGCGGCAGATCCACCCGGATTTCGGCGGTATTGTCGGCGGGGAGAGGATCAATAAAGGATCACCAGCGGGAGCTCCGTAAAAACACCGCTGCTCACATGCCCAGTCAGGCCACGCCCCCCCATTATACCCTTCTAAAACTGCTTTATATGCAACACGACCAATATACGCAAAAAACGTAAGTTAAATTACTATGCAAACAATAACAAGGCAGGCAACTTCTTAGCCAACAGACTACTATCTCCCTGTTTAATGTGGACATTAAGATTTACACCTAATTGCTTGCCAATAGGCTTTTTGACATTATTACATTACTGGTGAAACAGGACCAAATGGGATTTACAAAGGGGCATCAAGCTTCTGATGCCACCCGGTGCCTGTTAAACATAATACATTATTCTGAATCTCCTTTTCTGCTTCTTTCCATTGAGGCAGAGAAGGCATTCAATGGATTCCACTGTGAGTACATGAAAGCAGTTCTGCATAAATGTGGTTTCCAGAGACAAATTCTTTCTGCCATACTGGCCCTGTACTCCAAACCCTCTTCCCAAGTCTTTACTTCAGGGCTCAAATTTTCACAATCACGAATGGTACCAGCCAAGGTTGCCCACTTTCCCCTTACATCCTCAACCCCAAACAAACAGGGATCTGAGAAAGAGGCTAGTCCTCAAAATGCGTATGGATCTTCATCTACTCCTGCCACCTGATATGATGCAATGTGGACTTAATGACACTGTACTATGTGATGTGCTTGTTACATTTGTTATCTTGTGAGTATAATGATTATCATTTATTACATTAATAAAACAATGGTTTTAGGATAATGCACTAGGTCTGTCTTTTTGTGGTATCTTCAACCATGATGGAGCTCTTGGCAGAAGCTATTCAGTCTATCCCCCATATTGGGCTCTAGATTTCAACAAAAATCGCATCAATGTCATCAATTTATTCACGGATGGTGTCATACTCTTACTATCTAACCCCACCATCTCATTGTCCTTTTTTCATGATGTCCTTAACCATTTCAGTTCCCTAAAATATTGCAAAGTTAATTTCAACAAATCCTTAATCCTGGACATTGGCCTTGGCTCGCATGCTCGCACCCATTTAAAAATGTTGCTTATTTTCACTCTAAGTATTCCGCATATGCTAGGGGAGTGAGTTTCCTGATTCGTTGGGACACCCAGTTCCAGTGCCACCAGCGGGTTGTGGATCGGAAGGGTAGATATGTCTTTTTATTATGTAATGTTTTGGGCCTGTGATGTATAATAGCAGCGATCTACATCCCACCACCCTATTCATCCAAGGTCCTCAAACGCCTTGCAAACTTCTTAGCCTTATATCCCAATGTGCCGCTTGTGGCAGTAGGTGATTATAATAATTATTTAAATCATTTGTTAGACAAAATGCCAGCTCCAAATAATTTATCTTCAAATAGGGGACAAACTCCTTTTGCGGGGCTACTTGAGGATCTCGGATTAACGGACCTATGGAGATTGAGACATCCATCTGTAAAGCAATACTCGTGCTGCTCCACCTCTTACGGGAGCTTATCCAGAATAGATTTATGTCTAGGTAATAATCTTAGCCCTTGTACACACGGTCGGACATTCTGACAAAGAAATCCGTCAGATTTTGTCCGAAACTTGTGTTGCATAAACACGGTCGGACAAAGTTGTCGGAAAATCCGATCGTACGTAACGGGACGACGTTGTTTCGTTACGACGGGACTACATTCAGGCTAGTAGCCAATAGCTTTGGTCTAGGAATTTGATCTGAGCATGTGTGGCACTTTGTCCGATCGGAACTCTCTACACACAATCGGACAAAGTCCGAAAGTTGTATAGCCCAGCTCTAAAACTTTGTCCGTCGGATATTCCGATGGAAACAGTTCGATGGAGCCCACACACAATTGGATTATCCGACAACACGGTCCGATCGGGCATTTTCCATCGGAATGTCCGACCGTGTGTACAAGGGCTTACTATACCATTGTTTGTTGCTGTGGGGTATAATGATAGGCATGTCTCAGATCATTCTTCATTATGGGCGAAGTTACGGTTACCCAATATGGCTAAACGCAAGGGCTGGAAGCTTAACTCCTTTTGGCTTTCGCTTTTTCCTGAACTGGACCCTCATTTATACAGGATAATGTGCATTCAGCACATTTGAATATAGTATGGGATGCAGCCAAGGCCTTTTTAAGGGGCCAATTTATCACAGCAATTAATCAAATTAAAACTAAGTCCAAGGCATGGGAAATAGAGGTTTGCAGGACACTTAAGGAAGCCGAGGATAACTATATTGCTAATCCCACAGACGACACTAAAAGGAGCTGGTTGGGTGCTCAATCTATGTCTAGACAGCTAGCACTGCAGTTGGCTGAAAACAAATGCTTCTTCTTGCAGCAGTCACATTTTGAGGAGGGGAAGCCCACTGGGCATATGCTGGCTGTTTTGGTGCGGGCACAGGGTTCCACCTCCACAATTTCAGCTGCACAAGACAAGTCGGGAGCCATTCACACGCAAACTGCTGTGGTAACCCAAATTTTTAAGGCATTTTATATGGATATATATTCATCTAAGGTGCAGCCAACAGACCAGGACCTAGAGGACTTTTTAGGGAAATGTACGTTGCCCCACTTGTCAGCCTCGGACATAGACCTGCTCAATGCCCCACTCCCGGAAGATGAATTAGCTATAGCACTAGCAAAAACCCATAACAATAAATCCCCTGGGGCTGACGGTTTGCCGTCTGAGGTTTACAAAAGATATGGGGAAGCTTTATTGCCCATGTTACTAAAAGTATATAATGCTGCATTAGACAAAGGTGTTCTCCGTAACTCCATGAATGAGGCCATTATTGTTTTATTGTTGAAGCCGGGCAAGGAGGCCACCTTACTGGACTCATACAGGCCTATTTCCCTTCTGACGACCGATGTTAAGCTGCTGGCTAGGGTTTTGGCCACTAGGCTGGCACGAGTCATACATAAATTGATACACAGGGCTTAATCGGGATTCATTCCCACTAGGTCTACAGCCCAAAACATTAGGAGACTTTTTCTGAATATACAGGTGCCCATGAATAATACGGGTAATAGAGCCATTTTTTCCATAGATGCAGCTAAGGCTTTCGACAGTGTCGAGTGGCCTTACCTGTGGAAAGTACTTGAGAGAGTGGGGCTAGGACCCAATTTTATTAACTGGGTAAAACTACTATATGCTCAGCCATCAGCCAGAATTAGGGTTAATGGTGAATTGTCAGATGCCTTTTTATTGTTCCGGTGTACCAGGCAGGGGTGCCCATTGTCACCCCTGCTTTTTGCCCTGGCCATGGAACCACTGGAGGCACGTATAAGAGGAGACAGTAATATAAAGGGATTCCAGCATACGGTGGGCACAGATGTAATATCACTGTACACTGATGACACGCTATTATATTTGGGGGATACACAATGATCTCTGAGCGCGGTGATGGCTCTTATTAAGGCATTTGGCGAGCTGTCCGGCTTCTCTATTAACTGGAATAAATCAGTGCTTATGCCCCCGGATCCCATTACTTCTCCCCTACCAGAGTGTGCAGCAACAGTGCAAGTAGTTTCCTACATTCAGTATTTGGGCATTCAGGTCTCTCCCAGAGGTGTCTCAATACATACCTCTTAATTTAATACCTCTCCTGGCTACTTTTCGGGAGAAGTCCAAGGCCTGGTGCAAACTGCCCCTATCCGTTGTGGGGAGAGTTAACCTAATAAAAATGGTGTGGGCACCCCAATTGCTGTATATATTTAACAATTCCCCTGTTTGGATTTCCAGGAAGTGGTTTGACAAAATAGACTCCCAATTTAGGGAATTGATCTGGCGAAAAAAAGTAGCGAGAGTGAGCTTATCAACATTACAATATAACAAAACTGAGCGTGGGTTGGCTGTGCCACATGCAAGAACTTACTACCTTGCCTTGCAGCTCCAACAGGTGGGGGGCTGGGGGACGGAAGACACCTTGGATCCAGTCCGTAGAGTCCTTCGGGACTCGTGGATGCTGATATGACAGCTCTATCACAGTTGGAAGCTGGTTACCCAAGACTGGACCCTGGGACCCCAACTTTCCTTTATGGAAATACAGTCAGAATTTAATGTACCACATACTGATTTCTACAAGTACTTACAACTGCGCCACGCATTATACACACAGGCCAGACAAAAAGAACTCAGGTTGGTACATCACCCATTGATACAAGATATCCTGATGGAGAATAACAAAAAAGGCATGATATCTAGGTGTTATAATATGCTACTTAGTAAAATTCAGGACCTGGCTAGTTTACCGTGTAGACACAAATGGGAGGAGGATGTGAGGATTATGGATGGGGAGACTTGTAATCTTTGCCTTGCCTCCGCCCCCCTGGTCTCAGTATCCACCTCCCAAAAACTATCACATCTCTACTTGTTGCATAGAGCATATAAAACGCCAGCGCGTTTGCATAGTTGGGGTTTACGGGATATGCCCGAAGTGTCAGCGGGACAGTGGTGACCTGCTGCACTTGATCTGGAAATGCCCCAAACTTTTCCAGTATTGGAAAGCAGTACTGGACATATTTTCTCAGGTATTTGATTTCACTATTCAGCAAGATCCTAAGATATGTCTGTTGGGCGCCCTGGATGAAGAGCTGCTGTCTCCTGCTCACACAGCAGTTCTTCGTCTACTATATATAGCCTGCAAACTAATTGCACAACTTTGGATAACGCCCAGGGTTCCCACTAGACATCAATGGGTGTAACAGGTTAACCGGATGCTGATAAGGGAAAAGATGACATTTCAACATAGGAATGCACCTCGTAAATTTTACACACTGTGGAGAGCGTGGTTGGAAACACCTGAGCTAGCACCACTTCAACTAGTTAATGACAGGCTTTTACAGGGTTATTAAGCCGCGTGGTTGGGGGTGGAATGAAAGGTGAATAAATGCTTTAATTGGTTGGGGGAAAAACAATACTTCTATGCATACTTGTTGTGTAAAAACTTTTAAACCTGTAGGGTGTGACAGCTTCTTGAAGAGCGATTCCTGTCCAGTCAACCGGGAAAAGATCATATACAAGCACACAGTTAATAGTGCTATTCTTTGGAGGTTATATTGTGATTATTTTTCTTCATTTGTACCATTGTGTGCCGCATGTTAGCCTTTTGGCACACCTAGTGGGTCCAGTATAAAGATTGTCCACATAATATCTGTACTGATATAACCGATAAAACCTTTTTTTCTGATTAAAAAAAAATGTTGCTTCCTTAGCCTTGGGCAGAAAAGTCCATTGCATACCTAGGCATAGCACTCACTGCTAACATGTCCCTCCTGGCAGATGCCATCAAACCTCTTCTCTCAGACATTCATAAGGACCTGACATGCATAGCAAAAACTAAATTACCCTTGTTAGGAAAAATTGCCTCTTTTAAAATGTTGGTCCTTCTAAAAAATTCAGTACATTTTTCGTACATTCCCAATACCACTTAAAATATCAAATTTTTCTGAGCTCCACAAAATGATTAAACAGTTCCTTTGGCAGGGTAAGGGAGCACGTTGTTCTTATACACATCTGATTTAATATAGAACAGTTGGTGGGATGGGCCTACCACACATAAAGAACTATTACTTAGCCACTATGCTGATGCAAATCAAACATTGGTTTATATTCCCTACTGAAGCCCTATGGGTTGGTATTGAAGCAGTGTCCAGCATGAAGCTTTTGTTACTGGCAGACGCATAGAGGCCGCTCATGTTGTCCACTCTCCCTCCAACAACCCAGGTCTCAATTTTTGCCTGGAGGCATTTGCTTCTTCACTCTAAACAAGATCCCTCAGTGACCATGGTTAGACTACCCTTTGAATTGTTGGAAGTTCTGCTCCCTTATTGCTCTGCTCACCAACGGGTTAAGAAGGGTATCAGGTGGTTCAATGATCTTATGAAGCAGGAGTCCCCCAAGTTAGTATCTTAGCTGGCTCACTACAATCTCCTTACTACTAGTCAGTTTTATACACACATGTTAACTCTTTTCTGTCTAATAACCCCCGCTCCCTTGATTTATCTAAATTCAAAATTGTGGCAATTCTACACAACTACTAAGAATAAATGTAGAGGCATTTCCCTACTATATTACAGTGTTCAACACAAACAAAAGTTCACTAAATCTCCTCCCAAGCTGTTATGGGAAGCCGATCTGAATAGCATTTTTGACGCCGAACAATACGCTAGAGCGTTCCGGTACAATTACACTGCATTAACCACTGGGAACTTACTCAGAAGATATTGGCTCAGTAGTATAGAACACCGTACCTACTTGCCAACATTTTCCCTACCCAATCCTCCCTCTGCTGGAAAGACTGTGGCAACTCTGGCACAATTCTACACACTTATTTGGTATTGTTAGAACCTATCTAGCTTTTGGAGAAAAATATTCAGCCTTATAGCCAACATCACTGAAATTCTGTTACCCACTGAGCCAGCGTTAGCAATCCTACATTTAGGAATAGAAAAATATCCATATGATATATATATATATTGTGGCAGCACGCAGGTAAAATCACCTGGTTGTATTCAGGATGGGAAATATGTGTGTCCTAGATTCAGGCTTTATGCAGACTTTTACAATTAGAGGGGAAGAGTTAATGAGCCCAGCTGTAGTAAGTGGGCTCATTAAGACCTCTACAAAAAACCCCAGCATGCATAGGGAGATGCTCCATCCTGGAACCAGTTTTGTGTGTATAGACTGGGGAGTCTGAGATCTGTTCTGTGCGGTGAGTTAACGCCTGTGTGGCAAACCCCTACAATAGAGACAGGGACTGGGGCAGCACAAGGCTGCACCCAGTTGTTAGACAGGGAGTCTACGTGTGTAGTTAGAGGTCAATCTGACCAGGATTTATTTTCTTGTTTTATTTTGTTTGGCTGTTATATGTATCACTGCATGTAGCCTAAATAAACCGGATCTTTTGTTTTTTGCACCTACACCGCTGTCTGCTGTGCCTGACTTTGTGTTGTGAACCCATCCAGGGGGTCACACACACCCGCTACCGAGCGAACCCCCTCACAGTTGGTGGAGAATTTTGGCAGTTTTTTTTTTTTTTTTTGTTAAGGCCAGCATGGAGGAGATACTGAGACAGCTGGCTCTAGCAAATGCAAACCAGCAGCAAGCAAATGCAAATCAGCAGCAAACAAATGCAGCTTTACAAAAGAGCCTTGCAGCTCAACAACAAGCCCAGCAGCAGGCAAATGCAAATCAGCAGCAGACAAATGCAACTTTGCAGCAGAGTTTGGAAGCTCAGCAACAAGCCCAGCAGCGATCTGAAGCCCGCTTCATAGACCTGTTGCAGAAGCAAGAGCAGAATTTTCAACAGCAAATAGAGACATTGATACAGCAACGTCCGCAGACCAATGAAGCAAGTGGGTACAATAATACCGCAACCTTTGGTGTGAGCCGTTTACTGACAAAAATGACTGGAGAGGATGATCCGGAGGTGTTTTTGACCACATTTGAAAGGACTGCTGAAAGGGAAAAGTGGCCTAAGGAGCAATGGGCTGGACTGGTGGCCCCTCTGTTAACTGGGGAATCGCAGAAAGCTTATTATGACCTAGAGCCTGACCAAGCAAAAGACTGTGGTGCTAAAAGCAGAAATATTGGCACGGCTGGGTGTCACCCTGGCAGTCCGGGCTCAGCGTGTGCATAACTGGACTTTTCAGGTTGGAAAACCTCCCAGGTCTCAAATGTATGATCTCATTCACCTGAGCAGGAAGTGGCTGCAGCCAGAGATTTTGACCGCACCAAACATTGTGGAACGTGTGGTTATGGATCGTTTCCTGAGAGCTCTTCCTACTGCCATCCAAAAATGGGTAAGCCATGGAGACCCAGAAAATGCAGATAAACTTGTGGATCTGGTTGAGAGGTACTTGGCTACAGAGAACTTGACCACCTCTTCCAGGGACTCACGGACTTTCCCCCCTAAGACCAGATCATCCCCAGTGGCGGGTAAGATGACTCCAAGGGGTGAGGGTGGAGAGAGTGAGAGGGTGGGAGTTCTACCTAAGGTCTGGCGGGAGCAGCCCAGGAAGCCCATGCTGCAAGAGGCAGCGAAAAAAATTATTTGCTACCGCTGCCGGCAAGAGGGACATATTGCAGCCAATTGCCCAGTTGTGGATGAGCCTATGCAATGTGACTTTATAAGGGAGAGACGTCAGTCGCTGTTTGCGACAGTTGCATACACTGCCATTCGGGGACCTGAGAAACATTTATGTAAAATGTGTATTAATGGTAGACATGTTGATGTGTTGCTAGATTCAGGTAGCCTGGTAACATTGATAAAAGCTGAATTAGTTACTACAGAGGTCTCTGGGAAGAACAGGGTGGCTGTTATTTGTGTGCATGGGGACACCCGAGAGTATCCTGTAACTTCAGTGTTTTTTGAGACCCCCAAAGGTAACCTCTCTCATCAGGTGGGGTTAGTGTCTCAGTTACCACATGATGCTATTGTGGGAAGGGATTTTCCAAAATTCTGGGAACTCTGGGATTGTCCTGAGGCCCCCATTGGTGCCCCTATAAACCAGGAAGATGACCAGAATTCCTCTGGGAGTGGTGAGGATTCTCCTGAATTTCCCTTGTCGGTATTGGCGGGGGAAACTCGAGAAACTGGGGAGGAGCCAACATCCTCAGATGAAAACATGCCGTCCGTGGAGTTTTCGGATCTTGAGGTTCACAGGGAAAATTTTGCCACAGAACAGTTAAAAGACCCCACCCTAATAAAGGCACGGGAAAATGTGGTGAAAATAGATGGCGAGTTAGTGAACCCAGATAAGACTTGCCCTTATCCTTACTTCACTATGGAAAGGGACCTGCTATATCGAGTGGCTCAAAGGGCAGAAGAAACCATTGAGCAACTTGTAGTGCCCAAACCTTACAGGAAGTTGGTGTTAGAATTGGCTCATGGGCACATTCTGGGAGGTCATCTGGGGACAGAGAAAACCAGAGAGAGGGTATTGCAGAGATTCTATTGGCCTGGGGTCATGAAGGAAATAGAAAAGTATTGTTCCTCCTGCCCTGTGTGTCAGAAGTCAGCACCTATGCCACATTTCCGTAACCCACTGGTACCTCTTCCTATCATTGAGGTCCCCTTTGAGAGGATCGCAATGGATTTGGTAGGTCCGATAAAGAAGTCTGCTAGGGGGCATCAGTACATTTTGGTTATATTGGACTATGCCACCCGTTATCCGGAAGCAATTCCTCTCCGAAATACCTCGGCCAAAACCATAGCCAAAGAGCTATCCCTTGTTTTTAGCCGCGTGGGTATTTGTAAGGAACTGCTTACGGACCAAGGTACACCCTTTATGTCCCGGGTTATGAAAGAATTATGCAAGTTGTACAAAGTGAAGCAATTGCGTACATCTGTGTATCACCCCCAAACAGATGGGTTGGTTGAAAGATTCAACAAAACCCTAAAACAAATGTTAAAGAAGGTGGTGGATAGAGATGGAAAGAATTGGGATTGTCTAATACCCTATCTGATGTTTGCCATTAGGGAGGTACCCCAATCCTCTACGGGTTTCTCACCCTTCGAGTTGCTCTATGGGAGACACCCAAGAGGGCTGCTGGATATCGCCAAGGAAACTTGGGAAAATGAGAGTTCTCCTCACAGGAGTGTGATTGAGCATGTCGCCCTTATGCAAGATAGAATTGCACAGGTAATGCCAATTGTAAAGGAACATTTAACCCAAGCGCAGTTAGCACAGCAGAGAGTGTACAACCGTGGGGCCAAGACACGTACTTTTTCCCCGGGGGATAGGGTCTTGGTGCTAGTCCCTACGGTTGAAAGCAAATTTCTGGCCAAATGGCAAGGTCCATATGAAGTAATTGAAAAAATTAGTGAGGTGAACTACAGGGTTAGACAGCCAGGAAGGCGAAAGCCGGAGCAGATCTATCACGTCAATCTGCTGAAAGCCTGGAGGGATAGGGAATCCCTAGTCGCAGAGACTTTGTCACAAGTACAGCCTGATTGCTTAGTTCCTGAGGTTGGAATAGCAGACACCTTATCGAAACCCCAACAACAGGAGGTTAAAGAGTTTGTACTTCGTAACAAAGAGATTTTCTCTGAGCTTCCGGGACAAACATCTGGCATAGAGCATGACATTATCACCCCGCCAGGAGAAAGGGTAAAACTAAAACCTTATAGAATACCAGAGGCCCGACGGGAGGCAATACGTGGGGAGGTTCAAAGGATGCTGGAATTGGGTGTGATAGAGGAGTCCCAGAGTGACTGGTCCAGTCCTATTGTACTAGTGCCCAAACCTGATGGGAGCTGGCGGTTTTGTAACGATTTTAGACAATTAAATAAAGTTACAAAATTTGACACCTACCCCATGCCACGTATAGATGAGTTGGTTGACCGGCTGGGAACAGCCCGATATATGACAACTCTTGATCTCACCAAAGGGTATTGGCAAATTCCCCTGGCCGAGTCGGCCAAGGAGAAAACTGCGTTTGTAACCCCAGATGGGGCATTCCAATATAAGAGAATGCCGTTTGGGTTACAGAATGCACCGGCAACATTCCAGCGGAAAATGGATAAGATTCTGAGGCCCCATCATAAATATGCTGCAGCTTACCTGGATGATGTGATTATCCATAGCACAGACTGGGTCTCACATTTGCCAAAAGTACAAGCAGTCCTAGACTCTATCCGGGAAGCTGGGTTTACGGCCAATCCAAAGAAGTGTACCATTGGACAGGAGGAGGCCAAATATCTTGGGTACACTATTGGGAGGGGGGTGATAAAACCCCAAGTCAATAAAGTCGAGGCCATACAGAGTTGGCCACGTCCCAACAGCAAGAAACAGGTACGAGCCTTTCTGGGAATCGCTGGCTATTATCGACGATTCATTCCCCATTTTGCTTCTCAGGCTGTGCCCCTCACCAACCTGACAAAAGGGAAAGAGTCGGTTATGGTTAAATGGTCCCCAGAGGCTGAGGAAGCATTTCAGTCCTTAAAAACAGCCTTATGTAGCCAGCCAGTGTTGTACTCACCAGACTTCTCTAGGGACTTTGTTGTACAAACTGATGCATCAGACGTTGGGTTAGGAGCAGTGTTATCCCAGGTCTGGAACGGGGAAGAGCACCCAGTAATTTACCTCAGCAGGAAGTTGAAGTCCCATGAGGTAAATTACTCCACGATTGAGAAGGAATGTTTAGCAGTGAAGTGGGCTCTAGATTCCCTTCGGTACTATCTGCTAGGTAGGCACTTTGACCTGGTGACTGATCACGCTCCTTTAAAGTGGATGGCTCAAAACAAGGAGACCAATAGAAGGGTAAATAGGTGGTTCCTAGCCCTACAGGAATTTAACGTTACAGTTAAGCATCGCCCTGGTGTTAAAATGGGGAATGTGGATGCTTTGTCTCGGATACATGCGTGTCTGGCTGCTTGTGTTACAACCCCAAGGTTGAAACAAGAGGGGGGAGTATGTGGCAGCACGCAGGTAAAATCACCTGGTTGTATTCAGGATGGGAAATGTGTGTCCTAGATTCAGGCTTTATGCAGACTTTTACAATTAGAGGGGAAGAGTTAATGAGCCCAGCTGTAGTAAGTGGGCTCATTAAGGCCTCTACAAAAAACCCCAGCATGCATAGGGAGATGCTCCATCCTGGAACCAGTTTTGTGTGTATAGACTGGGGAGTCTGAGATCTGTTCTGTGCGGTGAGTTAACGCCTGTGTGGCAAACCCCTACAATAGAGACAGGGACTGGGGCAGCACAAGGCTGCACCCAGTTGTTAGACAGGGAGTCTACGTGTGTAGTTAGAGGTCAAGCTGACCAGGATTTATTTTCTTGTTTTATTTTGTTTGGCTGTTATATGTATCACTGCATGTAGCCTAAATAAACCGGATCTTTTGTTTTTTGCACCTACACCGCTGTCTGCTGTGCCTGACTTTGTGTTGTGAACCCATCCAGGGGGTCACACACACCCGCTACAGAGCGAACCCCCTCACAATATATATATATATATATATATATATATATATATATATATATATATATATATATATATATATATATAGTGTCAGCAGGCAGGTAAAGTCACCTGGTTGTATCCAGGATGGGAAATATGTGTGCCCTAGATTCAGGCTTTATGCAGACTTGTACAACTAGAGGGGAAGAGTTAATGAGCCCAGCTGAAGTAAGTGGGCTCATTAAGACCTCTACAAAAAAAACCAGCATGCTTAGGGAGATGCTCCATCCTGGAACCAGTTTTGCGTTGTATAGACTGGGGTGTGTGACACTTGTTCTGTGCGGTGAGTTAACGCCTGTGTGGCAAACCTCTACAACAGAGACAGGGACTGGTGCTGCACAAGACTGCACTCAGTTGTTAGATAGGGAATCTAAGTGTGTAGTTAGAGGTCAAGCTGACCAAGGATTTATTTTCATGTTTTATTTTTGTTTGGCTGTTATATGTTTCACTGCATGTAGCATAAATAAACCACATCTTTTGTTTTTTTGCACCTACAACGCTGTCTGCTGTGCCTGATTTTGTGTTGTGAACCCATCCAGGGGGTCACACACACCCGCTGCCGAGCTAACCCCTCACAATATATATATATATATATATATATATATATATATATATATATATATATATATATTTATTTGCTATAATTTTTCATGAAAGTGAACCCTTTAACAAACATACAGATCACATGAATCTGACATCAGCTCTCTCACTCTTTCCACCATATCCATAACTAAAAAAAGTTTGGACTGGTGTTTGGCTTAAAGGTAGCACTTGGCAATGGCTTTTTTATTGCTTTAAAGAATACTCTATTCTTATTCTTTAACCTTAATGATCTTTAATCTTAATGATCGGGATATAATTTTTTAGGGCCAGCATACCTCTTCAATATAAAAGACATCCTAGTGACTAAGAAGCCACTGAATTACTTTTGCAGGTGGCAGAAGGGGGTCACACCACATGGGAGATGGAAAACGATAACACCTATCAGTTTCTATTGTTATCTGTGTCCCAGTTAGAGAGATTATCTCACTCCCAAATTTTGGGTTGACATTGGAACACTAATAGAGGGAAAATTTTCCAGTGGGGAAACTAGTACTGATGGCCCTGGTGACAAAATGGGATTCCCTCACTTTGGAGGGGTTTCCTCGAACTTCCTATTTTGGCTATGGGACAGGAAGTGAAGGGAAATCTCCCCAATGGGACACAAATGGCAAATAAAAAAAAAATCGGATTAAAACCCTCCCTTACTCCTTATCAAAAATGGAAAAAAATGGTGCCTTTAGTTACACTTTAATTTCTGCAGTCTAATGTATGCGTTCCTTAAATAAGCATGCTTGAAGCTGAGTTCACACTATTGCGAATTGGATGCGGAATTCAATTCGCAAGAGGAGGAGATTGTGACTGGCTTTCTATGGAGCCTGTTCACATATCTCCGATTAGACTCCGGTGCGAATTTACAAAGGAGCCCTGTGTGTCCTATGGTCCGTTTCAGGTCTGAATTCAGCCCAAAAGTCAGGCTCAAATCGGACCTGAAATGGTGAACCAGGATGCACATGACCCCTGCTGGGAGCCACATCAGCATTAGGTGTGAATCGAGCCTAAAAGGACAATGCCCCAAGTTCAAACAGAAGTGAAATATCTGTTTTAAATAAATACAATTTTAATTATGAGGAAACATTCTTGAAATTTTTTTTTGCTATTATTAAATATTCTGCTTTTACAGCACCTCGAATAAATATTCATACCCTTTGAAATGTTCCACATTTTGTCATGTTACAACCAAAAATGTAAATGTATTTTATTGGGATTTTATGAGATAGACCAACACAAAGTGGCACATAATTGTGAAGTGAAAGGAAAATAAATGGTTTTCAATATGTTTTACAAATAAATATGTGAAAAGCATGGCATGCATTTGTATTCAGCCCCCTTTACCCTGATGAACAGCATCATCAAAGACAAGGAACACACCACCAACACACCAAAAATCCCAAGCTGCAAACCTACCAAGACATGGCCATCCACCTAAACTGACAGGCCAGGCAAGGAGAGCATTAATCAGAGAAGCAGCCAAGAAGCCCATGGTAATGCTGGAGGAGCTGCAGAGATCTACAGCTCAGGTGGGAGAATCTGTTTACAGGACAACTATTGGTCGTGCACTCCACAAACCTGGCTTTTATGGAAAAGTGGCAAGAAGAAAGCCATAAGAATCCTGCTTGCAGTTTGCGGGAAGCCGTGTGGGGGACACAGCAAACATGTGGAAGAAGATGCTCTGGTCAAATAAGACCAAAATGTAACGTTTTGCCCTAAGAAAATTGCTATGTGTGGTGCTAAACTAACACTACACATCACCCTGAACACACCATTCCCACCGTGAAAAAATGGTGTTGGCAGCATCATGTTGTGGGGATGCTTCTTTTCAGCAGGGACAGGGAAGCTGGTCAGAGTTTATGGAAAGATGGATGGAGCCAAATACAGGGCAATCTTAGAAGAAAACCTGTTATGCCGCGTACACACGACCAGACTTATGTCCGACAGACTTCCGAGGGAGTTCTGCCGGAGTTCTGCCGGAGTTCCGACAGAGTTCTGAAAGACTTTTCGAATGAGTGGACTTGGCCACACACAATCACACCAAACTCCGACGCATTCGAACGTGATGACGTATGACTGGACTCGAATAAGGAAGTTCATAGCCAGTAGCCAATAGCTGCCCTAGCGTCGGTTTTAGTCCGTCGAAATAGCATACACACGAGCAAATTTTTCGGTAGGAACTGGGTCCGGCGGAGTTCCGTCGGAAAAATTTGAAGCATGTTCCATTTTCTAAAGTCTGTCAGACTTTTGCGAATCAAAAGTCCGTTGCAGCCCACACACGATCGAAAAGTCTGACGGAATCATTCCGTCAGACTTTGGATGTTGAAAAGTCCGCTCGTGTGTACGGGGCTTTAGAGTCTTCAAAAGACCTGAGAATGAGGTAGAGGTTCCCCTTCCAACAGGACTGTGAGCCTAAACATACAGCCATATCTACAATGGAATGGTTTAGATCAAAGCATATTCATATTAGAATGGCCCAGTCAAAGTCCAGAACTAAATCCAATTAAGAATCTGTGGCAAGACTTAAAAATTGCTGTTCACAGATGCTCACCAACCAATCTGACAGAGCTTGAGCTATTTTGCAAAGAAGAATGGGCAAAAAATTCACTCTCTAGATGTGCAAAGCTGGTAGAGACATACTCAAAAAGACATGCAGATGTAATTGCAGCAAAAGGTTGATCTACAAAGTATTGACTGGGGGGGGGGGGGGGGGGGGGGCTGAATATAAATGCACGCCACACTTTTCACATATTTATTTGTAAAAAATGTTGAGAACCAGTTATCGTTTTCCTTCCACTTTACAATTATGTGCCACTTTGTGTTGATCTATCACAAAAAATCCCATGAAAAATAATTTATGTTTTTTGTTGTAACATGACAAAATGTGGAACATTTCAAGGGGTATGGATACTTTTTCAAGTCACTGTATATAAAAGAACATTATACATTGGGTTAACTGGTGTTTTATTTTGTTTTTGAAGGATTGTAATATTAACAAAATATATATAGATATCCTTTCTGTTTTCTATATTAAGTTTTCCTCTGCTTCATCATTTTCATTTACTTTAGCTTACATTAGTTGAGCTTGTGTTTTCAAATGTAATCCATCTCATGGTTTTTATTAGTGCCTTCAAATAATTGAATTCATTGAAGCTTGGAATATACTTAAGTTATTTTCTTTCTTACTTGGGTGGTAGGAAGGTTCTAGTAAATGTATGTTTTACTTTCCGTTACTCCTTTCCCTTCTTTTCATTGAATGACCTCTAAGGAAAAATAAACGAGAATTGAAGGGGTGATAAGATCAGCACTTAGCTGGACAGATGTACTGAACATAGACCTAAACTTCATCGCTGTTGAGACAGTGACTAAATATGTAAACAAAATGACCTGTCATTAGGAATGTTGTTTTATTACAGTATTTATTAATAGTGGTAATATTAACTTAATATACATGCTGTCATGTTTAAAGCCTATCCATTTTTATAAATATGTATTCATACATGTTTTAGGTTTTGTTTCAAGTTTGGATAGAAGCTATTAATCTACTAGTATGATTTGGGTTCTAAGAAGGAACTGAAGCCCTGTAGCCAATAAAGACCTTGAGTAGCCTTAAAATATACCATGTGACTCCAGGTCAGGTTAACACCTTGTGAATGCCTGTAATGCATGCAAAATCGCACACTTTACCAACATGTACAGAAATGTGCTGCACTTTTGCAGCTGTATGGTGGGGCTATTAATTGTTAATACCACCCCACGCATATGATAAAATGCGCATGTTTGTGTGTGCCAAAACGCATGGTGCTACAGCAGCACAAAGTTCAGTGTGGCAGAATTTTTGCATGTTTCTCAAGCACGGGGCAGCCCATTTAAATGATTGGACATTCCTACATGCAACATGTGGGAATGTTCGAGCGCTACATCACACCTGTATGGTACACCTGTACCTGTATGGTGTGAACCTAGCCTAAAGAAGGAAACATTTCTTTGTGTGGCTGGCATAAATCTTAAAAAAGTGTTTTTTATTTGGAGTATGTGTGAATCAGGGGTTCAAAAAGCTGGCTAAAAGTGTTGACAGTAGAACCTTTTCTTTTTCACTAATAGTAATAGTCAATAGTTAGTGTTAAACAGCACAAAATTAAACAGTATAGCTTGATGTGCAAAGTCAGGAAACATTGTGGTGCAAAAGGTATACATACTAGAAGTACAAAATTTTATTTATGCAAGCTGTTATTGTTATTTAAAGAAAACTTTTCAATTATTATTATATATACGGTAATAATATAATATTATATTATTCAACGCATGGATTGGGAACGACTCTGATGTTGGCGAGAATGATCCATATTATACTCACTTTTCAAATCTTTAAAGTGGTTGTATAGTCTTTTTTTTTCTTTTACCTACAGGTAAGCCTATAATAAGGCTTACCTGTAGGTAAAAAAAAAAATCTCCTAAACCTGTATGGTTTAGGAGATATTCCCCCCGCAATAAGCCGCTGACTGCAGTGGCACAAGCCCACCGGGGATTCTTGACTGGAAGCCCAGCAGACGCCGGACCCTTCCGGAAAGAAATCTCCCACGCACATGCGAGTGACGATATCACGGCTCCGGCCACTCACAGCGCCAGAGCCGCGATATCTGGAAGACATGCCGAGGGAACATGTCCGCTCCCTCGGCGTGTATTGGCTGAGATGTCGGGGCCTCGTTCTAAGGTAAGTATTTCATAATGTCGGTGCAGTATGCGGTGCATACTAGCTCATTATGCCTTTTCCCTTACAGGTCTGAAAAAAAAAAATTCAGCGGGTTTACTACCGCTTTAAATCTCTCACCTCCCACCAGCTGGAAATACACATGTCAATCTGGACATGCATGTCACAAAAATTTATTTGTGACTCCTACCAGTAACATCTTTTGGACCTTCACAAGGCAAAACATAGCCCTCTGCAGATATTTTTGGAATTCTCTTACACTTAATCTGCACCACCATGCAATGCTACGTAAGCCCTTAACCTTAGTGCCCAAAACATCCATTCAGTTATAAACACTTTGCTGTAAACCTCATCTTCATTTTTCAGTAGAAGTGCTGATAATTTCCCTTCCATGGTTGAATGCATTACCTCAGTAGGCCAGTTTTCACCTATTGAAGCATTATCCATTATGGTACCCCCCTATGGGGAATGGGTGGCAGTACTACCATTGGCACTCCCTTCACCCCTCACTGGTCTGTAGCTAAGTTAAATATTGCTAGATAAGTGTTTCTAAATCTGACAATGTTCAGATTTTTATGTTTGCCCTTGTTTGTGGCAGGTGAAGAAATATTAACCACAGCCATGCTATTTTTGTTTTGCTTGACCCATTTTAAAATACTTGCTTATTAGGCAACACTTTGTGGGAATTGTTGACTTTTTTACATATTTAACCACTTGACAACTGGGTACTTAAACCCGCCTTGTGACCAGACCAATTTTCAGCTTTCACTGCTCTCACATTATGAATGACAATTACTCAGTCATGTAATACTGTACCCAAATACATTTTTTGTCCTTTTTTCATACAAATAGAGCTTTCTTTTGGTGGTATTTGATCACCTCTGTTTTTTTTTCTTTCTTGCGCTATAAATGAAAAAAGACCGAAAATTTGGTGAAAAAAAAATCATTTTTCTTAGTTTCTATGATACAATTTTGCAAATTATTATTTTTTTTTCTTACATTTTGGCCACAATTTATACT
Organism: Lithobates pipiens; assembly: GCF_037356315.1. Lineage (NCBI taxonomy): Eukaryota > Metazoa > Chordata > Amphibia > Anura > Ranidae > Lithobates > Lithobates pipiens. The sequence continues at coordinate 211,035,439 of NW_027507764.1, forward strand.
GCTACATATCTTTGATAAAAATAACCCAAATTAGTGGATATTAGTTGGTCTTTGTGAAAGTTATAGAGTCTACAAGCTATGGTGCAAATCATAAAAAATGTATCACACCTGATGTACTGGTGGATCTAATTTATTGCAACCCAAACAAGCCAGGAAAGTACAAATACCCCCCAAATGACCCCTTTTTTGAAAGTAGACATTCCAAGGTATTTACTAAGATGCATGGTAAGGTTTTTGATGTTGTAATTTTTTCCCCACAATTCTTTGCAAAATTAAGATTTTTATTCCCACAAAATTGTCATTGTAATAGGTTATTTTTCTCACATGGCATGTGTATACCACCAATGGCACCCCAAAATACATTCTGCTACTCCTCCTGAGTATTATGATACCACATATGTGGGACTTTTTCCACAGCCTAGACACTTAGAAAGGCCCAACATTCAGGGAGCACCATCAGGTGTTCTAGGAGCATAAATATCTAACCTGTTGACTACCTATTACACTTTTAAAGACCCTGGAGCACCAGGAAAATGACACGTGACACTCATGTGGCACTGATGACAGATGGCACATGACACTGATGTGGCACTGATGGCAGATGGCACTAATATGTGGCACTGATGACAGATGGCACTAATATGTGGCACTGATGACACGTGGCACTGAGGACATGTGGCACTAATACGTGACACTGATGACAGATGGCACTAATATATGGCACTGATGACACATGGTACTGATGACATATGGCATTAATATGTGGCACTGATGACACGTGGCACTAATACGTAACACTGATGACAGATGACACTAATATGTGGCACTGATGACACGTGGTACTGATGACAGATGGCATTAATATGTGGCACTGATGACACGTGGCACTAATACGTAACACTGATGACAGATGGCACTAATATGTGGCACTGATGACAGATGACGCTGACAGGTGGCACTGATGACACTGATATGTGGCACTGATGACACGTGACACTGATGACAGGTGGCACTAATATGTGGCACTGATGACATGTGGCGCTAATGACACGTGACACCAATATGTGGCACTGATGACAGATGGCACTAATACGTGGCACTGATGACAGATGGCACTTATACGTGGCACTGGGGACAGGTGACACTGGGGACAGATGGCACTGACAGGTATTTCATTTTCGCTTTTTTTTCCTTTCACTTACTCTGCAGCCATTTACGCTCCCTCCTCACACGTTGTCTCTGTGTAAGGAGGGAGAACCGGCAATGAGAGATGATCTCATATGTTTACGTATGAGATGATCCCTTATTGGACACTCAGATTGAGTGCTAAATGGCTGCTGTGATTGGCCATTTAGCACGATCTGTGATTGGCTGTATCCAAGGGACACGGCCAACACAGAATTTCCCCGATGCGCGCCCACGGCGACGCGCAGAGGGGAAATAAACAGGAAGACAGCTTCTGCTCTCTCAAGTCCTATTGCTGCTACAACAGGGGTCACTGTGTGGTCAGACTCCACAGAGATATGCCAGTACAATGGAGGACGTCAAAGTTGTCACACTGAGTCATGACATTTTGCAGTAGGGCCATTCATACTTACCTTGCGGAACTTCAGAAAGAGACAACCAGGGAACTGATAATGACATCCATGAGTGACACCCGACACATTGCTTTCCCTTTCAGTCAATGCATGGTTGCAGACCCCCTGGACAAGGTAGATGCCGGTGCCCTGGCATCACCAAGCTCACACTGCCTTGTCTCAGATATAGTTTACATAGCTGGGTATTAGGATGTTCAGGCCCATTTTAAGGTTCTGCTGACACCAGCAGACCTAGAGTCTTTTATTACAGCAGAGCACTTTTATAATCAAGAGATAGACAACGTTATGTCTGAAACTGTTCAACCAGGTCTTAGAAACAAAAAAAGAGCACTCATTGATTCTGCCTTAAAGAGGTTGTAAAACTCCCTGTGTGATTTGTACCTATAGGTAAGCCTAGAATAAGGCTTACCATTTAAGTATAGTAAAAAATCTCAAAAACGTGTACCGTTTAGGAGATATTTACTGTAATACTGATATTTGTTATGCGTTGCTCTCACGCTACCACTCTGTGTATGGGGGGTAAAAAATGTATAGCAAGTCTGCCACCTTCACTTAAATAGCTTATCCTTTACTATTCATAAATAAATTGTTAGAGTAGTGAGGCGCTGACAGTTAACTCAATCAAACCAATATGTGACCTGAACTCTTGTGGTAGGTAAACCCAGTTAATCACTCCTAATAGATAACCATCAAAGTAAATAAAAATATAAAGTGACTTCAGTGCATAAACCAATTGAACGTTACTGGGTGTCACCTCAAGGCTAAAAGCAATCACTCTGTGATGCCCCTAGTTATCCAGCGATCGCCACACTCTTCACACTGTGTTAAATCAGCAGCAATAGAAAATAGGTGTATAAACATGCAATATAAATAATGATCCAAAACATGTAATAAAAGTGATCCTAGTACATAAATAATAACTTGTGTCTCAAGGCTGGACACCTAACACACAAATTTAAACAACAATATAATGGTGCATGTCCATTGATACAAGTCCTTATATAAAAAGTCCCTTTTGTGAGAGAGTTCACAATATACCTACACCCTTAGTGGTGATTATTCATAATATAGGTGACAATCTTGCTCCCACATCACCTCCATGCTCTCTAGCCTCTCACCTTCCTTGGACAGTGTACTGGCGTGTAGACACCTCTTGAAGTCCTCTATAGTTGTTTCTGATGATCTGCTCTTGCAGGGGGTTCCCTCTAATGCTCTCTCAAAGGGGTATATATAAAGGAAGAAAAACACTCTCATAGTGTAGTAAGTTAGAATGAATTTATTAAAATCATAACATCATACAGTGCACTCACATTAAAAAGAAGAGTAATGGCATATATCCATGAGCTCCGTGCTCGTTCCACAATCACGTCACTTCTGGTATGCCTCACGGCCTACGCATTACATCAAGGTCACATGACTTCATCAGGGGATCAGTGGTCATGTGGCTTCATCGTTGCATGCGCTCTGAAGGAATGACCATCCATGCCGTTTCTTCAGGAGCGAGTGCCGTGACCAGCGGCTCCCGCGCACATGTGCATGGGAGTGGCGATGGGCAAAGATGAATGCGGGCTTCGTTGGCAGGTAAGTGTTACATAATGTGCTAGTATGCGATGCCTTGTGCCTTTATTTTGCAGGGAAGGGGAAACATTTTTTTTTAGCAGAGTAACTGTAATATATTGCAGCTTACTAATCAGTAGATGTAGAGGCTGCATTCGTTTTCTTTTTAGGCTGTTCACCTTCTGTTTTCCCCTGGTGATCTGGCCAGTAACACACCTGCAAAAAAGCATTTGCGTTTTTGCATGTAATTGCAGGCTTTTGTTTTGCACGCATTTGTGCGTATATAAGTGGTTGTGCATTTGTGCGCACAATACATTCCTTGGGGAAAATGTATTAGCATTTATGCTCATATGTGCGTAATTGTGTGCATTATTTGCATGCAACGGCACAAAACACTGACCGGGAGCAAAGATTGTTTTTGGTCTTTTTTACTCGAATATGCAGTGCTTATTTACTCGCCTGTTGGTACAGACACATTGTAAACAATAGGCTGCATGTTAGATCAGTAAAAAAAAAATTATGCAGTGTGTAAGAGGCCTTATACAGACTCCACTATGAATGAAAGAGCAAAGGGGGGAACATTGAGAGGTGAGTGTTAGAAGTACTAGCAGATTTAAAGTTTTAACAAATTGAAGCTGAACTCCAGCTAATATGATCAGTTCCAGAAAACAGTTTTTTCCTTTTGGGATCAAAATCAAAGCTGATTAAGCACCCCTGTCAGTGTGAAATGGTCTGTCTAATACCTGTAACTGCAAGAGAGCTTTTCTGTTGAAAATAAGACTTAGCCCTTGTACACACGGTCGGACATTCTGACAATAAAATACGTCGGATTTTGTCTGAAACTTGTGTTGCATACACATGGTCGGGCAAAGTTGTTGGAAAATCCGATCGTACGTAATGTGATGACGTTATTTCGTTACGACGGGCTACGTTCAGGCTAGTAGCCAATAGCTTTGGTCTAGGAATTTGATCTGAGCATGCGTGCCACTTTGTCCGATTGGAATTTTCTACACACAATCGGACAAAGTCCAATCAGATCATGTTGTTGGAAAGTTTTAAGCCCAGCTCTAAAACTTTGTCCGTCGGATATTCCGACGGAAACAGTCCGATGGAGCCCACACACAGTCGGATTATCAGACAACGCGGTCCGATCGGACATTTTCCGTCGGAATGTCCAACCGTGTGTACAAGGGCTATCTGGCTGGATCCCCAGTTGAAAATGGGGAAAGAAAGCCTAAGAAAGTAAACTAATACAGCCATCACATCTAAGAATTAGTAAGCTGCAATAAAGAATATAATATATAATACAGTTTTTCTTTGGGTTTAATACTGCTTTAATATTGAAGGGCTCATTATGCAATTAAATTACTAGGAAACTAGTAGACACTCCAACATCAGGATTGGGGGCCTACTAGGAACCACCAAACCATAGGATTTAATTTCAATGAAGCTTTATTGGAAGAAATTTTCATAAACAGATAGTAAACAATATTGTACAGAAGGTTTACTCTTATCCAACTAGAAAAATATCCATCATTTTAAAGTGTCCTAAGGTAACATTTGCATATACACTTCTGGAAAAAAAGCTTTAACACCAGATAGTTTATATTTAAACTAGAGGCCTCCACCTCGCCCCATGCACCCCCAAGGGGAACTCACTGTGCTGCCAGGCGGAAGGCTGCGACCCCCCTTGTTCTGTCTATTTGTCATATCTCATAAGTTGCTTGTTTGCAAACATATCCAGAAGGACTTAATTCTGTGTAATACAATATAGCTTTGGTAAGCCAAGATACAAAGAGTATCGTAAAACTAGAGTAAAAGAAAAGGAAAAAAAATAAATAAAAATAAACGTGCAGTTAATCTTTTGAGACCTGAGACCTCTGAGTGTAACCAGATTTATATATAGTGTTCCACCATTGGTTCCATGGTCCCCAGACCTTATTAATTTGGAGGTATTTACCCACCCCAGATGCAAATAGTTGTTTGTATGTGCCGTGTGTGAATTATCTATATGACTTCTAGATGTGTTGGGTGTGTTCCAATGCCTGACCAGGGTGAGTCTAGCCACTAACAAGATATGGGATAGTAAAGATCTTAGGTGATGAGGGACTGAGTCCATCTCTAGAGATGGTAAAGCCATTCCCGGTGAAAGCTCTAGATGAATAGTGAGTGTTAGTAGAATGATATTATATATCATCTTCCAGTATTGTGATATATTGGGGCAGGTCCATAGAATGTGGTATAGCGTGCCTGTTTCCCTGCATTGTCCAAACCATAGGATTTAGTGCCAATGTCCCAGTGTATCTCAAGTTAAGTCCTGGAACAGTACAACTCCACCCACATTAAAATTTACAAAGCACATAGGACACTACACAGCTTCCACAAGATCTAGACAAACCATAGGGATGCCATCTGGAAATTACATAAATATTCAATAAAAGATGCCATCATGACATGCATACCAAACTTTGACTTGACTTTGGGCACACCCCCATTTTTCCCTGATGTTTCCTGGCAAAGCTACGCTCACTACACCCAGTGCTGTAAGAATTAAGTAGGGCAAACATGCAGTACTGCTGGGATTTTTGTTTTCACTTAACTGCCTGGAAAGTTAACAAGATGGTTGTCTTCATAGGGATAAATGACCTGCCCTACTGCATTGACTAATTTGGCCTTCCGGAATTCACCTTACCAGAATGGACAACTGATGAGGGGATTCTGGTTCTTCTACTTCCAACACCTTAGTGCACCATCCTAATGGAACCTCCTCTGCCCCTTGACCACACTGCTACACTCAATCTGCATGTGATGCTAACTAGGCCCTCATATTGGGAGCCTCATCATGATGCATGACTAGTTTGGTGCATGAAACATTCATTTAGCTATGGAACCCTGGCTGCATAACTATTATCATTTTCTGGGAAAGGTGGTGATGACTTTCCTTCTATGGTTGTATGCATTACCTCAATGGGTTTATCTCTACTTATTAAATCATTATCCATTATAGATTTCCCACTTTAAGATTTTGTTCTTTGACAACGTTCAGATTTTTATGTTTTTCATTAGGGTTGCACCGATACCAATACTAGTATTGGTATCTGTGCTGATACTGAGCATTTGCATGAGTACTTGTACTCGTGCAAATGCTCTGATGCTTAATCCAATACTGGTGTGGTGCTGGGGGCAGTTATAAGCATCAATCTCCCTGTATAGCTTTCAATAAAGCAGCTGACTCCACGTCTCCCTCCTGCTGCCATCAGCTTCTTTATTGAAAACTATACAGGAGATTGATGCTTATAACTGCCCCACCCGCCGCACCAATCATCCCTGACTGTCCCCTGTCCTCCTTCAGCTCCTGGTGTACTCCTCCAGGTCCTCCTTCAGCTCCCCAGGTCCTCCTTCGGCTCCCCGGGTCCTCCATGTGCTCCTCCAGCTCTCCGGTCCCCCCCAACGTCCCAGATCTGTCAGGATGGAGAGCGGAGGAAGGAGCCGGTAGATATGTAATTTACTGCCTCTTTCCTTTTCTGAATGAACAGAGTCAGTGATCACTGACACTGTCCATTCATAACTGAACATTGTTCTCCTGTCCATTCATCTTGAGTGCAGCTGAGGCTGTAGAGAAAGGGACTGGGGAATCTGTGTCCTCAGTACCTTTCCCTCTCTCAAAAGGGAGATGTCAGGGGTCTGTTTGGACCCCTGATATCTCACCAAAGCCCCCCAACAGGGTTGATAAAAAATAAAAAAAAATTGTAAAAAATATTTAAAAGTTAATGGTTGAATTGTAAAAAATAATAAAAAAATGTAATAAAATACCTTCTAAAAAAAATGACATTACAAAAAAGTATCAGTACTTGGTATAAGTGGTATCGGTGCAACCCTATTTTATGTTGTTTCTACGGTGGTTGGGCAATATTGACAATGACCACAATATTATTTGTTGTTTTGCTTGTATAACATGCCCTATCTTAAAATACTTATAACCTAAGAGACCATTTCTCCCTGGGTAAGAAGAACAAACTATGCCTGGATCTGAAACACTTAACCCCCCCCCCCCCCCCCCCCAAACTGTGGTAATCCAGAAGACCCACTTTAAACCCTCCTCGACCTCCTCTGCATTTTACCAGTACTTTGTGAGCATCTCTCTGATCTCCATGGTCAGAGGGGTAGTCATTGCTGTACATAAAAATTGTTCTAACTCTCTTTCTCCCTGCCTTGTCAGATCCAGGTAGATTTGTCTTTCTTAAAGTGGTGTGCCCATTTAAAAAAAATTAATGAAAGTCAGCAGCTACAAAGAGGGAGGGGGCAGAGCTGAGCCCTTCCTGTGCCAAGGGGAAGTGATGTCACCAGCCAAGGCACTGAAGGAGGCAGACTACGAGGGACCCCCTAGAAACCATTTAGTGAGTAAAAAGAAACTTTTTTTCCAAATGTTTATTTAAATTTTCTTTTAGGAATATTAATGATTTTTTTTTTTCGTGTGCAACCCTACTTTAAGGAACATTTCCATGGCCATTTATAAACGCTTGCCACCGTTTACTCACCAAATATCCATCAACACCTACATTGATAATAGCATGGAGAAATACAAGGAATTTCAAGAGGTTCCTCATGCTCAGTGGTGATTTTAATGTTAGCCAAAACTCTAAGCTTATTAACAGAGTTTAACTCAGTACTACTATTGATTAAGCTGTCAAATCACTCATGGTGCTGTTCATAAGGATTGGACCTTATATTTAAATGATAATATCCTAGGTGATCTGACAGTTTCTATGCAGCTAGAAATCAAATATTATTCTAAACACAACAAAGTTGTCAGAAAGCCTGTTATAGAAAGGACTGTGGTTATCAGAGGTGTTCTGATCTCTCATGTCCCTTGGCTCAAAAAACAAAGGTTGAATGAAATTCAGCAACCTCTGTGGCTTAATAAAGTCAGGAATGTTAATGCACTGGAGGATCTAGTTCTTACCGCCCAAAACAGGAGAGAGCAATATACCAAGACATGGTCCTGTTGGAACATGTTTGTATATTCAGATGAGTAAGGCACTTTTGGAAATCCTGCCCCTCTTGCTAATGTACAAGTATAACCCATCACCCTTGCTCCCTCCCTTTTTTTCCCCTTCCTCTTTTCTTTCTCTGAGCCCTTGCTTTCTAGCGCATTTTAAGTGTCCTAGTCTTTCTGTTTCTTTTATTCTCTCTTTTGAAAATTGGAATATCCATTCGAGTGAGCCCTGCCATTTTTCCTACAGTTATTTTCCTGTCCTTGGCAAGTAGACTTTGTTTTTCTCTTGCTCTTTTTATATATTTTGCATTAAGTTTCCATGTCACTTTGGATTGTCTTTATCTTATGTGGGATATTGTTCTCCTTCTATACTGTTTTGTTTTGATGGATGCACAATGCTGTGAAAAAGTATTTGCCCCCTCTCTGATTTTTTTATTTATTTTTGCATATTTATCACACTTAAATGATCCAGATCATCAAAATGTTTTATCTTTACACAAAGATAACCCGAGTAAATACAAAATGCAGTTTTTAAACGATTCTTTCATTTATTAAGGCAAAAAAGCTGTCCAAACCTGTTTGGCTTTATGTGAAAAAGTAATTGCCCCTAAACCTAATAACTGGTTGTGCCACCCAAGCATTTATGATAACTGGCAATGAGTCTTTCACATTGCTGTGGAGCAATTTTGGCCCACCCTTCTTTGCAGAATTGTTTTAATTCAGCCACATTGGAAGGTTTTCCAGCATGAATGGCCTGTGTAAGGTCGTTATACAGCATCTCAATTGCATTTAAGTCTGGGCTTTGACTAGGCCACTCCAAAACCAACATTTTTATTTGTTTGAACCATTTGTAGGTGGACTTGCTGTTATATTTCAGGATCATTGTCCTGCTGCATAACGCAAGTGCACTTGAGCTTGAGGTCACAGACTGATGGCCTGACATTCTGCTTTAGGATTTTTTGGTAGAACTCAGAATTCATGGTTCCATCAATTATAGTAAGTCGCCAGGTCCTGAGGCTGAAAAGCAGCCCCAGACCATCATGCTACCACCACCATGTCTTACTGTTGGTATAATGTTCTTGTTATAAAATGCTGTATTCGTTTTATTCCAGATTTAACGGGACGCACACCTTCCATACATTTTTTGTCTCATCAGTCCACAGAATATTTGCCTAGAAGTCTTACAATCAAGATGTTTTTTGGTAAATGTGAGATGAGACTTTTGTGTTCTTTTTGGTCAGCAGTGGCTTTGGCCTTGGAACTCTCCCATGGATTCCATGTTTGCCCAATCTCTTTCTTATTGTTGAATCATGAACACTGATCTTACCTGAGGCAAGTGAGGCATGCAGTTCTTTAGATGTTGTTCTGAGTCCCTTTTGACCTCCTGGATGAGTCGTCGTCATGCTTCTGGAGTAATTTTTGTAGGCCGGCCGGCCATTCACCACTGTTCCATTTATCCCCATTTGTGGATAATGGTTCTCCCCATGGTTCACTTAAGTTACAAATCCTTAGAAATGGCTTTAAAAACCCTTCCTAGACAGATACCTGTACATTACTTTGTTTCTAATCTGTTCTTGAATTGTTTTAGATTATGGCATGATGTGTGGCTTTTTGTGATCTGTTAGCGTGTGTCGCTTTGTCAGATAGCTTCTAATTATGTGATTTCTTGATTCAACAGGTCTGGCAGTAATCAGGCCTGGGTGTGGCAAGTGAAATTTAACTCAGCTTTCCAAAAATTTGTGGTTAATCACAGTTCATTCATGATTCAGCATGGGAGGGGGAAATTACTTTTTCACATAGGGTCAGGCAGGTTTGAACAGCTTTTTTCCCTTAATAAATTAAATAATAATTTAAAAACTGCTGAATTGTTTTAATTCAGCCACATTGGAAGGTTTTCCAGCATGAATGGCCTGTGTAAGGTCGTTATACAGCATCTCAATTGAATTTAAGTCTGGGCTTTGACTAGGCCACTCCAAAACCAAAATTTTTATTTGTTTGAACCATTTGTAGGTGGACTTGCTGTTATATTTCGGGATCATTGTCCTACTGCATAACGCAAGTTCATTCATGATTCAGCATGGGAGGGGGAAATTACTTTTTCACATAGGGTCAGGCAGGTTTGAACAGCTTTTTTCCCTTTAATAATTTAAATAATAATTTAAAAACTGCATCTTGGATTTACTCAGGTTATCTTTGTGTAATATAAAAATTTGTTTGATGATCTGAATCATTTAGGTGTCTGAAATATGCAAAAAAATGTAAAATCAGGAAGGGGGCAAATACTTTTACACAGCACTGTGTGTGCCTGTATATGTATGTGTGTGTGTGCATATATATATATATATATATATATATATATATATATATTAATCGCCTCAATACAAGGCACTTAAACACCTTCCTGCTCAGACCAATTTTGAGCTTTCAGCAATGTCGTACTTTGAATGACAATTGCGCGGTCATGATACACTGTACCCAAATGAAATTTTTATCATCTTTTTTCACAAATAGAGCTTTATTTTGGTGGTATTTGATCACCTCTACGGTTTTTATTTTTTGCTAAACAAATAAAAAAAGACCGAAAATTTTGAAAAAAAAATGTTTTTTTTGTTTCCGTTTCAAAACTTTGTAAATAAGTACGTTTTCTCCTTCACTGATGGGCACTGATGGGGCTGCACTGATGGGCACTTATAAGGCGGCACTTATGGACACTGATGAGGTGGCACCAATGAAGTGGCACTGATGAGGTGGCATTGATGGGCACTGATATGTGACACTGATAGGTGGCACTGATGGGCACTGATAGGTGGCACTTATAGGTGGCACTGATGGGCGACACGGATGGAAACTGATAGGTGGCACAAATTGGCACTGATTGCTGGCACGGATTGGCATGGATAGACGGCATGGATGGGCATGGATAGGCAGCACAGATGGGCATGTATAGGTGGCACAGATGGGCATTGATGGACACTGATAGTTGGCATGGATGGGCACTGATAGTTGGCATGGATGGGCACTGATAGTTGGCATGGATGGGCACTGATAGATGGCACAGATGGGCACTGATAGGTGGCACGGATGGGCACTGATAGGCGACATTGTATTGTTTTGTATTGATGGATGCCAATCAGTGCCAAACAATGCATGCCAATCAGTGATGCCCATTGTGGGCACTGATTGGCATCCATTGTGGGATCTGACTGGCATCCCTGGTGGTCTTGGGTGGCATACCTGGTGCTGGGCATCCCTGGTGGTCTGGTGGCATCCCTGGTGGTCCAGTGTTGGCATCCTCGGGGGGGCTGTGCTGATAATCGATCAGCACAGACCCCCCCTGTCAGAGGAGCAGCCGATCGGCTCTCTTCTACTCGCGTCTGACAGACACGAGTGAGGAAAAGCCGATGACGGGCTCTTCCTATTTACACTGTGATCAGCCATGATCATCTGACAGAGACTCTTTATCAAGATCGTAGTTGCGGGGTATCAGACTGACACCCCGCAACAACGATCGCCGTGAATGCGCGCCCCCGGGGGCACACAGTGGCTCAAAATCCTGGGGACGTCATATGACGCCCAGTCAGGGTTTTGAAACCACTTTGCAGCCGTCATTTGCCTATAGGCGGGCGGCAAGTGGTTTAAAAAAAAAAACTTAGCAACCTATTGCTTTAATCCAGCAGGCAGAGAACAGACACAAACACCTCCAGAAAAAGGGGGCCATTAGGAGACCCTTAGACTAGTCCAAAACAAATTAAATACATCTTTCAGAGGTTTTATGAACTAGAACATTCCTAGGAAGCATATTGGCCAGGACTTTGAGAACACAAAGGGAGATCAGCAATGTCCATACAATTCCCCTTTTTCTGGGTAGACCACTTCCCATTCAACGTCAGTGACAGCCACAGAGTCCATATCCAACAATATCTTGAAAACATATATTACCCAAAATTGTCCAGGATGCTAGCTGGCAGCTGCTAGCAGGCTTCAACACTTCTTGAAGCTTGTTGAAAACCTGCTGAATCAACACTCCCATTAGGATCTGTGTTCAACATTTACACACTGAAGTAGAATGGTATTTTAAAATGCTTCAACAAAGCTTGCTAAAAGTTCTATTTAGTTACTCCCGAAATTAGTTTTTATTTTATTTTTTTCATAAAAAAATGCATTAGTCCGAAAATCCGAAATAATTAAGGTCGAATCTGTCATTGAAGGCTTATGGTGTATATCAAATGTTCTAAGAACATTCGACGGAGCAGCTAAACTGTACGACGCCGCAATCGTACATTTCCGGTCGAATGTTCCGCCTACAAGCTATAGTAAAATTCTAATGTTGTATGACACTAGTAATAATTATATTTATTAATTATTATTACTAGTCAACCAACAGAATTCTTCTATAGCCTATGGGCATAGCATTTGACCATAAATGTCTGCTCGCGGCGACTGCTTCGTCGAATCTTCATGTTGAATCTTTTCTCTCTATGTCGAATAATCTTTGACTAATAGTTAGGCTAGGCACATTCAACCTTTTTTGCTATTGTCTCTATAAAGTCGAATCTTTTCTCTCTATGTCAAATCTTTTCTCTCTGTGTAGAATAATCTTGGACTTGCACATTTGACCACGAGTCCGATGGACACAGATCGCTATTGTCAGTGTCATGTCGAATCGCCTATCTACATCAAACTGTTGTCGCAATGAAAATAAAGCATTTGTTTATGTCGGATCTTTCGGTTTTCAGATTCTGTGCGTTTATTATCGTTTGTTAAAAGGATAACGAAAATACTCAAAATTCGGACTAAAATGCATTCAAATGAAAATGAATGCACATGTCTACTGTTCGAAACATTGTCACTCAGATCCCCACAGGCTCCAATAAATTATTTGAACTGAACTTTCTTCTGCTGCGATCCGACATGGAGAAAGAGAAACACCTGACCTTTTCCTGGTTTTGGAGGTTTAATGTTCTTAAAATAACATCAATGTTGCTACTTCATTGTATTTTGCAGACCTTGCTGATCCGGATTCCCCAACATTTTTTCTGCCCCTTTATTCGATTTATAAGATTTATTTGGAAGGGGAAATCTGTGAAAATAGGTATTGAGACTACCCAAGCACAAGGGAGGAATAGGGCTTACCAGAATGAGACATAAGACCGATTAGCTTGGGTCTCCCTAAAACAGGAATTCTCTTTATATCCTCTTGCATGTGTTGCTTGGGCAGGAGCAGTTGCTCTTACAGTGCTACACAAACGCCCACTTTTTTTACCTACCCTATGTGAAACTGGTAGATATTTTGAGTTAAAAAACCTGCAGAGTTTTGTTTGTCCCATGACACCCATACTAGGACACCTGGAATTCACAGCAGGCTTTATAGACAAAATATTCTGAAGGTGGGTAGATTTAAGCCTCATGAAAGCTGGAAAATTTATGGCACAAGGAAGCTGGAAAACTATGGCTGATTTTTTACTTATTTTTTCAAATTAAAATTTAGTAATCAAAGGATAATATGAATATTATTAATATGAAAATATATTAATATGAACCATTTAAGATCTAAAAATAAAAAATAAAAAAAAATTGAAAAAAGAAAGATCTGAATTAATAAAATAACGATAACAATAAGCGATTTAGTGTAAATTCATAAATGAAGACTTAAATAAGGGTCCAGACTTATCTAATTGACTGTATCTCTAAGTAATCTGAGAGAAGTCTGTTGAATTTCTGAAAATAACCCATGGTAAGCATATATTATTACATTTCTCTATTGATCCATTAGCTGTTGCTACCAATTCCTCCATGTTGTAAAGTTACTGAATTGTATTAATCCATTCTTTAATTGGTGGAATGCAGGTGGATTTCCAATATTGTAGTATTAGGATTTTAGCTATCAATAGGTATCTTGTTAACAATTTTTTTTCCATTTTTTCATAGAGCAGTCAGAAATATGATGTAGGCAACAGGCTGGTGTCAATTTAATATTAATACCAGTAATAAGTAATACTTTTTATCAATGCACAAATTTTCTGCCAAAATGGGGTTATTAGAGGCCATTTCCACCAAATGTGCACCAGAGAACCCATCTCTTGATTACAATGCCAACACAAATCATAGGAATGTGGGAACCATTGTTTCAACTTATCAGGCGTTATATACCAATCTGATAGTAATTTATATGAAAGTTCCTGAAAACGGGAGCTAATGGAGCATTTGTGTGCAAAGATACATGCACGTTGCTATTGTTCATCATGAAATGTTGTATTAAGAGCTGATTCCCAGAGTGCATTAAATCTGACCGGGCTTGAAGTATAAGAGAGGTTTATAGCCAGGCATACACTGTCGAGTTTTTTTTCCCCTTAGTATTTCCATGAAGGCAAATAGATTCAAAATGTGTTAAAGGTCTTAACAAGGAATGTTTTCGTGTTGTAGTGGAGATGTGATTGTGTATCTGATAGCACATCCATTTTGGTAGAACTTGGTCTCCTAATTCTGTTGTCATAGTTATATGCAATTTTATTTTGCCCTTTTGAATACAATTTATAATCAACAAGGGTGTATGTTCAGTTATTTGGAATTCAGATAAAGAGGCCATTCCAGGTTTAAAGCCCGGGTTAGATCCTAGTGGTGTTAGAGGACTTGGTGAAGTGGATAAATCTGAGCATTTAGAATATTAGAGCATGCATCATATTGTATCCAAGGAGCACCGGTAGAGCACTTAAGGCATTTTCTAAATCTACTCAATCTTTATTAGCTGCATTACAATACCAATTAATAATTCTCATGAGATGCAAAATAATAATTCTTAAAATTGGAAAACCCAATTCTCCCAATTTGTTGTGGACGTGTAAGTATTTGGAGATTAATATGTGGTATTTTATCTGCCATAGAACTTTCCTAAGTATTGGCTACAAAAAAATTTTGATGGTAAGAAAATTGGTAGGGTTTGAAAAGGATATATTTTTGGTTATTCCATCATTTTGACTATGGCTGCCCTACCAAACCAGGAGAAATACTTGAGGGACTATTTCTCTATATTCTCTTTTAAAATCCATATTATAGGAATAACATTTTTTTATATAGAGCGTTTAAGGTGAGTGTAATCCAGACTCCCAAGTATTTCAGTGCCCTGTCTACCCAAGTGAAGGAACATTTTTTCCTAAATAAGGCCAATGTGTGAGAGGAGAGAGACAAATTTGATGCCTCTGATTTTTTTTTAATAATTAATTTTTAGGTTGGAAACATAACTGTAATGTGCAAATGCTTGCATCAAAATTGGAATAGAGTTATGAGGTTGTGTGAGGAAAAAAAACAAATCGTCTGCATACGCTGAAAATTTATATTTTCCATCTCCTATTGGAAACCCATGAATTGATGGGTTAGCATTTTATAGTATGGATGAAAGGTTCCAAAGTCAATATGAACAATAATTGCGAAAAAGGGCATCCCTGACGTGTCCGCTTTTGTATATTCACTGAATCTGAAAGTGTTCCGTTAATTTTAAATTTAGCCTTAGGATCGTGGTAAAGGGTAGGTATCCATGTAACCATATGTAATTTCAGCCGAATATGTTTGCATGTAGCTGTTAGAAAAACCCAAGAAACTCTGTTGAAGGCCTGTTTGGGATCTATAGACAACAAGAGACCTGTAATGCGATTTATTCATGCCCTGTGTATGAGATTCAAGGCTTTGGTGACATTATCACTTGCCTCTCTTCCAGGCATGAAACCAACTTGTTCTGGTCCAATCAATTTATGTAGTAATGGTCTTAGGCAAAGAGCCAGGATTTTTGACAATAATTTAAGATAAATATTCAGTAATGAGATTGGTTCGATAATTGAAACAATCTAATACATCTTTGATTTGGGTAAAACTGTTACATAAACCATTAGAAAATCTTCAGGGATTGCCTGCGGATTACGTAAGTGGTTGAAGGTTTTCAAAAGATGTGGAGCCAAAATATTATCAAATGTTTTATAATAATGAGCTGTGAAGCCATCAGGGCCAGGGCTTTTTCCAGGTTTAGGCATCTTAATGGCTTCAATCAGCTCATCTTCTGTAATCAGTTTCTCTAGGTGTTCTGTGTCAGATATTGGGAGTTTGGGCATTCTACTATTAGCCAGGTAGTCCTGTAGAATCTGTGGTCGCATTCCCTATAAGTCAGCTGGTTCATGAGGTTTTGGTAAATTATAAAGGTCTGACTAGTATGTATGAAAAACCTTAGCAATTTTATCAGTGGAGTGTAACAGGGTTCCCTTTTTGTCTTTAATGGCAGGTATATTTGAAGAAAATATAGATTCTTTCAGTGCCCTAGCAAGAAATTCCCCTCTTTTATCATTGTTCATAATAAAATCCCTTTCTTAAAAAGGGAATCTTTTAGCTTTTAAATTTAATAAAGATTTAATAAAGGATGTAAATGTTTTCGTGCTTTCAAGATTTGTTAGTTGTTAGCTGTAAGTATTACAGTAGAATGTTTATGGCGAGATTCTAAAATTGTAATTTTGTTTGTTAATTCTGAAATCCTTTTTTCTGCCTCTTTCTTTTTATTTTTAGCTCCTATACTAATTCTCCTCTAATTACGCATTTGTGAGCTGCCCGCATTATTAAAGGGGAGAGTTCATCAGATAATTTCACAAAGAAGTAGGATTTAATGGCCTTAGTTATTTTTTTTAACAATCACAGTAGTCTCAGACTGAATGCATAGAGACAATTATAGCTATCTTTCTTTTATGCATTCTTTTCCTAAGCCACATTTGTTATGCAGAGCAGTTTTGTTTTTTGAGGAAGTGTGTGAGGCACATGGTACACTAAGAAAAACTCAAAATCCCAACAAGATCTATCCTTCCTATGTAAATGGGACATAGATCTGCATGCTACGTTCACAGATAGACCGCAAGACAGAATACTATTCTTCTCCCATAAAGTATATCTGTAGTAAATATCAAGAGATTACCTGGAAAATTATGACTCAATGGTAGAGGACCCCTTCTGTTCTGCTATTCATGAAGCAGAGTAACAAATGTTGTCGATGTCAGAGGTGAAACCTCCTTTACTTGAGGACATTATGGAGAAAAGTATTGAGGACCCTAATTTAGTAGCAGCGACAGCAGAGGATTTTCCTTCCCCGGCATTTTATGATGTACAAGCTATGGCTTCTCATGAAAGACTTTTCCCATACAGGCACATACAGTATTTATTGTGTACTTTATGAAGACTTGCTCAACCTTGAAAGGGTATTAACTCCTACTAAGCTACTTTTTTTTTGCAGAGATTTGTCTTATAAAAAAGGATTTTTAGAAGAAATTAGCTATTCTGGCAATGAATCCTGCCATTTTAGTTCTCAATAAACACCTAGCAGTTCCTATTGAGTATGTTTCCACTTTTAGGATTATGCCGATAGGTGTTTAGAAGCCCTCTTATGGCCTTCCTTGCTCTTGCAGGTGCATCCCTGCAGCCAGCAAGTTGTCGATATCTCTGTTTGGCAAATTATTACTTACTGAACAAGAGAAATGAACAGAGACCAGAAAAGATGGGTGTTCCAGCATCTGGCACTGAAAGAAAACTTTGCACAGTACAGTCTATCTCCAACCACAGTACAAGTAAAGTGCCAGCCTGAGGAGAGAAAAAGCGTCATAGAAACATGGGTCATATAAGCGATGGGTAACCCCATAAGTCTGGGGTAACTTTCTCTACCCCTGACCACCAGGTCCTTTGGGCTGGAGGGGTTACATTTTACTACCCCTGACCACCTGTGCAGGGGGGTGAAAGAGATTCAATTTCACTACATGGGGAGCGGTTAATACAACACCTGTGTTGTACACTGTTATTTTGCCCACTGATACCAATGTTGAGGGCTATTATCAAATCCATTGACACCAATGCCGGGGACTATTATTGCATCCACTGACACTTTGGCCTAATTTATTGAAGAAAGATTATTTATTTAGCAAAATTGTATAGCAGCAACTAAGAAATACTTTTCAGAATTTGTATTTTTTTACAAATGTAGCATTAAATGGCAAAATAAAATAAAAAAAAACAGTGGTGATTAAATACCACCAGAAGAAAGCTCTATCTGACTCAAAACAATGATACAAAATTAGTTTGGGTAAAGTGTTGCATGACTGAGTAATTGGCATTCAAAATGTGTGAGCACTAAAATCTTAAAATTGGCCTGGGCAGGAAGAGGATCAAAATGTCTGACACTGTTAATGTGTTTAATTTTTTTTCCATACAATACGGGAAAAGTTGAAGGAGTGCATGTATGGATTGTCTGTATTTGTCGTTTTGCTAAAGTAAAAATGTAGGGCTACCACTACAGTCATATTTGGTATGAAGAATTGATTGTCAGAAGGACAAGATATGTATAAGGCCGCGTACACACGGGCGGACTGTTCGCCCAACTTAGTTTGTCAAACAATCCGACAAACAGTCCGCTCAAAATTTGCATGAGCGGACTTGACCACACACGATGAACGAACAGTCCGCTGAAACCGTGCGCGATGACGTGAACGGCACGTACGACGGGACGAAAAATTAGACGTCCAATACACTGCAATGCAACCTTCGCCGTGTAAATCCTTTCTGAGCATGCGCGAAACTTAGTTTGTCGAACAAGCCTACACACGAGCGGACTGTCCGCTCAAACCAAGTTTCAGCGGACTGTCTTACGGGAATTCCGAAAAACTTTGTTCGTCAGACTGTCCGCTGAAGCCCACACACGAGCGGACTGTCCGCTGAAACACTGTTCAGCGGACAAAGTTGGGCGAACAGTCCGCCCGTGTGTACGCGGCCTAAGAAATCAGAAGTTTGTTTGTTATGACTGTTGGAAATATTAGAGTTATGACAGGTTGATACAGATGTCAAAAAGACTGTAGTTGTTTCTGAGTAAACCAACATGGTCAATATGCTACATATATTCTTTGTAAATGGTTGTGCAGGCTGGATAAGCCATCTCCTGTGATGAGTGATGTGCCCTGTTTGGATGTAATGAAACAATTCTAGTAAAAAGAATGATACAGCTAGTGCAGTGATGGCGAACCTTGGCACCCCAGATGTTTTGGAACTACATTTCTCATAATGCTCATGCACTCTGCTGTGTAGCTGAGCATCATGGGAAATGTATTTCCAAAACATCTGGGGGGCCAAGGTTTGCCATCACTGAGCTAGTGTGTATATATGGAATAACGTGTGTGGCATGTGTGTAGGGGAACATCCTGTCTTCTGCCATTTTGTAAGGAAATTTTAGAGGGTAGCACACCTTCAATGTGGATTCTGGTATGAGAAACAAGCCTGTAAAGTGTATACAGTTCATTGCTTTTTATGTCACTACCAGCATATGGCAATTAAGCCAGCACTGCTATAATGCAGCCAATACTTTCATGTTGTTGGATACTGCTATTTTTCTTTTGACAAAACCTGTTATCTACCCACTTATATGTGCAGCAGGGTTTTTAGGTGATAACCTGTGTGTGGTCTTGATATACGGATACAGACAATATTTTGATGTAGCAAATTGCTGGTCTACAGCAATTTGGAAAAAGGAGCCTTTTATACTTCTCTCCCTCTAATGAGATACTGATGTTATGCTGCTCAATTCTCCTCCAGACAGCAGGTTGAGATCTAAAGCCAAGCAAACCCAAAGACTTCTATGAAGAGCACTGAAAATCCTGTGAGTTGTGGTTTGAGATGACAGCCATATAATAGGACAAATAGACTCCTTACTATAGATCGCAGTAGGTACTGTGCAGTAGGAGGAGTGGGGAGATGATTATTATTAAACTGCCCAAGAAAGTTATTTCCCTTGCCACTGAGGGAGTTCGAGGAACAGCACCTTTGTTTGGATATTCACCTGCCAGCAAGAGACCATACCGGCAGAGATCTGAGTCTGAGACTCAGACTCGGAGTGAGGTTAGATGGGGCAGCGCAACCACTGACCACACCATAGCACCAAGATTGCTTCCACAGGGAGACTGAAGCATGCACTCACCCTCTGCTTCCCACCCCTGATCAACAGAGGCTTTTGAAGTGAGTGAGAGGTCACTGCAGCATCCCAGGGACTGGTGAGAAGGCTAGTCTTCCATTGCTGATACTGCTAGCAGGGACTGAGCCACTGAGAGCAGAACACCAATATTGTACTCTATACCACACTTCCAAATGTAGACTGCACCATACTTTAGTATTGAATTATATCAAATCTTTACCACATCTTAACCACGTCTACTTTGCACCTGTGCCAAGACTATACCATACCTATACTGCATGCAAGTCAACTGAAACTGCCATTAAATGCACTAACGCTTCTAAAGGGCCCCAGCAATAGCCAGCAGTAGAATATCTCAAAGGATTGCCCATCCCATAATAATTATTCTGCAAGCCCCCTTTGTTCCCCTGTCACCTGTGCTACTATCCACCTTTTCTTTAGGACAATGCATACTCAAGGACTAGCATCGCCCTCATAAGTGCACTTTGGCTGTTTAGTTGCTCGGTAGAATAAACTTTACTAGTGCTCACTGGTGCACTAGAGGTCTTGCTACTGTTTATGCTGATCCGAACGCCCGAATGTCATCTTCAGCCTAGTTCCTATTGTTAATCACTTTGTATGCCAAATTTTGTTATTACCATTGCTAATCCATTTTATGCATGCCTAGTTACCAACCGTATTGGGGGATGATATATTAGGTTTGCCTTTTACTACCTGATTTGTTTATAAATATATATATATAATATATATATATATATATATATATATATATATATATATATATATATATATATATATAGCACTACTGTTGGATACTAAGTAGGGTTGCACCGATACCACTTTTTTAAGACTGAATACAAGTAACAATAATTTTTTTAAGTAGTCACCAATACTGATTACTGATACTTTTTTAATGTCATGTGACAATGGCACTAATGCCGTGTATACATGACCGGACTTTCTGGCAGACTAGTACCGACGGTCTTCCCGACTGACTTTTCAGCGGAGTTCTGACAGACTTTCCGAATGAACGGACTTGACCACACGGTATCACACCAAAGTCCGATGGATTAGAATGTGATGACGTACGACTGGACTAGAAAAAGGAAGTTCATAGCTAGTAGCCAATAGCTGCCCTAGCGTCGGTTTTCCTCCGTTGGACTAGCATACAGATGAATGGATTTTTCGACCAGACTCGAGTCCGTCGGAAAGATTTGAAATATGTTCTAAATCTAAAGTCCGTCTGATTTTTCGACAGCAAAGGTCCAATGAAGCCCACACACGATCGAATTGTCCGGTGGATTAATTCCATCAGACCTTTGCTGTTGAAAAGTCCAGTCGTGTGTGCACTGAGGGGCACTGATGATGCAATGGACTGTGTCAATTTTATTTTTTACAGTTTATTTTTTTATTTCTTACAATTTTTTTTTTTTTTTACAATGCTTTCTTTTTGGAGGAGGTAATGGACAGTGTCAGTGTGTTTTTTTTATATCAGGGGTCTAAACAGACCCCTGACATCTCTCCTTTGAGACCGGGCAAGGGAGTGAGCACACAGATTCCCCAGTCCCTTTCTCTGCAGCCTTAGCTGCACTGAAGATGAATGGACAGGAGACAAAGGCTCCTGTTCATTCTTAAACTGAAGCACAGTTTACAATGCTCAGTTATGAATGGACAGAGTGATCGATCACTGACTCTGTTCATTCAGAAAAAGGAAGGAGCTGATAAGTGACATATTTACTGGCTCATTCCTCTGCTCTCCATCCTGACAGATCTGGGATGGGGGGGACGGGAGAAGGAGGACACAGAGAGGGACCAGAGGAAGAGCACACTGGAGGGGAACTGGAGGAGCACACGGAGGGGGACTGGAGTAGTACACGGAGGGGGACTGGAGGAGCACACGGAGGGGGACTGGAGGAGCACACGGAGGGGGACTGGAGGAGCACACGGAGGGGGACTGGAGAAGTACACGGAGGGGGACTGGAGGAGCACACGGAGGGGGACTGGAGGAGCACACGGAGGGGGACTGGAGGAGCACACGGAGGGGGACTGGAGGAGCACGGAGGAGGACACGGGGATGGGAGGAGCACGGAGGAAGACACAGAGGAACACACAGCGGACAGTCAGGGGTGATTGGTGCGGGGGTGGGGGGGTTTACAAGCACTGATCCCCCTGTATAGATTTCATTAAAGCAGCTGAAAGCCGAGGGGGGGGGGGGTGAGGAGAGGAGGAGAAACGTCTCTCAGCTCCTTTATTGAAATCTAAACAGGGAGATTGGTGCTAGTAACTCACCACACCGATCACCCCTGATTGCCAAGGTATCGGGTCAAGCATTGGAGCATTTGCACAAGTACCGACATCGGCACAGATACCGACACTAGTACCGATGCAAACCCTAGTATTGCTTTCAGTCAATGCCTGTGAAATTGTTTGTATGTTTGTACACTCAACCTGGTGTGTCAGAGGGGCTGATGTTTTTGAGACGGTTGAGGCAAAGAACAGAGGACCCATTTTATCCAGTGGCTCCTATGAGGGTAGTGCTAAATTTATAATAACTGGAAAACATGTCATACAGTAGCATTGTGGTTTAATAAAGTAAAGTGGGTGCTTATACTGGACAAGGTTGGCAGCAGTCAACCAGATATATTACAAAATCTATTTATTTTTATTTTCTTACTTTGTTTTTATATAGTGAATATGCAGGTCATATTTTTGTAGCCAAATACCATTGTATGTATTTGGCCTGTAGCAAGCAAATTGGTTGACACACTTTCCTTGAGTTAGACACAGTTTCCTTATTTGCATTATCCCTCTCTGCACGTTAACATTTATAGTGTGTGATGGACCAGTAAGTGCTTAATATATAGTCTATTCACGCAAGGCCCATATTGCCATATGATATACAGAGGACATTAAAAGCAGTATTAAAATGAATGTCCCAAACTGACATTTAACCTTACATTCATAACTTTATTTCACAATGAATAAGTTCATGCTTGTCTGAATAAAATGTATAATTTTTAAACCTAACTGACACACAAAAGGCTGTAATGTAATTTTTGTGAGCCCCAAGCCAAAACAACAAAATGCTATTAACTACCTCTTATAAGTCATGGGTTGATCAGTTTGTCATTGTTATAACTCTTATGTGATAAAACAGAAAAGCACAGTTCTTTCATGTATTATGCAGTTGTTGTAATGTTTGTATAGTATATTTTGGAGATCAGAAAAATATGTAGTGCTACCCGTACCCGGGAAGGAGCTGCTGTAATTTAACCCAAGATTGGTGCAGATGCAGACAGGCACACAGCAACAGTTAATTTACTCTGGCTCTATAATCAATCTAGAATAGTGGTCTCCAAACTGTGGCCCTTTGCTTGCCTTTATCCGGCCCTTAGTTCACTGATCCTCCCACTGATACAAGGCACTACTCCTCCCACTGACACCATGGATAGGCACCGTTCTTTCCACTGACACCATAGATGGGACACCGTTCCTTCCACTGACACCAAAGATGGAGTACCATTCATCCTACTGACATCATAAATGGGACACTATTTCTTCCGCTGACACCATAGATGGGACACTATTCCTCCCACTGATACCAAGTTTGGGGCACTGTTCCTCGCACTAATACCAATGATGGAGGTACTATTCCTCCTGCTTATACCAACAATGGGGTGCCATTCCTCCCACTGGCACCAATGATGATTATTCTATCCCTCTAAATCCAATACCTCCTGCTGCCCACAGGCATTATGTAATTATTTTACTCCTGCTGACCACCAAGTCTGAATAATTTTCTACTCCCACTGGCCACAGCCCAGCCCTCCTAAGGACAGTAAACTGGCCCTGTGCTTAGAAAGTTTGGAGACCCCTGGTCTAGGCAATGTCTTTTTAAGATTTTTATTGCTGAGGAACTTGGATGAGGTATAGGATGATTTGTCAGGCTCCACATTTACTGAATATTTGCAGAAGGACACTTCACTTTGCTAAGCCTCCCTGAACAGTCTCTATACAGGAACAAGTACAAATGGCAGACTGATTCCTCTTTAGAAACTCAGCCAGGACTATCAATAGCTTTTTCACCAAAATAAACTGCACACAGTCACTAGGACCTTGATCTCCGGTCAGTACTCACAATGTCAAAGGATCACTGGATACCTCCTTCCAGTATCCACTGGACATTCTAAATTCAGGGAGAGTTTACTTATTCATAATACCACAGGACAGCCAGACCCTTTACAACTTCCATCAGGCACTCTTCATGAGTTCTCCGAGCAGGTCCTTTGCTAAAATTCCCTTGATTAGCTCCAGAAAAGGAATCTTATGCCCTGTACACACAACAGGTTTTCCGGTCGGAAAAACTTTCAGACAGAATTTCGCTGAAACTGTCTTGCATACACACAATCACACCAAAGTCCGATCGTCAAGAATGCGGTGATGTACAGCATGTACGACGGGACTAGAAAAAGGAAGTTCAAGACCCAGTGCACCACCCTTTGGGCTCCTTCTGCTAATCTCATGCTAGTAGAAGTTTGTTTAGAGACAAATCATGCTTTTCAGGCTCCTGCTTTTTCAGATCGTTTTACTGCTGTTCAGTTTGTGCTTGTAGATTTCTATCTGGTTTTCAGTGCATGCAGTCAGTTTGTATCTGTTTTTCAGTGCGTTCTTGTCCACTTGTTTTTGCTTTTTGGTGCTGTTCTTCAGTGCGTTCGGTTAAGTTCATTCTGACCAGCCGACCGTTTTGAAACCATGGTGCGGGTACATACTCGTCGTACAGTTCGTGTGTGGGGGCTTGGTGTTGATACTTTGACCCAAGCCCAGTCCATGAACAGGGAGAGGAGGAGTTCATGGACCAAGAATTGGTTACTCCAGCATGACCAATTCCCGCACATGCCTTTGCTTCCTGAGATCCAGTAGAATAATCCTGATGATTTCAGGAATTATCTCAGGATGACGGATCCCATTATTTCCCATCTTTTTTGGCTTTGCTCGCCCCCTTTTTTTTAAATCAAAAGTAAAGTTTATTGAGTATTAGAAGACAGTACAAAATAATGCATACAATGTGCCTGGTGCAACAGGCACCAACAATCACAAAAAGCATGTATGACAATCCTGACAGAGTGTCATTACAAACCAGAAGATTGCCAAGCCTGAATTCCTGCTCCCACAAGGTTAGTGCCCCCGATCCCCAGCAGCCAAAGGCAAGAGAACACTTGCCAAAAAGGCGGTGCAGACCAACTCCAGAGAGCAAACAGTACTAGTCGGTACAGGTGGAAGAATCATTTACCCACCTGTCCCAGATCTTGTTAAATTTACCAGGGCATCCTCGGTGTAGGTAAAGAACTATTTTATAGGGAAGGGTAAGCTTCCACTGATGCGCGGTAGGGGGAGAGGGCCTGAGCCAGAGCAGGGCTATCTGTATCCTAGCGATGAACAGGGTTTCCTGTAGAAAAATCGTCAGGTACTTTGCCCCCTCGGGAATGGGGAGAAGGCCAAGCACACATTGACGAGGGCATAATGTCAGAGGAGAGCCCATTTGATCATGTATAAATTTCATGATCTGTGTCCAGTACTGCTGTATGGGTGGGCAAGACCACATAAGGTGATAGAAAGTACAACCAGTGGCGCCACATCTGGGACATGACGGGTCACTGTCGGGCCTATACTTAGATATGCGGGCCAGTGTAATGTAGTACTGGTGGAGGATATAGAAATGGGTAAGGCGGTCTGATAGTTTAGGTGACACTAATTTTGTGGCCTGGGGCAAGCGGTGGCAAGGGGCAAGAGTAGGAGGTTATACAGGTAAGAAATTAATTTCTTAGGGTTGTCGCCAAGGACCACGTTGGCCATGGGCGTCGATTCCATGGTGGGGGCAGCAGTTCCAAACTGGAACTGAAGGGCATGACGGACCTGAAGGTACTGGAAGAACATGTGGTTGGGTAGATCAAACTCCTCTTTAAGGGCCTGAAATGATTTGACAGCAGCACCTGTGACTAGCTGAGATGGGTATATAATTTTCCTGGCCATCCAGATTTTGTAATCAGGTACGGTCAGCAATTCTGGGAGATGAAGATTATCCCATAGTGGCATGTGAGCATGTAAGGTAGGGGCCCTGGTGATAGTTTGCGCTACATGCCAAATTTTGCTATGGTGTGATAACATGTGGCTCCTATTACCAAGGTGAGTGAGGCCGCGGTGTTTGCAAAAGAGCACCTGAAAGGGGTGAGCCACCATGTCAGAATCTGTCAAGCAAACCAGCGTGGAGTAGCATAGTTTATCATGCCTATTTATATAGAAAAAGTGCGACAATTGGGAGGCAATGTAATATAGTACTAGATCAGGTAGGGCAGTGCCCCCAAATGTGTGGGTCGCTTCAGAGCCTGCCAGGACAGCTTGTGCCTAGAAGTGCCCCAGACAAAAGTGTTGAGGATGGCTTCCAGTGTTTGAAATCTGTGAGCAGGGATGTAGAGTGGGGCGTGCCAGAAGAAATACAGCAGCTTAGGAAGGAGAATCATCTTCACCAAGTTGATACGACCCATAACTCCAAGGGGTAGCTTGGACCAGATCTGGGTTTTGTGTTTGAGGAGAGCATAGAGTGGTTCTAAATTAAGCAATGTAAAGTCTGCGAGGGAGCGAGAGCACTGCACGCCCAGGTATTTAATGTGATCAGTCCTAACCAAAGGGAGGGCCGCCTGTTCAGCGGGGGGGATGGTGACATCTAAATGGAGAATTTGTGATTTGGACCAATTGATCTGCAGTCCAGAGAAGGCTCCGAAGCGGTCGATCAGCTGCAAGGCCGCAGACAGTGAGGGATCCGCATCCTCCAAATACAGGAGCATGTCGCTCGCAAATAAACTCAGCACCTCCGTTACCTGTCCAATGCGGAGGCCCCGAATGTCCCGGTTCGACCTTAAGGCAATAGCCAAGGGTTCAACTGCAAGGGCGTACAACATAGGGGAAATGGGGCAGCCCTGATGGGTTCCGCGAGATAGTGAGAACGGGGCTGAGGTCTTTCCATTTACCTGTATCCGGGCAGTGGGAGCCTGATAGGATAGGGAGGAGATGGAGCCACCTGATGAGTCTAGGGCCAAAGCCGAATCCACTGAGACATTCCACCAAATCAAATGCCTTAGCTGTGTCAAGGCTGACCACTACCCTGGAGCCAATGTTGTCATGTGTAGTCTCCTGAGGTTGAATGCAGTGTTTTTTTTTTCCCGTTTGGTCAGCATGCACGAGACTAAGTATCACTTTGTTAAGCCTGAGAGCGAGAATTTTGGCCAGGATTTTCGCATCCAGCTGTAGGAGGGAGATAGGGCGATAGGATTTGGGGTATAGGGGGTCCTTACCGGGCTCCAGGGTGAGAACTATCAGGGCTTCATTCATGGTTTTGGGAAGCTCACCTGATTCATATATATGGGAGTAAAATGCCGTAACCTGGGGAGGAGGACTTCCTGGAACTGGGTGTAAAATTCCAAGGGGAGGCCATCCGACCCCGGGGCCTTGGCAATACACTCCTCCGTCATACATTCCTCCCTTTGGGAATCTGTGAGGGATGGGAAGGTTATATTTTGAAGGAGTGATTGTAGTTCATTGTGAGAGTGATTAGCTTTGCATTATGACACAATTCAGGCACATTGATAACCAGTTTATGAAAGTCAAAAAAACAAAAAACAAAAGAAAAAAAACTGAAAAAACAAACTTGAAACAGCCCACCACAGAAGCGGAGGCTAGTGCTGGCCAGGGAAACAAAACTTGAGTAGGCGGCTGAGTGAGCTGTTGTTCCCGAGTAGAGAGGTGGGGAACAGAAGGTGGTGTGTAGGTCAAGGGTCCGGATACACACTCAGCCGCCATGGGGGGCGAACAAACATTTACAAAAGTGCATGGTCTCGGCAGCAGTTCCAGCATGTGGGCGGCCAAGGGGGTGCAGGTAAGTAGTTTGAGAGTGGCTGAGAGGGAATTTCTGCTGTGGAGACAATGAGGAGGAAATGAAGGGACCTAGTCTGTGCTAAATCAGGAGGATGGCAGCCTAAGAGGGGTGGCACGGAGGCCGCCAGCATGTACCACCAGGACAGCCACCATGCAACTAGCAGGGAAAAGGGCAGAAGAAGATGCAGACCATGAT
Source organism: Lithobates pipiens (assembly GCF_037356315.1). Classification (NCBI taxonomy): domain Eukaryota; kingdom Metazoa; phylum Chordata; class Amphibia; order Anura; family Ranidae; genus Lithobates; species Lithobates pipiens. Next base: position 211,063,689 of record NW_027507764.1, read on the forward strand.
GTACTCACTGTTCAGGAATGGAACATCAGTGCGGTAAGGCGCCGTAGTGAAGTGCAGCTAGGGCGAAGCTGCGCATTTAAGGCGGTGCAGGGGGCAGCCACGTCTTGACCATGTAGCCATACCAGGGCTTTGGAGGGATCCTCAAAGAAATGAGCCTTGCCATCTCTGATGACACAGATGCGTGCTGGGAAAAGCATGGCATAATCAAGGTGTTGGTTGCGGAGTTGGCGCTTCACTTCTGAGAATTTTTTTCTTCTGTACCTTCGCAGAGAAGTCAGGGAACACTGCGATGTGCGAGTTGCCAAACGGTATGTTGCCCTTCTCGCGGGTAAGGCGAAGCACGGTATCCCAGTCACAGTAGTTGAGCATCTTTGTTATGAACGTGCGAGGAGGGGCACCAGAGGGCGGGGGTCTGGAGGCCAAACGAGCACGTTCCACCACGGGGAATGCCTCCCTACCGAAGGTGGTGATCAATAAATTCAAGAAATTCTCAAGAAATGTGGGGGGTCCGATCCCTCTGACCTCTCCGGCAGCTCAACGAACCTGAGGTTACAGCGGCAGAGTCTGTTTTCCATGTCCTCCTGTTTGTTCAGGACAATATTTAGCTGGTGCTGTAGCCGCTCGGTGGTTACTTGCAGTGGCGGGATGTCATCCTCAACCTGCCTGAGCCTGCGCTTTGCCTCGGTCATCCTCCCCCACAGTTTATGCATGTCTTGGCGAATGAGGGAGATGTCTATTTTGACCTCCTCGATTTTCCCCGTAAGGGTCGTCTGCCAGAGGGAGACAGCATCAAGGATCCGAGCGGTGTCTCCGGAAAGCCGGACCTCCTCCCGCGAGCTGGGCGCGGCACCATCTTTCCCCGCCAGGTCCTGGTCATCATTGCGGTACTTCAAGTTTGGCGATTGCACCCAGGGCTCTTTTTGGAGGAGACATGATCCCCGCACCTTCCCTGCAATGTACCGGCAGTCTGAGGTGAGATATAGGATGAATATGTCCCAAAGGATCGGTTTGTAGGATGAAGTTCAGTCGGAGCTCTCACCCTGCACGTCTTATTCCATGCTGCTTCAGTGGGGGTGTAACAATCTGTGATCGGCCGTTATGAAGTCACATGGTAAACAGCCATACCCAATGGCTGTTCACCCCCCTCGGTTGCGAGTGGTATCTCCATGACACGCCGCCACCGAAGGAACAGGGATGCGCGTGCACGATCGCGTGCATTCCCTGTTTAAATGGGAGGACGTCATATGACGCCCTCCCGCCACAAGAGCTGCACCACCTGGCCGTCATTTGACGGCTGGCAGTCGGCAAGTAGTTAAGAAAAAAATCACATAATTATATAGCCTCAGTTGGGCCTGAGGCCGGACTTATTACAGAGTATCCACTGACGGGCCTGGATACTGGCCGTCCTGGCTTGGCCCCCCCAAAGCGCTTGTGAAGTTTGGGAGCAATATGTAAATTATTTTATGGGTAGGGGGGCCATTGCTATGCCAGACAATGTCTAAAAAATTTTTTTATAAAAAATATATTATCTGATAAAATCTTGAAATGTCTTTATTACTTGTGTTTCTTTTTGGCTGTCTCCTAGGTTCTCCTAGAGCACTTGTAGTGCCAAGTGGATTTTCCTTTAGTAAATAAGCCCCACTGGCACTGTAAACACAAAATTACTTACAAAACTGGTATTGAGTATTGAAAGAAGAAGCCACACAAAATTCTCAAAATTCTTACTCTTTTTTGGAAAAATATTTTTTTTCTCAATTTTTTTTCTTTTTACAAACAGGCATGTTTTAAAACATAGCATACACAACTCTGGAATTTACAAAGTTTCGTGTATAAAAACTGAAGGCAATATCAGACATTATAGTGTCAAAAATGTCTTGAGTGCCTTCATCAGATGGGGTGATGTCACCCCTGTAAAAGCCAAATATTGAAGATGCACACAAATTGGGAGTCCAAATGGATATTTCCCTCCTGATCCCATGCCTAATGTCAACATGTGCTATCTCCCATCATGGGGATCAATGGATGTGTTTTGGGGGTGCAACTCCTTCCTCTCACCTACTAGAGTTACGAGGAAGGGTTGCACCCACAAAACGCATAAATTGAGATTCCCTTATGGCAGATAGCACATGTTGACACACTGTGTGCAAAATTTTGCTTTTAAAATGTTAAAACAAAAATTGGGTTTAGTCCAACAAATGGGTAAATAGATTGGATTTGAAACCAATTTATATTCTCCCCAACACATCGATCATGTTCTTCATTTGTTGTTCCATAACATTCAATTTCTTCCTTATAATGTCTATTTCGTCATGGATGAGCCTTTGTGCGCTGTCACTTGAGAAAGGTTCAGCTTGCTGTTCAACAACCAGCACATCACCTAAAAATTGGTTAAAAAACATGTATTATAAATATGCAGGCATACATAGATTACCTGAAGCTGGGGTGTCAGACACTCACCTGTTTGGGTGACAATCTCACCCACTTCCTCCACCTTTCCTTCCTCCAGATCCTCGGGGGGTCTTGGGCTGATTTCCCCTTCTAGGTGATGTGGGGGGTCCCTGGTGTCCTCTGAGTGGTGTCCTCCGAGTTTTTTCTACCCTATGAGAATGAAACAAAAGGTATACTTAGCACAGAAATAAGAATGTGAAACATTGCTTGGAAGTGGTGTACAATTGTCTGTTTGGGCAGAGTTCCAAGTTGAAGACATCATTAATAATTCCCTTTTAACCAAGCTGGAATACTGACCTTTTTTGGACAGGTTTCACAGATGGAGACGCCCCAAGTATCCACTGGAGCACCTGTGTGGGTCACCCTAAAAAAATGTGCTCTGGTGTCCGACACTAGTGCTCGTGAGTCCAGATGTGTAAACAGCTACTGATTGTCCTCTCCTTATATTCCACTGAATCAAGTTTGCAATTTATTCTAGTTTCAAAGACATCTAGAAAACAATGTCCTAAACTTCTTTTAATACAAATTTGCATGACCAAATATAGTTAACCCTGTATCAGCTAAAAACATTGTATTTAGTTAGCAAATGAACAATGTTTCCACGATAAATTACTGTGCCCACAAACATGAAAGTAGCCATTTAAAACTGTACATCAGTAAAGAAAAGCACATGGAGCAGCATGCAAGTTAACCGGTTCCCGACTGGTGCACGCCGATGTATGTCAGCGGAATGGCATGGACAGGCAAATGAGGAGTACAGGTACGTCCCTTTAAATTTACCATTGTGCCATCGTGTGATCAGTGACATGTCACATGTGGCCATGCCCCCCCCACAGTTAGAAACACGACCCGAGGACACACTTAACCCTTACACTGCCCCCTAGTGGTTAACCCCTTAACTGCCAGTGTCATTTACACAGGAATCAATGCACTTGTATAGCCCTGATTGCTATATAAATGACAATGGCCCCAAAAATGTGTCAAAAATGTCTGACGTGTCTTCCATAATGTCGCAGTCATGATAAAAATCCCTAATCACCGTCATTACTAGTAAAAAAAAAATATTAATAAAAATGGCATAAAACTATCCCCTATTTTGTAAACAGTATAACTTTTGCACAAACCAATCAATAAATGCATATTGCGATTTTTTTTTACCAAAAATATGTAGAAGAATACGTATCAGCCTAAGCTGAGGAAAAAAAAAGGTTTTTTAATATATTTTTGGGGGATATGTAAAAATGTGTGTTTTTTCAAAATTGTCACTCTTTTTTTGCTTATATCGCAAAAAATAAAAACCGCAGGGGTGATCAAAAAAAGCTCTATTTGTGGGAAAAAAGGGACATTAATTTTGTTTGGGAGCCACGTCGCACAACCGCGCAATTGTCAGTTAAAGCAACGCAGTGCCAAATCGCAAAAAGTGCTCTGATCAGGAAAGGGGTAAAATCTTCTGGGGCTGAAGCGATTAATAATCATAATAGGAACACACGACAAGTACTTACTTTTTTGAAGCACTTTCTTTATCCTTCTGATCCTGCTCCCTTAATTTTAGGTCTGACCAGAATTTTCTTAATTGCTCCTTTGATCGTCATATCCCAAATTTCTGACAAAGACTCTTCACCACTTTCATCATGATTTTGGCCTTTTGCAGATTGGGGTTTGTGTACGGTCCATTCTTTGCAACATAGTCGGCCCTCCTCAATATGTGGACCATCTCCACCATCTCCTCAAAGGACATATTGGAGGCCTTAAACCTGCTCCTGGATTGGGACGTTTCGGCCTCCGGCCTTTCCTCCTCATTACTACTAGTAGTAATTACCTGCTGTGTCTCCACCATGTTCCTCTCCCACTTCGATGAAAGAGACGGAGTGGGGAATCTTCGAGAAAGAACGTCAGGGGTGGGCGACATGGGCAGAGTTTCACGCATTGGCGGGCTATATCAAGCTAACACGCATGTGCCGTACGTACGATCTGTGTGTGGAGGAAGGATGAATAGAAGTGGTGAGCATCCTAAATGAAGGTAAAATTTTAACCTGGCCCAGTGGCAGTATGGCCCAGTGGCCTATACTGCTTCAAGATTGAGGCCTATATTGTGATATGATAATGAGAGTTTAGGCTGGCATTAGTGTTTTTGTTTTGTGTATTGTCTTACAGCAAAGATGAATCACTTTAAGGACCCAGAATTCATGGCTAGTTTTATAGACAGATACAGGGAGATGAGCAATTTGTGGGAGGTGAAACACAGCTTATATTATATTAAACAAGCTAGGAGGTCATCACTGGAGAAACTTCTGGAATTTGTGAAGACTCGGGTCCCCGATGCAAATATTACATTTTTGGAAAATAAAACTGGGATGTTGAAGAACATGTATAAGGAGCAGCAAAATAAGATCCAGAAATCACTCCGATTAAGAGCATCAGCAGCACAAGTGTATGTCCCCAGGCTTTGGAACTTCAACAAAACTGCGGTTTCTGGATGACCAGACTGAAGCCTGGGAATCACTTTCTACCCTGCCCTGCAGCCTTCCCTCCACACCAGCGGAGGCTGACGGGAACAACCTGGGCCTTCCATCCTGGAAGAAGTGGATACGCCCAGCTGGAGCCAGGTATATGACTTGGAGACATATTTATTGTCCTAATATTAATGATGTTAACTAGATGTTATAATTGATAACTAATTAATGATTTTAAACAAAGTGATTTACATATGAATAGAAAGTAGTGGCCAAAATGTTTGGAACAAGAAAGAAAAATGCTGAGGTCAGAATGATGGTCTTTTCTATTTATTAACATTCAATTTGCAAGTCGGGAGCTAAAAATTGTGTGTGATCGATGAAGCAAAAACTAAAACTATGTCCCTTTTTTATATACAGTATGAGCTCAGCCAGGAGGAGGGTCTGAAAAGCGTCAGCCAGGAGGAGGCCGTGCCCAGTGGCAGCCAGAAGGAGGCTGTGCCCAGTGGCAGCCAGGAGGAGGCCGTGCGCAATGGCACCCAGGAGGTGGCTGGGCCCAGTAAGAGCCTCATCCAATCCAAGGTGCCTCCCCTCTGCCTTACAACCAAAAGGCCAGGGAAGAGTATGATGACGGAGGAGGCAGCACTGGGCCTCATTAGGGAAGTCAGCGATTTCCTCAGGTGCCACCCCAACGTTGAAGAGGCCTATGGCTGCTATCTAGCCACCAGGTTGCTAGAATTGGAGAAGGGCCAATGCCTCCTCTGTGAGGGAATTTTTTTGATGCCCTTCAGAAGGGGTTGAGGGGCCAGCTGACTGAGAACAGCCACATATATGAGCAAGGCCATCCTCCTCCTCCTGCCACAAATCTACCACCAGAGCCATAGCCTCCAAGGAAGGCTTCAGGGAAGTGGGGAGGGAAGGCTGCAGGGAAGACAAGAAAGTGATGGCCTGGGTTCAGTCTTGTCTGACAGAAGACGCAGTAGTACCACAGCCTGGGGACAGATATGTCATCTGCTGCTGCTCCTGATCTCTGGGATTCCTGGACCACGTTGTGCTCCTCCCTATTATATGGACACCTCAAGCTTCCAATTTTCTTTTCCACAGACTTGATGTGTGCCCTGGGGGCCAAAAGGCTTTGCAAATTCCAAAAGTTTCTCCAGCGTTGACTTCCTCTTTATTTTGTTACCTAAAATAAATTGATATTTTATTTTCAGAAAATACTTTCCTATGTGTTTTTCTTCAAATAGGACAGTTTGTTTGTGAGTAGGCAGGTACATTTCAAAAAGACAATGTCAAATTTACTAGGGACATCAACCTCGTTGAGGTTAATAAAAAATACAAGATAATGTTATTGTGGTAACTTGACACATAAAAAAAAATTATATGGAGATCATTAGAAAAGTAATCGTAAAATAAATCTTGATGAAATAAAAAATAATTGTAAACATTATTATTGAGATTGGGCTTTACAAAAATAGAATATTATTCATGAGATGAGGATAAATAATGAAGAAATCAGTTTGCGAGAACTCTGTGTGAATATGAGCAGCAAAACAACTGCATTCTTCTAGCATTATAAAGAAGAAAATAATGCGCTGAATTAAAAGATCACAGAATTAGCAGCGTGAGTAATGTGCTAGCTCCAATATGAACGCTAGTTTTACCACACCGAGCGCTACCGTGTCATACTTGCGTCAGAGCATGCGTCGTTTTTGGTCCATCGTAACAGCATACAGATGAGTGGTTTTCCCGATAGGAATTGGTTCCGTCGGAAATTTTTAGAACATGTTCTATTTCTAGGTCCGTCAGAATTTTCTAAAAGAAAGTCAGATGAGGCATACACACATCAGAATATACGATGAAAAGCTTCCATCAGACTTTTTTTGTCTGACATTTTGTTCGTGTGTACATGACATTAGAAGCAGGCCTCCCAGCTATGCCACAGCTGGGACATTGATGAACATGCAGCAAACTCCAGCTTTCTGACTTGTGGGGACAGAGCTCCTCAGGCTGGGTACTCCTGCTGCAGGATTAAACTCCAGACTCTTTCTCACCTGCTCCAGGCCTCTGACTGTTTATGTTGTGTTCAGCCACATATTGGATGCACATGTCCAAGGATTGGCTGAAGCACAATACATTTTCATGTTGTCCATTGGCCTTGCCTATGTTCCAGAAGTCTCTACAAGGGAGATCAATCAAACCTGCAGCCTGGGAGACTCAGAACAGCACAAAGCAATCAACAACTGCTTCACTAATTACAGAGGAGCCATAGAAAAAACAAAATATACCTAACATTCTAGCAACCTACATATAAAAAGCAGCAAATTTGTGCTACATCAGTATCATATTTTAAACATATGTGAACCCTGGTTCACATTGATGCGATTTAACATGTCAAACACATACCAAATCGGCGGCTATTGCCCACAATGGAACCGCCTGAATTGGTGCGACGCTGACTTTGGGCGATTTCAGGAGTGGTTTTAATAGACATCTGTGCAGGAACCACGCAGATGTCTCTGAAAACATCGGACTGACATGTGGGAATGAAATTGTGCGAGTTCAGCTGAACTCAAACGATTTCAATCCTGCATCAAAGTGAACCAGGGCTGAGTGGATACATTTTGAATACATTTTGTGCACAAACCCAAATAATAAGTTGTAATCTAAAAAGTGAACAAATCACAAAAACTCAGTATTTCATATAAACAATGAGCTAATTAAATTAAATAATCAAAATGTTTAAATCATCATAATCAACCCAATGCATACGTGCAGATAATGTGAATATATAAATTCATCAAAGCAAAACTCTGTGAGAAAGTCCAGAACTGTCTAAATTACTCACAAAATTCAGTGATAGTGTGCAATCTCCAAGTGAAACCCTCACCGCTCCTCTGGTATAGATTTATACTGATTTGGTCTCATCTGTCTTTGAGCTCCTACTTTGAAGTTTATAGGAATGATAACACTGTTTATGATTTTAGTGCAGTCGAAGCACCACTGTCACTTCACTGTTGTTGTTACAGGAATTTTTTTTCTTTTGCAGTGTGTAAGGGAAAAAACATGGGAAAATGTGCATGTATTGCAGAGATGTACTGCATGTTTATTTTTAATTTTTTTCAAGACATACACTTTAACTGCCTTCCTTAGAATTGAAGCTAAAATGGTGGCAATCTCCTTATCTTTGGAAGATGGTTAAAGTTCACCCTAGAATTACTCTATAAACAATAGAAGCCATATACCACTTGTACCTTGATAAATGCATAGCACCATGTTTGACTTTTGTCTGCGCTCCAGTTCATGAGTCGTCTCTTTGAAACACATTTACCAATGACACTATGTACCTCATGGTGTCACACAGTCCCCCTTGTGCTATCTACCTGTTTCACGACATTATCCTAATTAATTCTTAATGCCTTCTTGCCATTCTCTTGTCAACTTTTATTTTCCTTCTGTTTATTTTTGTTGTGGTTTTTCCTATATTTATATTGTATTACCATTAATATTTAGCATTAGCTTTTTTTTGTAAATTCTTTATTAATTTTTAATTTTTTTAATTTATTTATTTTACATAAAGGGAAATGCATAACTTCATAACACTGAGGCATAGTACAGTAGTCTTGGCGAACAAGACTGTAAAATGATGGGTAATTATGGAAATCACAAGTTACGTTGTCAATTTTTGACAGGAGTCTCATTCGCCGAGATAAATATGTAGTTCTTTTCTTAGTTTTATTTGGGGATATTACAATAATAACATGTTTAGATATTACAATATCAAATGTTAGAGTGAAAACAAAACAAAAACAAAAGAAGAAAAAAAAGGAAGGGGGTATGTGGGGTGGGACTTAAGGATATAAGGAAAGGTTAATTGATATTTCTCACAGGTGAGAAGGAATGGGTAATTTTATAGACTATCTGTTTATTATTGGCGGAGAGTATAATGTTTTCCATGTGTCTAATATCATCCATTTTCCGCATCCATACTTGTCTCATAGGAGGGGTGGGATTTTTCCAGAAGAGAGGGATACATATTTTCCTGCATTTAAAAAAAATGACAGAGAACTGATTTTTTTGTATATTTTTTTGGTAGTCTGAGAGGGGTGTAAAAGGAAAAATGCCCTTATACTAGTATTAGATAATCACTGACATTTTGGATAATGTCCCTTTTTTGGTCCAGAGGGGCCTTATTGCAGGACAGTAGCAAAAGGATATGTAGTATCAATCCTGTAGCTTGATCACACATCTCCAAAAGATGTTTGAAGTTGCATTGTGAAGCCGTTGGGCTCTTCTTCCACCTTGTCAAAAAATGTATTGTTTCTTGTCATGTTTCTTGATGTTAGTTAAAGGAAGATTTTAGGGAAAAATAAACAATCTTTTGCACTTGAACAGGTGTGAAGGATATCTGAGTGTCTTGCTCCCATTGTGAAAGGAATGGAGCCTTGAATTCCCTTCCCAGTTTGGAAAGGATGGAGTAGATACTTGAAAGCAAGTGTTAGAGTGGACCTTGCCTTTCACATAGAGATTCAAAAAAATAGAGGTCTGATGGAAATCCAGGGTGTTGGGAGAGTTGACAGGTAAGGATTGATTTACTAAAACTGGAGAGTGCAAAATCTGGTGCAGCTGTGCATGGTATCCATTCCGCTTCTACCTTGTTCAGTTAAGCTTTGATCAAAAAAAAAAACCTGGCACTACTATAGAGCGGCCCAACTGACACAGCTTTACCACATCTACTCTACCACCTACCGCCCTGACTGGGTTAATTTAGAGGCTCAGGCGTGTTTCCCCCTCCCCATAGATCTTCAAATGTGGTTACCTTCTAGAGAGCATAGGGCCATTCTGAGCCCTTCCCTCTCCCACTCTTTGGACCTCTGGGATAGGATGTGCAAAGTATACCCTTTACGGTCACCACATATCCCAGTGGCTCCTATCTTTGTAAACCCGCACTTTCCTCCAGGGCAGCACCCGCAACAGTTTTCTTGGTGGACCAATAAAGGCCTGCTTAGGATAGCACATTTCATAGACCATAGAGGTATCAAAAAACGTTCTTACTTTCGGGACACTTTTGAAATGCCTCTGACGGAGACATTTCGATTCTCTCAAATTATCCACTATATTCAATCACTTGGTCAAGGCCAGGGAGATATTAACGCTAGAACACTTTATGAAAATAAATGCCTCAAAGCACCTGGGGCACGGGGAAGCATCTCAGAGTTGTACGCCTTGCTAACAGTCCGAAACTCTAAGCTTCCTTACCAAACAGCTTGGGAAGCGGACTTGGGGGAGACGATTGACGGGGATGTTTGGTCCAGGTGGTCAGCCGGGGTGCACAGGGGAATTTTGAACACCTTCCTTGTGGAGGCCAGTTACAAAGTACTGTCGCGGTGGTATCTGGTTCCGGCGCGGATATCCAAAATACACCCAGAGGCTTCGCCCCTCTGCTTCAGAGGGTGCGGTCAAGAGGGAACAATGTTCCACACATGGTGGTCCTGTCCAAAAGTCAACAGATTCTGGATAAGAATTTTTAACTTGGTGTATTCGGTGACCGGAGTGAATATACCTAAAAATGTTAAAACAGCTCTATTTTCTGACCTCTCGAATGACCTGCCTAAACACCTCAGATCCCTCATTTCTTTCATTTTTTTGGCAGCTAGGATTGCCATAGCGCGTGCATGGAAAACTTCTCAAATAAACCTGGTGCTCGTCAAAAATAAAATTTCCTGGATCATGATTAATGAAAAATGTACTAGTATTCTCCGAGACCAACAAAACCGATTTGAAAAGATATGGAATCCCTGGGTTAGATATCTTCAGTCACCGTGAGGGGGGGGGGGGGGGTTAGTGGGCTGGAGCGTGGAGATCGTCTATACACTCTCTCTTTCCTCCCCTTTTACTCCCTTTTCTTTTCCCTTCTTCTTCTGCTCTACTTTTTTTCTTTTCTTTTCTCCTTTGTCTCTTTTCTTCTTTTACTCTTTCTTTTGCGTAAAGGGTTACTTTGTTCCCATAGTTGGGTTCTCATATGTGTGACAGTTGACTTTATGGAGCATCTAAACCAGCACGCGTTCACTATTATATGACTACTACAACTCCGAGCTGGTTTACAGGTCTCTAACTCATGACAATTTTCTATGGTAAACTACAAAGGCTTTTGTTAGTATTGTGTGATATTTAATGAATAGTCCTGGCAGGTGAAGGTTGGTTATTCTATAATTTACCAGTTTGTTGATATGTGTTTTAATATAAATACTTATGGCTTCTTTCGTACGGATCTGAGACTCACAACTGTAACATGAATGTGAACTAAATATGTATCGAAGTGAACCCTTGTTACTGATGGAAAAAACATAATTTCAATAAAATTTATTGAAAGAAAAAAAAAACCTGGGAGCTGGTTTCTATGCACACAAGGTTATGCACTCTTCAGTTTTAGTAAATCAACCCTGTAGTGTCTAAACTGTAAATTTTTCCAGAGGGTTAGTTGGAAAAGCACTGGAGACTGTTGTCGGAGTTGGGATTGAGGGCTAGTGTCCAGCATTTATGAAGTGAGAGGCTTAGCATAGATCAATTATAGGCAGACCCCCCCCCCCCCCCAAATTGCTGACAGAAAATCTGGGTTATCCAAAATCAGAAATGTGGGAAGGGCATGGTGCTTGATGTTGTTTATAAAGGACCATTGAGCAAATCCACAATGAAGGGACAATTGTCAGGTGTCATTTCAAGTAGTTTGGTCCATAGCTCCTCAAAAGGCAATGTAGAGAATATGGAGAGAAGGAATTACTGGGATATGTTCACTAACAGAATCTCTGGAGAAATAGGGGTAATGGGTAAGGACATTGAAGGTAGCATTGAGCCAGGAAAATAGGTGTGGAAGGCGGATTTTATGTTGAATATTCAGCCCATCTGGTCCAATTCTTTGATTAGATCAGCTAAGATCTATGGATCTTGAAATAGACTGTCATTTAGTCATCATTGCCGAGCGCTCGGACCATTGTCAGGAGAAAAGATTATCTTCATAGAGAAGGGGGTGTGATAAAACCATATAATAGTAGCTATTTCGTTGTAGGAGGGAAATGCTGGTGAGGGACCAAGAACAAATCAATGCAGGAGTACTGCTTATAATGGGCAGAATAAAATGTAAAGTCCCTATTGTCAGGATATCGTAGTCTCCAGATGTAAATCAGTTGCTCGTCAAAATTGTAAATACGCTTTTGAGAGGCATGAGAGAGTCCCAGTCAATGTATCTGCAGCTGGATCTGGCAGCAGTTTAACACTACTCCCAGGATACGGAGGCCTCCAGGAAAGGAGTTAGTTTTTCGAAGACCCATTTGAAGAACTGGTATTGGTTTCTATTGGGACAAAACACAACAACCTGTATATTGTGCCTTTTAAAAAAGATATCTGCTATCACCTGCACTACACACATCTAGCAAACTTCAAGGGACAAATTTAGAGATCAGGATAGACATTCCTTTAGGTTTTGCTTCTGATGTTACAGCTGTGATCAGCTATGGGGCAATGTCGGTCTTTCAAGATAGAGGGTCTGTCATTTCAAAAGTGCGTTTTCCTGGAGATACTGTATATATGACATGGGCTTTCATTCTGTGTAGCTCTTATAGGAGAATCTGCCTTTTTCAGGTGAATTCAACCCTTTGACATATAGCAAAATAAAATATAGGTTTTCACCTGTGGGAAGCAGAAGAGGGAAAAAAGATAAGGGAGGAGGGTGGGGTGGTTGTAAGAAGATAATGATGGAGGGTAAGGTGTAGAACAACTAAACAGCTGGGGGGAGTGACTGGATGAGGCTGGAGGAGTGATGAGTGGTGTGAGATGCTGTGTGCTGCTCCCTCCCTGACCGTCGATTAAGCTCGCAGTGGCTGTTACTGCGGAACTGAGAACGGAGGGGCCGGAGCTGGATACTGATGCTGGAGTGGAGGAGGAGGAGGAGTGTCAGCAAAATTCACCGAAGGCAGGTGGAGATTTCCAGAGATTTTCGAACTGACCCAAAGGCCCCGCGAGTGCTGCCGAAGGCTCCCGAGTGACGCCAGTGACACCATACACTGTGCGCCGAGAGGACCGCTGCATGCCGCACCAGGAGGAGGGAGGTAAGTGGCGGCGTGTGTGGAGCCAGGTGGGAATTCGATAGTGACAGCCACTGAATAGGCCCTGTGAGCGGTGAAGGCACAGAGGTATGGAGATTTTGCGAGCAGTGTGAGGAGTAAGGAGACCTACTGATCCTATTGACCTGGGGTGAGGAGACCTATTGATCCCATTGACCCTGTATAGCAGGTGCTGGTAAAGGGAACAGTCTGAGTAAAAAAGTATAAATGCTTGGACTGTAACTGTTAAAGACAATGTAAAAGCTGGCAAATTAAAATTTTCAGAGGTAACCTCTTAGTGCCATATTGAGAGATACAAGGCTGTATGGACCTTATAAGCGATCACAATAATAATGGCTGGGTACTGCCTGAAGGTTGCTGAAAGGATAAGAACACCTTTATAAGTGTCTGTAATCTTAACAACTGGCTGCCTGGGGATTGCTTGGACATATAGGGGTGTGTATACCTATATAATAATAACCATAACAATTCATTTGCCAAGATTGATTAAAGACTGATTTTTTTTTCTTCTGAGAAAGATGCAGCATTTACGCTCCTCAAAAGAAAAGGGGGAAACAAGTCTGCAACAATCCACCGCAGCTAAATTGGAGCAGTATGCCCACACCTCAGCACACTCCTCAGCTCAGACCCCCCCTAAAAAAGGGACACGGACTAAAGGACAGCAAGGAATACCCTCGGATAGAAAAAGCCTGGGTCAAACTAATATTAATGTGTCTACTGCAGTGGCAGCAAAAAGTTTGACTAATAAAAACGTAGGAACAGCTGAGCATAGTATAGAGGTTATGACTGAGGCCCCTCTATTATTAGAAAAAGAACCAACAATAAAAGATGTATTTTTGGCAGTGAATGCATGTAATGGGTTGTTGAAAGAGCTTTGTGACCAAATGAAGGGAGCGAAGGAGGATTTGATACTGGTTAGACAAGAACTACAGAAAATAGCAGAAAGGACAGCTGACCTGGAGATTAGGATTAGCCAATTGGAAGAGGAACCAGCTTTTTTTTAAAAAGAAGTAAAAAGCATGAAAGAACAGCTCACTAGGTATGGGATAAAAATGGATGAGATGGAAAATAGGCTCTGAAGGGATAATGTGTGGATAATTGGACTGCCTGAAAAGAGCGAGGGTTTAAATCCATTGAGTTTTTGGAACGCTGGCTAATTGGTCTTTTTGGAAAAAAAACATTTTCAACAACATTTTCTATCGAGAGAGCGCACAGAGTTCCCTTTAGAGCTCCATTGGAAAGGGACTATCCTTGGCCACTTTTGATGAAACTTCTCAATTATAAGGATAAAGTTGTGCTACTGCGAAAGGCAAGAGAAATGGGAAATATTCTGTTTAATGGTACTAAAATCTCACTATATTCTGATTTCTCACTGGAACTTCAAAGACGTTGAGCAAAATGTATGCATGTGAAGCGTACTTTACAGAAACTTAAGCTGATGTATGCTCTCCTTTATCCTGCAAAACTACGTGTCAATGCACTGGGGAATACCCAAATATTTAGTTCACCAGCCAAAGCGGAGAGATGGTTGGAAGAAAATAGAGTAAAACTTTAGAACTTTTTAGAAATTGAAGTTTATAATCTGAAGTGTGACAGGAGGATAGAAAAGTGATTTGGAATTGATTTTTTTTCTTCCCTCTCTATCTCCCAATGGTTGGTGGTTGGAAGATAAAAGTATGGGGGGGGGGGGGGGGGGATAGTAACACAACTGGGATATGAAGTGAGATATATAGGTATGAAAATGTGGAACAAATGGAGCAAAAGGTGTGGAATAAGGTCACTAATGAGCCCTTAGAGTTCACCTGGGTAGGGGGGGGAGGAGGGGGGTTGAAGAGGCAGAGGAAGGATGGGAACTATCGGTTGAAGTGTATAAAACTATGGTGTGGTGTTGCTCCCAGAACTTTATAAAACCTTGCTGGGAGCGGCTAGGGAAGGTAAACTGCCCACCTCAATGCTAGAAGCAATTATAATAGTGTTACCTAAGGAGGGGAAGGACCCACTAGATGTAGCTGTGTATAGGCCAATTTCTCTTCTGTGCTCTGATGCAAAGATTTTGGCCAAAGTACTCGCAGCTAGGCTTAACCAAATTATTTCAAGATTAGTGCACCCTGATCAAGCAGGATTTATAGCCAATAGATCAACTAGTACAAATATTAGGAGAGCCTTTTTAAATCTACAAATTCCAACTGAGAATGAGACCTCAAGAGCAGTATTGGCCTTAGATGTAACTAAAGCATTCGATAGTGTAGAGTGGGCGTATATTTGGAGAGTATTGGGGAAATTTGGCTTTGGCTCCTCCTTTATTGGCTGGGTTAAAATGTTATATGATAGGCCTAGCGCCAGGTTAAAAATTAATAATGAGCTCTCTGACAAGATAGAATTAGAAAGAGGGACGAGACTAGCTCTTCGTGCTAGTAGTTGAGCCCCTAGCTATTTCCATAAGAGCAAGTCGTGAGATAGTCGGTTTTCAAAGAGAGTCGGGCAAGGAAAAAATTGTGCTCTATGCAGATGATATATTGTTGTTTTGTATGGTGAAGGAATTTGGCGGTTTCACAGGACTCAAGATATATTGGGAGAAGTCTGAGTGTCTTCCAATAGACTCTACCAGTGAACCAACAATTCCTGGAATTCCCCAACTGGCAAGTGTGGATAAGTTGAAATATTTAGGTATAGTTTTGACGAAGGATCTTAATCACTTTATAAATAGCAATTTAGTCCCATTATTAGCTAAATTTAAACAAAAAATTGCTATATGGAAGCGATTACCATTATCAGCAGCTGGTAGATGTAGCTTGATAAAAATGATCTGGATGCCCCAACTTCTAAATATATTGCATAATACTCCAGTTTGGATCAGTAGGAAATAGTTTAATAAGATTGAGACACTATTTAGGGAA
The DNA here is from genome assembly GCF_037356315.1 of Lithobates pipiens. Classification (NCBI taxonomy): domain Eukaryota; kingdom Metazoa; phylum Chordata; class Amphibia; order Anura; family Ranidae; genus Lithobates; species Lithobates pipiens. The sequence continues at coordinate 211,079,607 of NW_027507764.1, forward strand.
CTAATATGGAAAGGGGGGCAGGCCAGAATACGGCTATGTACACTCCAGTTGCCAGTCGAAGAAGGAGGCTTTGCAGTACCCCACCCTGAGTGTTACTGAGTGTTACTTCTGGTCATCTCAATTACAGCAGCTAATGGGATGGGATGTTTTGAATGGAGGAACTCCTAATGGGAGATTGGTACTGACAGGCTCCACACATAATACACTGGCGGAGACGCTAGAGGCAGATTTATTTAGTTACAGGTGTCCAACAATAAAAATGATATCAAAAACATGGGATACAGTTAAAAAAAAGATGGGATATAGGTGGTAACTGAGTATACCCCTCTCTGGAATAATTGCAACCTACAGGAAATTTGTCGGGTGGGAATAATAAAAGAATAGGAGAAACCAGGCATTAAAAGGCTGAACCAGCTGTATGTGGGCAAGTGTTTTAAGACATTTAATGACTTGAAAAACGAATTTAATGTAGCGCAAAACACATCCAATGCCTATATACAGGTGAGACATGCTCTGAAGGCCCAATTTAGAGAATGGATACTGGAATGGGAAGAAATGCCATTGTTTCAATATATAACTCCAGTAGGTTCCACTAAGGGGTTAATATTTAAAATCTAAGCTCAGTTAAATAAACAAATTCATGGAAAGGGGAAATATCTGGTTGAGAAAAAGAAATGGGAGTTAGATGTAGGAAGGATAACACAAGAGCAGTGGAAGAGAATTTTGGAGGCGTGTCCGAAGGTCTCGGTCCCCCCCCCCCCCCCCCACACACAAGATATCCTATTTGATGGTGATCAATAGAGCATATTATACCCCTCAGCAGTTATTTAAGTTTGGCAATAGAGTAGATGATAAGTGCCCTAGATGCCAGAGAGCTCATTCACATGCTGTGGAGATGCCCCAAGCTGTTTCGTTACTGGAAGGGGGTTGTAGAGATATTGAGCAGGGTATTTGGGATAGCGCTGGAGCTAAATGCACTTGTGTGTGTACTAGGATATAGAAATGAAAAAGAGGAGAGAGAGATTACTACTATGGTAATATTAAAATGCCTATTCCAAGCCAGGAGGTTGATTGCAATAAAGCCTAGCCCCCACAGTAGGAGATTGGGTAAGAGCAGTAAATGAGAACCTTTGTAAAGAGAGAGCAGTATATATAAAACAAAATAATTTAAAGGAGTTCAATAGGATGTGGAAGATATGGATAGAGAAAGCAGATGCCTTGTCATAAATTGTAAAGCATCAGAAAAGAATAAGCAAATGGAATAGGGCAAAAAGGAAACTTTAGTTAAAATGCACATTTTCTTCTTTTTTTTCTCTCCCTCTCTTTTTCCTTCATGGAAGAGAATAAAAGAATAGAGTTAAAAATAAAATTAAAATTTGAGATAAAAGAGTGGTGGATCTATATAGGTAAATGTTGGTGCATAGGGTGGGTTGGAGGGGGAATGGGGGGGAGGGGTTAAATTGTAATATGTGTATCTCTTTTTGTGGTTTTTAGGTTGTTTTTTTATGTGGATAGTAGGAATTTGTATGAGTATGTGTTCAACTCCTGATCACAAATTATTTACTGTATGTATGTATAATGTGAATATTTAATAAAGATATAAAATAAAATTAACAGCTACTGGTGGATCTCCGTCGCAGCCCAAAATAAGGTGCATTGAAGTATATGTGTGTGGGTGCTACACATGCAGGTGTTGTAAGATCCACCCCAACTGCTTGAATGAATATCTACACCTATGTTAACAGTACCAAGCTTAATCCATTTTATCCGCTAATGTTAAACCAGAATGAGCTTTAATGGAAAACAGAAGATAGGTCTTCCCAAGGAGGGTCTTGCCAGTTGGGGCCGCGAGGTATAATCCTCTTATGGTAGGAATGTAATGTTAACTCAAGGGTCAGGAGGGGGGAAACATCAGGTATAAGCGGAAATCTCATTCCACTGTCACCCTGATCCCATTGTAGGTGAACCCTTCCTTTTTATCTACTGTAACCATATTTTTTTATTAACTAACACAGGTCAAATAAAAAAGTTTTTATTTTATTTTTTATTTTGTCACTTCTTTCTAAAGAATAATGTTTGCAAGACAATATTATGAAGAAAATAAATTTTGCCCTAAAAAAGAAAACCAATAACAAACTATATATGTATTATTTCGTTGTAAGTAATGACAAAGTTATTGCTGAATAAGCAGGCCCATACCAGAAATGAACCCCTGTCAACTTAAGGTCATATAATGGAAACAAATGCTTCAGGCCCTGAATCATACACTAAAATCAATCTGAGCACTGTTGATTTTCCATTGGAAGAAAATTGCGTAAAATGGATCTAAAACCTATTATTTTTTTTTTACCCCTCTCTCAGCTGCCCTATAATCTAACTGGTAATGAAAGCTGTCATGCTTCTCTGTTAGCATTTGCAGGCTTTCATTGAATGTCAAAATCTGGTGCAGTTTTACATGAAAAATCAACTTCCAGGTTTTTTTGTCAAAGTTGAACTGAACAAGCTGAATTTAGAAGCTGATTGGCTACCATGTACAACAACTGCACCAGATTTTGCACTCCAGTTTTAGTAAATTAACCACTCTGTCAAAGAGGTTAGTGAATGTATCAGAAAACAGGCCTTTGACAGAGAACCTGTGTCATGCCACCATGGCTGTGGAAGAAAAAGGAAATACTAGAATCCTTTTTATAGCTGCATTAGATTAACAAAATTAGAGTTACTGATAGTGTTTTATTTTATGCCTTTTATCATAGAGTCATAAAATCAGGATCTTCTTTGTTAAATGTTATTATATTGCAAGTATGTCCAAGGTGTTCCTGGCAGTTAAACTAGTTTTTTTTTTTTTTTTTTACATATAGAGACAAATAAACAATATAAACTAATGAGTGAGAAGAGTAAAGCACACTGGGACTTGTCAATCAGTGAGATGCATGCTACCCTGGAAAATCTCAAACATATTAATGACGTACACATTAACTGAATGGTTGCATTGACTGAGCTGTGTTTGTTTTGTAATGTTTTATGAATTAACACTGTTAATATAATGATGTGTAGACAAGTGAAGAAAGAGTATGGCAAGATAATTACACAGTAGGAAAGGCTTATGATTATTAAATGTTGCTGCTGACTGATGACATTTTTTATAACTAGATTTAAGCATATCACAAGCCTGCATCCCCCCTCCCAATAAAAAAAAATATTCGATGATTTCCAAGTCTGAATTCAAATATGTTCCCTTTGTGTTTTTTCTCTACAATACTCTGTTACAATTGTTCTTTTGACTTCATAAAGCTGATTTCATCCACATGAGATTTGGACACTGGCAAACAGAATGTTGAAGGCCAGCACTGTATAAGCCCCACCTTTAACCACCATGCCCCAGTTTTTTCTCTTATAGTTTCCTAGTAGGGATGAGCTTAACACCTGGTTCGAACCGAACGGGGGAACATGCAAACAGGCAAAAAATTTGTTTGAACACGGAAAACCGTTAAAGTCTATGGGACACGAACATGAATAATCAAAAGTGCTAATTTTAAAGGCGAACCCCGTGCCAAAAAAAGTGACAAAAAGTTAAAAAAGACCAGAGACGGTTTTTGACAAGTCCTTTATTAAATGCTTCTTCTTTCATCTTCTTTCTTCTGGTCTTCATTACGTGTTCTTCTTGTTCCTCCAACTTCTTCTTCTCCATCTTCTTCTTCATCTTCTTCTTCCTCCGCTCTTCTCGTCCCACATCTTGCTCCGGCTTCTTCTCCACGCCGTCCGCACTCCCCGCCCTCCTCTGACACACGGGGAAAGCCATAGGGAGGTCCCCATGCGTCGGGGGAGGGCAGAGTCACCGGGTGGCCCCGCCCTCCATTATTTAAGAAGAGTCAGAAGAATTGAAGTGTCACACAGCTGAAGACTCCCACTGAGGCGGATCGTGCGGACGGCGCGGAGAAGAAGCTGGAGCAAGATGAGGGACGAGAAGAGCGGAGGAAGAAGAAGATGAAGAAGATGGAGAAGAAGTTGGAGGAACAAGAAGAACACAGAATGAAGACCAGAAGAAAGAAGCTGAAATATCAATTAATAAATAATAAAGGACTTGTCAAAAATTGTCTCTTGTCTTTTTTAACCTTTTTGTCACTTTTTTTGTGAAATGGTAGGGAAACATTTGTACCCATTACCAATTATCTGGGTATCTGGGGGTCCCCTTTTTAAAGGGGGCTTCCAGATTCCGATAAGCCCTCTGCCCGCAAACCCCCCACAACCATCAGGCAAGGGTTGTGGGGATGAGGCCCTTCTCCCTGTCAACATGGGAACAAGGTGCTTTGAGGGGCTACCTCAAAGCACCCTCCCAATATTGAGGACATGTGGCCTGGTACGGTTCAGGAGGGTGGACACTCTCTTGTCCCCCCCTTTTCCTGTGGCCTGCCAGGTTGCGTGCTTGGATAAGGGTCTGGTATGGATATTTGGGGGGATCCCCACGCCATTTTAAAAAAAATATTGGTGCGGGCTTCCCAGACCTGAATGGCCAGGTATGGAATTTAGGGGGACCCCACGCATTTTTTTTAAATTTTGGTTCGGGGTTCCCCAGTGGGGAAATCCCCATGCTGTTTTTATCAATGAACTTTTATGTGTATTGCGGACCGACAATTCATTGTAGCCGCAAGTACTTTTAAATGACGTTTTTTCCTTTAGAAATTTCATTTTGCTGTCAGACTGTTCTAAACATGGGAAACATGCACCCCTTTACAGGCATACTATAGACACCCCCCAGGTACAAAATTTAAAGGAATATTATACTTTTATTGTTTCACTTTAAGCAATATTAAAAACACTGCTCCCGAAAAAATGGCAGTTTTTAAAACTTTTTTTTGCATTGATACATGTCCCCTGGGGCAGGACCCAGGTCCCTAAAAACTTTTTATGACAATACCATGCATATAAGCCTTTAAAATGAGCACTTTTGATTTCTCCCATAGACTTTTAAAGGGTGTTCCGCGGCTTTCAAATTTGCCATGAACACCCAAAATTGTTCGGCGAACTGGCGAACAGCCAATGTTCAAGTCGAACATAAAGCTCATCCCCATTTCCTAGGGGGTTAGATGTGTTGTCTTAATTCTAAAGTACAGGACACTGTAGACCCTGGGTTAGGCCTAGTAACTGTATTGACCTTTTTATTCTTTTTTTTAAAAAATATTTCTTCAATTAAGTACACTGTAGATATTTTTTCTTTGGTGACTTCAATCAAGACTTCAAAAAAACTGGTTTAGTCTCTACTAGCTTTAAAAGGTTGTACATGGCTATCGTATAAATGTACTCACCGAGGCCAAGATGCAGAGAGCGGTCGCTGTTGCGACTCGGCGCAGACCACCCCTGAAGGTGGCACAGGGGGTGCTTGCACCAAGAGGCACAAGCTACCAGTAGGACAGTCGCTTGCTAGTAGATCAGAAGGTAGCCTGAGCAGAGCTGAAAGGGGATGTCCCGTGGGAAGGTCCAGAAGCAATGGTAGCAAGTCCGTAAGGCAAAGGCAGAATCCAGGAGACAGGCCAGGGGTCAAACACAGTCCAGATCAGAAGACAACAAGTACCAGGAACGCTGAGACAGAAGGATAATCCAAGACAAGCCGGGGGTCGAACACAGGAGATAGCAGGTAAGTCCAGATGCAGGCTGAGGGTCAAACACATTCAGAAAGCGGGAGTCCAAGGTCAAGCCAGAGGTCGGGTCAGGAGAAGATCAGCGAGGTCGATGAGGCAATCCGGGTCACAACGGGTAACAGAGATCACAGGAACAGACGTGGGAAACACAGGAAGCTGAAGACAAACCAGCAGTGTGTTTGGATGACCTCACTTACTTTATAGGTCAGCGAGGGGTCACACCCTGTGTGTGTGTGCTTGTGTGCTTTAGTTTATTCCTATTGCACACAGCTGTGCGCCAGAGCGCTTTACCCGTGCACATCCTATGACAGTGCCCCCCCCCCCCCGAGGGGCGGCATCCGGACGCCCAAGCCATTAATTCCGGATGTTGCTGATGGAATGTCTTTATTAATTTGGGAGCGTGAAGGTTCTTGGATGGTTCCCAGGAGTTATCTTCTGAAGGATACCCCTTCCATTTTACCAGGTATTGTATTTGTCTACCGATTTCCTGCATCCTAGTAAAGCTTCCACTTCAAATTCATCTTCTCCATCAATCTTGATGGGTGGAGGAGGAGGCACTTCTCTTCCAGGAAAAGGACTAGGAACCAATGGCTTCAAAAGGGAGGCATGGAAAACAGGGTGTATCCTGTACGATTCAGGGAGAGCTAGTTCAAAGGCTACAGGATTTATTACCCTTTTGATTTTGAATGGTCCTATGAATCTGGGACCCAGCTTGCATGTGGGACAAGGAAGTTTAAGATTAGTGGCAGATAGCCAGACTTCCTCGCCAATTTTAAAGGTAGGGTTCTCCTTCCTTCCCCTATCATGGTATTTCTTGTAATCATCCTGGGCCTTCTGTATGGTCTCCTGGATCCTTTGGAAATTAGATTGGATGGCTGCTATCCGATCTTGGACCGCAGGAACAGTGGATTCTGGGATGGAGTTGGGGAGGAAAGAAGGGTGAAACCCACAATTGATCCAAAAGGGAGTCTGGTTGGTAGTTGTATGAATTGAATTATTGTAGGTGAATTCTGCATATGGCAACAGGGCCGACCAATCATTTTGAGATCCTGAACAAAAGCAGGGAAGATACTGCTCAAGGGTTTGGTTTATCCGTTCAGTTTGCCCGTTACTTTGGGGATGATATGCCGATGACAAACAAATCTTGATTTCCAGTATCTTGCAGAGTTCTCTCCAGAATCTAGAGGTGAACTGGGGACCTCTATCTGATGTGATACTGCTGGGGACCCCATGGAGCCTGACAACCTCCTTAATAAAGAGATTGGCAGTTTCCAGAGCAGAGGGGGTACCGACCATAGGTAGGAAATGGGCCATCTTTGAAAGACGGTCGACTACTACCAGAATTGTGGTGAAACCTTCCGAAGGCGGTAGCTCCACAATAAAATCCATTGACACGTCTGCCCAAGGCCGGTCAGGAATGGTCAAAGGCCTTAACAGGCCCCAGGGCTTGATCTTGGGACCCTTGCTACGCTGGCACGGTGCACAAGAGGCAATGTAAGTCTGGCAGTCCTGTCTCCAACCTGGCCACCAGAAAGAACGAGAGATCAGTTCCGCTGTTTTCTGTGTCCCAAAGTGGCCGGCCAATTTTTGATCATGGCAAGTCCTTAGAACTTGAGTCCTAATCTCAAGAGGAACGAAGACCTTGTTTCGGGCCCAAAACAGATTGTCACGTTTTTCCAAGGTAGATAGGACTGGGTCATTGCAATGGACTGAGGCTGTTTTGATGGCCGTAAGTAAGTCAGGCTGTGGGAGTAGAAGGAAGTTGTGAGGCGACAAGATCGTACTAGGCTCCGTTACCTGGGAGGACTCAGGGAACATGCGCGAAAGCGCATCCGCTTTGTTGTTCTTGGATCCGGGCCGGTACGAAATATGGAACTGGAATCTTGAAAAGAATAGCACCCAACGGGCTTGACGGGGCCTTAAGCGTTTGGCAGTCCGCAGATATTCAAGATTCTTGTGATCTGTGAATATTGTGATGTGATGAGTGGCTCCTTCCAAGAGGTATCTCCACTCCTCCAGAGCGAACTTGATGGCCAATAGTTCTCGGTTGTCTACGTCATAATTCCTCTCCGGTGGGGTCAGCTTCCGAGATGCGAAAGCCACCGGGTGTAACAAAGCTTTAGGCCCTTGTCGTTGTGAGAGGATGGCTCCTGTGGCTGTCTCGGAGGCATCTACTTCTGGTTCAAATGGTAGTACTGGATCGGGATGCTGTAAAATAGGAGCTGAGGTGAACAAAGTCTTTAGTTTGGTAAAGGCTTCTTGGGCTTCTTGAGACCACTGAAATCGGGTATGTTGGCGGGTCAGCTGAGTAATGGGGGCGACTATTGAAGAGAACCCGGCGATGAACCTGCGATAGAATTTAGCGAAGCCTATAAACCTTTGCACGGCTTTCTTATCCCTTGGAGCAGGCCATTCCAAGATTGCCTTGATCTTTTGGGGGTCCATGGAGATGCCCTCGGTAGAAATGACAAATCCTAAGAATTGAACTGTAGTTATCTCAAATTCACATTTCTCCGCCTTAAGGTACAGCCGATGTTGTCGGAGGATGGTGAGGACTTTCCGCACGTGGACCCTGTGAAGTTCAAGAGAAGCAGAGAAAATAAGGATATCATCTAAATATACCACTATAAAATCATCTCTGAAGATATCATTTACTAGATGCTGAAATGTGGCCGGGGCATTGCACAGGCCAAAGGGCATAACAAGATATTCATAGTGGCCAAATCTCGATCTGAAGGCTGTCTTCCATTCATCCCCAGCACGGATTCTAATGAGATTGTAGGCCCCCCGCAAGTCCAGTTTGGAAAATATTTTGGCAGATCCTAAGCGCTGGAATAACTCAGGGATGAGTGGAAGTGGATAGCGATTTTTGATTGTGACTTTATTAAGTTCCCTGTAGTCAACACATGGCCTAAGGGATCCGTCCTTTTTTCCCACAAAGAAAATACCTGCCCCTGCTGGCGAAGAAGATGGGCGAATGAACCCCTTTTCAAGATTTTCATCAATGTAGGCTTTGAGATCCTTTAGTTCAGTCTCGGATAAGGGGAATATTCGTCCAAAAGGGATCTCAGAGCGGGGTAACAGTTCAATGGGGCAGTCATATGGTCTGTGTGGTGGTAGACGGTCAGCCTTCTTTTTATCGAAGACGTCCTTAAACTCGGAATAGACCTGAGGAATGTGCTGAAGGTGATTAGTGGTGGGGGCCACGGTCATACAAGGAGATGGAATGGAATCAAAACAATGCTGCATACAGTAGGCGGATGTAAAGGACACTTCCTTCTTGTTCCAACTGATCTGGGGATCATGAGCCTACAACCAAGGAAGTCCCAGGATGATGGGGAACATGGGAGATGATATTAGATCAAAGCGTAGGAGTTCTCTATGGCCAGAGTCTGTAATAGAGATCACAGGAACAGACGTGGGAAACACAGGAAGCTGAAGACAAACCAGCAGTGTGTTTGGATGACTCACTTCCTTTATAGGTCAGCGAGGGGTCACACCCTGTGTGTGTGTGCTTGTGTGCTTTAGTTTATTCCTATTGCACACAGCTGTGCGCCAGAACGCTTTACCCGTGCGCATCCTATGACAATGGCCTATGCTGGACTGAAAAATTGCCTCTGGATGCACCCAGGCTTGCCTAAAATTTAAACTTCAGGCACTGAGCTCTGCAATGTAGTACTTTCCAGACCTTCACGTACTCTGTTAGCTGCAAAGCATTTTTTGAGACCAGAGCCATGTCACCGGCTCTGGCATAGCCTAGTCCCTGAAAGTTCATTGTTTACCTTTGATTATTTTTACTCTTGTTGTTTGTGGTCTTTCTAGTTATGTTGCTCCACCTGTTGGTGTTTTCTATAATATACAGTTTCTGCTGTAAGTGTCCTACAAGGTTGTCATTTGGCTGGATTCTTATCCTGGTGTGATCCTCTGTGACTTCCACTGGGTCGTTAGCAGTTGCCCTGCTTCATATTCAGATATTTCTTTTTATTGTTGTTGATGGTTCCTGGTTCTGTCTTAGACCCATCAAAGGCTGTTGCCCATCTCTCAGCTGGATGCTTTTGGATATCCCGACTGTTTCAGACTATTTAAATTCCTGTGTCCTTTAATGAACAATGAAGAAAATAAGATCTTTGTACTTACCATAAAATCTTTTGGCCTTCCAAATTTTTTTTTCTGTCTGCCAGTGTCCTAACCCCCTGTAGGCAGCAGTATATCCTGAATGTTTGTGTCCATCAATGAACTTCAAGAAAAGGTGTTTATGGTAAGTACAAAAATATTATTAGGGTTTTATATAAAGCAGTAACTCAATAGATAGATAAAATGGATAGAAAGCAATATTATCAACATTTAAATCAGGGGTTGGCAATGTGCAGACCGCCACTGTTAAATGTCCGGCCCATCAGTGCACGTGATTAATTCACATGCATCCGACCCATGGACGTTTTTAACCCCAGTCGGCTTTCTTGGGATAACAACCGATGCCGCAAACAAGCCACTTGGCTGTTATTTTAAACAGTGGGAAGGGACTCCACCCCCCCTTCTGCCACCTTCTGTGGCTCGCCCAAGCTCTCCCATCCCACAGTGACCAATCGACATGTTCACCGGCCGGCCAGAGACCCGAACTAAGCTGGAATTGGCTTTGATTGGGTCTTGGATCTAGTAACCCAGAAGCGATGTCATGACCTCACTTTTGGTTTACAAAAGACGTAAAGGCGCCACATTTAAAAAAATTAAAGCAGTCAAAACAACCAAACTTGGTGTTTTGCATGCTTTTACGTGCAAAGGAGGGATTTGGGGTCTTGTAGACCCCAGATCCCTCCATAAAGTATACAGTACATGTCACTGCCTATAACTGTCACAAGGATGTTTACATTTCTTCTGACAGCAATAAAAGGGATCAGAATTATTATTATTATTTTTTTTTTTTTAAGGGACAGTGTAAAAAGAAAAAATTCTATAAAAGAATGCATTTTTTTTAAAGCACTCCCATCCCTCCGTGTTCAAACCACATGTGAAGTATCTCCGCGATCGTTGGAGCGAGATCAATAATTCTAGCACAAGACCTCCCCAGTAACTCTAAACTGGTAACCTGTAGAAATGTTTAAAGCTTTGCCTATGGAAATTTTTAAGTAACGTAATTTGTTGCTATTCCACGAGTGTGTGCAATTTTAAAGCATAACATGGGAGGCTGTGTACAATGCAGGGTGGGCTGGCTGTGGGGTGTGCAGGGGGTGGCTGTGTAATATGCAGGGAGGCAGTGGCGGAACTACCGCCATAGCGACCCTTGCGGTCGCTATGGTGCCCGCAGCCGAGGAGGGCCCAGTGAGCTACTGAGCTGCCCGTCCGTTCGGCGCTCGTACAGTCACACTGACTGTACGAGCGGACGCAGCTATGTGACTCGGCGGCGGGGGGGGGGGGAGCTGCCAGCTGGGAGGCTCGGTGGGTGAGTGGCCAATCAGCGGGTGACTGAGCAGAGAGATTACATCATCTCTCACCGCTCGGCGCCCGCCAGGCTAACTAGCAGTTCCGGCCTCACTCACTGTGCAGGCAGCAGAGAGATTACATCATCTCTCTGTTGCCTAATTCAGACTGGGAAGCAGAGGTCACAATCCCCATTCCCCACCTTAGCAGGAAACTGACAATCTGCAACTTGTGGCAGGGGATGTGGCAAGTGGACATTCTGCAACTTTTGGCAGGTGACGTGGCGAATGGACAATCCGCAATGGGTAGCAGGTGATGTGGCAAGTGGACAATCTGCAATGGGCGGCAGGTGATGTGGCAAGTGGACAATTTGCAACATGTGGCAAGTGACAATCTGCAACTTGTGGCAGGTGACGTGGCAAGTGGACAATCCGCAATGGGTGGCAGGTGACGTGGCAAGTGGACAATTTGCAATGTGTGGCAAGTGACAATCTTCAACTTGTGGCAGGTGACGTGGCAAGTGGACAATCCGCATTGTGTCGCAGGTGATAGTGGACAATTTGCAACGTGTGGCAGGTGACATGACGAGTGACAATCCGCAACGTGTGGCAGGTGACGTGGCAAGTGGACAATCTGCAATGTGTGACAGGTGACGTGGCAAGTGACAATCTGCAACTTGTGGCAGGTGACATGGCAAGTGACAATCTGCATCTGGTGGCAGGCGACGGTGGCAGGTGACACACTTGGGGCTTCCACTGATTCTGCATTATGGTGAGTTGAACTATTTAATTTTCTATAACAATGTAATAATAGAAATAATGTGTTTCAATCATCCTGACACCATGACACAAATGGTGCCGTGATGATTGAAGCGCCAACATCAACCATTGCCCCGATTAATTGCCCCCAAAAAAACATGTCTGTCAGTGCCCCTCCCGAGACTAGACTCTGGATCCGCCCCTGGGTGAGGGTGAGGGGGGCCCATACAACATTTGTCTATGGGGCCCTGTGATTTCTAGTTATGCCCTGCAGTGAGGGCTGTGTAATGTAAAGAGGTCCATAGGTATGAGGGCTGTGTAATGTAAAGGGATCCAGAGGTACGTGACTGTGTAATGTTAAGGGATCCAGATCATTATCTTCCTTTATTAGCAGGTGAATGCAGCCCACCATGCATTCACATACATTGAATCCAACATTTTAAATGGAAAAAGGTTGCTGACCCCTGAATTAAATCCTAACGATCAGAAATAAAAAAAAGGTTCAGTTGATTGTAGGAAACCCTGTTGGGCACCATGATCAAATGTAGATGACACGTTTAGCAAGAAGGGAAATGTGCTACACGTTTTTATTTAATCAAAGCATTATTTTGGCAGTGAGTACTAAATCCTTGTGTGACCTCTTACTATTATTAGACACAAATGTATCTTGTTAAAGGGATTCATGTCTACAAATATGCTTGCAGTAAACAAATTCCTAAATGTATTTTTTGCATAAATAATTTTAGTCGAGCAACCAAAAAAGGTGACTTGTCCAATTGTTTACAAAGATCTGTTTGGTAGGTTGGAGATATACATACTACTACATACTAATTGAAAGGTGTTCAGATTAAACTTTTTGATGGAAAGGTGTGCTCTGCTCAATATTTAGACCCCTTTAATACTAAGGCAATTTTCAGGTGCTACAGTGCTAAAAAATAGCACCTTCATTGCGCCTGAAAAAAGCCTCAGCTGCAAACCCAGTGTGAAAGCCCGAGTGCTTTCTCACTGGGGCACTGCGCTGGCAGGGCGTCACAAAAAATCCTGCCAGCAGCTTCTTTGTAGCGGTGGAGGAGCAGCGAATACACCGCTCCTGCCCATTGAAAACAATGGGGCAGCCCTGTTATACTGCCGGCAAAGCGCCGCTGCAGCTGCATTTTGCGGGCGCATTTAACCCCTTTTCGGCCACTAGCTGGGGTTAAAACGACCCCGCTAGCGGCTGAATAGCAGCGCTAAAACAGTAAAGCAGCGCTAAAAATACCGGGCTTTACTGCTGACGCCTGGGACGGCTCAGTGTGGAAGGAGTCTTAGGTACACAACATTTTTTATCATCAAGTATCATCATATACAGTGGTGTGAAAAAGTGTTTGCCCCCTTCCTCATTTCCTGTTCCTTTGCATGTTTGTCACACTTAAGTGTTTCGGAACATCAAACCAATTTAAACAATAGTCAAGGACAACACAAGTAAACACAAAATTCAATTTGTAAATGAAGGTGTTTATTATTAAAGGTGAAAAAAAATCCAAACCATCATGGCCCTGTGTGAAAAAGTGATTGCCCCCCTTGTTAAAACATACTATAACTGTGGTTGTCCACATCTGAGTTCAATTTCTCTAGCCACACCCAGGCCTGATTATTGCCACACCTGTTCACAATCAAGGCATCACTTAAATAGGAGCTGCTTGACACAGTAAGGTCCACCAGAAGATCCTTAAAAGCTACACATCATGCCGAGACCCAAAGAAATTCAGGAACAATTGAGAAAGAAAGTAATTGAGATCTATCAGTCTGGAAAGGGTTATAAAGCCATTTCCAAAGCTTTGGGAATCCAGCGAACCACAGTGAGAGCCATTATCCACAAATGACGAAGACATGGAACAGTGGTGAACCTTCCCAGGAGTGGCCGGCCGCCCAAAATTACCCCAAGAGCGCAGCGACGACTCATCCAAGAGGTCACAAAAGACCCCACAACAACGTCCAAGGAACTGCAGGCCTCACTTGCCTCAGTTAAGGTCAGGGTTCATGCCTCCACCATCAGGAAAAGACTGGGCAAAAATGGCCTGCATGGCAGAGTTCCAAGGACAAAACCACTGCTGAGCAAAAAGAACATCAAAGCTCGTCTCAATTTCTCCACAACACATCTTGATGATCCCCAAGACTTTTGGGACAACATTCTGTGGACCGATGAGACAAAAGTGGAACTCTTTGGAAGGTGTGTGTCCAAGTATATCTGGCGTAGAAGGAACACTGCATTTCATAAAAAGAACATTATACCAACAGTAAAATATGGTGGTGGTAGTGTGATGGTCTGGGGCTGTTTTGCTGCTTCAGGACCTGGAAGACTTGCCGTGATAAAAGGAACTATGAATCCTGCTGTCTACCAAGAGATCCTGAAGGAGAATGTCCGACCATCTGTTCGTGTACTCAAGCTGAAACGAACTTGGGTTCTGCAGCAGGACAATGATCCTAAACACACCAGCAAGTCCACCACCGAATGGCTGAAGAAAAACAAAATGAAGACTTTGGAGTGGCCTAGCCAAAGTCCTGACCTGAATCCTATTGAGATGTTGTGGTATGACCTTAAAAAGGCCGTTCATGCTTGAAAACCCTCTAATGTAACTGAATTAGGACAATTCTGCAAAGATGAGTGGGCCAAAATTCCTCCAGGACGCTGTAAAAGCCCCATTGCACGTTATCGCAAACGCTTGGTTGCAGTTGTTGCTGCTAAGGGTGGCCCAACCAGTTATTAGGTTTAGGGGGCAATCACTTTTTCACACAGGGCCATGATGGTTTGGATTTTTTTTCACCTTTAATAATCAACACCTTCATTTACAAATTGCATTTTGTGTTTACTTGTGTTGTCCTTGACTATTGTTTAAATTGGTTTGATGTTCCGAAACACTTAAGTGTGACAAACATGCAAAGGAACAGGAAATGAGGAAGGGGGCAAACACTTTTTCACACCACTGTAAGTAACATCATAGATGACTCTTTAAACAGACATGAGAAGGATTTTTTTTTCTTTTCCAAAGTTTTTTTGGAAATTTTGCAGTCTAGCTACAATGATCAGCATAACTCTTGAACTACAGAGTTAAGAATTAGAGTATTAAGAAAAATAATGCATTCATGACCAAGAGTGGTACAAAAAGGCTTCAAAGTTCATATAGGTTATATGTATAGAGAGTGATATGCGATGAATGTGCCAGTAGTATACAGCACATCCAAGCAGTGCAAAACAAGGTTAAAAAAAGATAGATTAAGTTGGCATAGTAATGGGGAGATTGTATTGCATTTGGGAGAAAGTGGGAAGTTGGATGGAAATAATATGATTGATAGGGATTAGTGTACAGTGGACCAAAAGGAATTTAAAAGGACAATACTGATAATATTGCACCATACCATTCCTTAGATGTGGTGGCTGCATTCTTTTTCTTTTTCATACCTTTTTTTTTATTTTAGTCTGATAATCCTGCTTTTAGCTTATTTTCTTTCCTAGTGTGACAACTGTACTTAGGCTCTCTGTTCTAGGGTGATTATGCTGCTAACACCTCTGTCTCTGTAACAGGTGGAGGAATTTTGCAGTCCACGGAGATAGCAGTGGATGATGCTAAATGATATCACTGCAGAGACAGAGTTGTGTTTTTTTTTTTTTGTTTTTTTCTTGTACAATAAAATTCTTTCAATTGTATATTTAACAGACCAAAAGCGAACAACTAAAAAAAAAAAAAAAAAAAAAAAAAAAATATATATATATATATATATGTATATTTAGAGTTTACATACACTTTAAGAATTGATAATAAAATATGAGATGCAAGCAGCAATATCAAAGTTCGTTCTTACGCCGAAAAAGAGAGATTTTATTTACACCTGCAGCAGGAGTTCGTTTAGATGCCAAAAGCACAAAATCTGCTAATTTTTTTATGGCTGGAGAAGATACTAATTTTGGTATGAAGTAAAGTTGACCAAGGGTCTCTTATAATATGGTTTCAGAATAATGAGGAGAGAAGATAAACACTTTAGCCCAGAATCTAATTGTAATAGAGCAGGACCTCTAGGTGTGCAACATGTCTCCATCAGAAACACAGAAGCATTGCTTGGATGTACTGGTAAAAGTGAGCTATTCTGGTGGGCCTTGATACCCTCTACTCATGACCTTAGAGGTTGGTTTCATAGTAGGGGTGTTGGAAGAGCATTTAGAGACTAAATTCTGAATAGACACCTGGTCTCTAGAAAAAGAGGGCAGTGACTTCAATTTAATACTTTATAATCAGTTACAGCAATAGTTATTTTCCTTTTGGGATAAAGATTTTACATAAATATAACCTGGTCATTGTAAGTATCCCTGTTAGTGTTAAATGGTTTGTCTCAACCCTCTAACTACTACATCTGATTAAGACCTTGTTCTGTTGAAAAACAATAGATTTAGTGGCAGGATCACCTGGTGAAAATAAAAGAAAACACAAAAAAGAAAACTAATGCAGCCATCACATCTAAGAATTGGTAAGGTGCAAAATAGTAAATATTTGGTTTTGGGTTTAATACCGGTCTAGGAAGGCTTACGTCACTTGATTTCCTTGATGTAGGAATGGTAGACTCAAAATATAAAATTGTATCTGCTTTTAAATTAATTGTATCTAAAGTGGAATCAAGCATCCTTATGCCTCGTACACATGATCGGACTTTCCGCCAACAAAACCGTGAGTTTTTGTCCAAAGGGTGTTGGCTCAAACTTGTCTTAGCCCACGTACACACGGTCAGAGATTTTGCCAACCAAATCCGTCGGATTTTGCCCGTCGGATTTAGTCCGACGGATTGTGTCCGAAACTGTTGCATACACACGGTTGGGCCAAGTTGGCGAAAAATCCGATCTTTCAGAACGTGATGACGTAATTTCGTTACGATGGGACTACATTCAGGCTAGTAGCCAATAGCTTTGATGTAGGAATTTGATCTGAGCATGCGGGGCACTTGGTCCGATCAAAATGCTCTACACATGATCGGATTAGGTCCGTCCGGCCCAGTTGGTCGGGAAATATTTCCAACATGTTGGAAAATTGGGTCGGACGGAGATTCGGACGGAATCAGTCCGATGC
Organism: Lithobates pipiens; assembly: GCF_037356315.1. Taxonomy (NCBI): domain Eukaryota; kingdom Metazoa; phylum Chordata; class Amphibia; order Anura; family Ranidae; genus Lithobates; species Lithobates pipiens. Next base: position 211,096,512 of record NW_027507764.1, read on the forward strand.
ATACCACACACAGTCGGATTATCTGATGACACGGTCCAATAAGACTCATTCCAACAGATTCTCCGACCGTGTGTACAAGGGCTTACATACACATGGTCACACAAATGTTGCCCAACAATTTGAGTACTACATGGGTTTTCAGCTCTTTAGCACCACCCTTTGGGCTCCTCCTGCTAATTTTGTGTTAGTTTGGTGAGTGTTGATTTGCAATTTTCTTTTTGCGTTTTTCATTTCGTGCTTTTCAGTTCATTTCTGAACTACCGTTCATCAACCAGACATGTTGCGGAATCGGAGGAGTTAACGTGTTATTTATTATTGGCCTTGGAGTTATTGCTTTGACATATTTTTTTGGTTGAATAATGATTTGATGTGGTATATTTTCTATATTTTTGGATGCATAGAATGCACTTTTTGGTTACGTTCTCTTGGCAGATAGCATGTATAATAATTTTTTTTTTTTTTAATGCACAATAAAAAAATTGGGGAGAATAATACTTGGGTATGTGTTTTACTTCAAATGACAGTTTGGAAGTAGGCAGTTACATTTATTTTAAAAAATACTATGTAAAATTGACAAGGGACACCAACATAGTTTTATCTTTGATCTTATAAACTACTGTATAATGGTGTTGTGGTAACTTATGGTAAAAAAAAATAAAAAAAATATCATTCTTGATATCACTAGAAAAAAAAAGCCTTTGAAAATTTGTTTGCAATAACTCCATCAGTATAGCCAACAAAGCAGCTTCATTATTATCCCATTAAAGAAGAAGAGATATGTGCGCTGCATTTGGAGATTTCATAATTTGCCACGTTACGAATGTTAATTCTCCATTATGAATGCTAGTTTACAAGATTGACCGCTTCTGCTTCCGAGCATGCGTGTTTGTAGTTTGTAAGACAAGTATTTGGCGCAAATCAAAGATATTAGGTTCCCACTTAAAAAAAGTCTATAAAATTACATATGATAGTGAGTGCAGGGAATGCACTACTTTGTCAAGTCCAAAAAAGGAAAATTAAATGTTCTTTTGTTCCTGGGGAGAGGGGGGGGGGGGAGAGGGATGGAGAGGGGGGATGGATCCGCATGCAGGGCTGCCACCTTAAAAGAGCTGAAACTCAAGCTCCTGGATTGCTGCAGATAAAGGAGAAAAAAGAGAGAGAGGGGCGCCTCTGGGTGCAGATTTTTCAAAAGGTTTTATTTTCAGTGTAAAAACATAAAATTTTGCACTCACATTTAGTAGGCAAAAAGTAAGCATTAAACACAGAGGGTTATCTGGTGTATCTGATTATGGGACGTCAGCCAGTGATCCGGTCCACATCTGTCATCTCGTTGTTCCTGTTCCTCTCACATGAGGTCCACTACAGGTGTTTTTTATGAAGCAGCCGGCTTATGGTGGACTCCTTAATCAATGAGCCCCTAATGAATATGAGGCAAGCTGACTTTGTGCTAAAGGCCGTTAATTTTTGTTTGACACATAACTATTTTACCTTCAACGGTGACTTTTACCAACAGATCCAAGGTACAGCTATGGGCGCTAATTTTTTGCGCCCTCATATGCGAACCTTGCGATGGGCTTCTGGGAGTCCCACTACATCTACAAAAATAATCCTTTTTCAGAAAACATAATCTTTTTCGGTAGATACATAGATGACATTATTCTCATCTGGGATGGAGCAGCTGACTCAATCCCCCCCTTTGTTCAACATTGCAACAATAACCCCTATGGCCTATCCTTTACGTCTAATACCAACTCCGAGACCATAGCATTTTTAGACCTAGAACTGGGACACGAAGGTCATGCTATTATCTCAAAAAATTATACTAAACCAACCGCGGGCAACTCCTACCTTCACTTTAATAGCTGTCACTACCCAAAATGGATCAAAAATATCCCAAAGGGACAATTTTGGCGCCTAAGGCAAAACTGCACCAAACAAATTGACTATATCGAATCCAGTAACAACCTGAAAACTAAATTTAAAGAAAAAAACTATCCTGCACCTCTTATAGAAAACGCTTTCAAACAGTGCCTCTCAGAAAAAAATGTGACAAAAACAGACCGCTCCCCACAAAATTTCTCTAGTAGATTCATCACCACCTTTCATAATTAACACAAAACTATGGAAAGAATTTAAAAAAAACACTGGAGTATCCTACAGCAGGACCCCCACCTGAAAACTGAACTCCCAGCCCGACCATCTGTCACTTACCGTAGGGCCCCAAACTTGAGAAACAAAATCGCACCCAGTAAATTAAAAACCCAATCCATTTTTCCCAAAACCCTCCAACTGATACCCCTAACTGGGATGTATCAATGCCACAAAGCACTTTGTAAAACATGTAAATTTGTCCATCATGGACAAAAAGAATTCACCACCAAGGGCAAAACCTATGAACTAAAAGAATTTTATAACTGCTCATCCGATTTCGTAATATATGGTCTGAGTTGTCCCTGTGGTCTCATATATGTAGGGAGAACCATTAGGACACTCAGACAACGTTTCGGTGAGCATTGTAGACTAATAGAAGGAGGCACAGACCCCCATAGCGTGCCTAGACACTTCGCCCTCTCTCATAAGGGGTCCACATCAGGCCTCAAGGAGACATGCTAGCCAACATTTGTTGGCGGAAAATCTGACAACAATTGTCCGATGGAGCATACACACGGTCGGATTTTCCACCAACAGCCTCACATTCAACATTTCCCGTTTGAAAATCCGATTGTGTGAACGGAGCTTTAGAGTGTTACTGTGCTTTTCATTTTTTGGATAAAAGCTTTCTTCAAAGAAACTGTTATGTTGCATTCTTTCCTGGGTACCTCTGGTACAAGGCAGTGACAGATTTGTCTATAAAATTCTCTCAAAGCAATTCTCCTGTGCTCAAGTAGTGGGCCCAAGGATGCATAGTACAGATAGCTTCTTTCTGCACAGATGGCCTTACTGCCCTCCTTGGAGCAATGGGTATCCTTTAGAACTGTAAGACAGTAGCAAAAGAACGGCACACTGACCTAGAGCATTACCAACATAAATTTTATTCCAAATAAAAACAACTATGGTTTTACTCACATACATATGTAGTATAGAGGCATCACACAGTGCAAGCTAATGCGAGCAGTGACATAAAAGGTGCATAGCTTTTTGTTTAAATAAATGAAACAATTGCTGAGTATTGAGCGGGAATAAAAAGTTACAATGGTCACATTGTTGTATAAGAAGGCCTGTAAAATGAAAATAATTTTTTTTCTTTGTGCAAACAAGAGTATTTTCTTGAAGACAATAAGCATGCCTGTTTTATTTTCTTTGAAGCACGCCTGGTGGTCTTGGGTATGGTGTTTACCTAGGAAGGAAGCGGTGAAGTGAATAGATAGTCTAGTCTCTGATAAGCAAATTACATCTGCATGATAGAACTTGTAAGGTGAAGGTTTTGCCTTACTTTTTGGGTACATGAAACCCTTGCACATTATGGGCTTGATTTACTAAAACTAGAGAGTGCAAAATCGGGTGCAGTTGTGCATGGTAGCCAATCAACTTCTAACTTCAGCTTGTTCAATTAAGTCTTGACGAAAAAAATGGAAGCTGGTTTCTATGCACAACTGCTCTAGATTTTGCACCCACCTGTTTTAGTAAATCAACTTCAATGAATGCCTTTAGATTGAAATAGATACATGCCAGCTACCAGGGAAAGATTCAGGGGGATGGAGGAAGGAGAGGAATGGGAGAAACCAACAAAGGGACGAATGCATAACCCCGATGCAGAGCTTTTGTGTCCAGGGTTGTACACCTATCCCTGCAATACCTGTCATACTCAGCTGTGTGAATGAGCCCATACAGATATGGCAGTATCATCAGGGCCAGGACAGGGATAGGGGCAGAAATTGAATGTTCCCTGCTGCAGAGTTGATATGTGGAGGGAGGGCATGCTTGGAGCTTCAGTCAGGGTCGCCGATGGGGCGGTACAGGCAGTCCTATTGCACCAAGCCCCATTGGCTCTGTAGAGGGGTTTGACACACCAGGAGCTGCCTGTAGGGACACTGGTTACCATGATAGGCCTGCCTGCTCACCTAGACTGTGCTGGACATCTATCAGTCAACCATAGAGGCTGTGAGCAGAAAAATCTCTCTGTCAGGTTGCAATACAGATAATTGATAGCTGTCAATTATAAATCCAGCTGCTCTGCACAGTTGCAGAGGCCAACCTACCACTACTGAGTTGACTTCCTTTTGCTCTGCAGGACTGCCCAGTGTCCACTTCCCTCCTCCCAGCAGTTTAGCAATAGCCCGGAGAGGACAGAGAGCTTCTGCTCTGCCTCCTGTAAATTCCACCCCTTTTGCCTGGCGTGGCAATTACGTCACACTGGCCAAGAGAAGATCTTTGAAGTCTCAAAATGCAGCCATCCAGTCAGGACAGCAATCTTAACGGGGCACTCTGCCTCCTGCTCCCAGGTCCAGCTCATTTTCACCTTCTACTTTTATAGTGGCCCTGTCACTATGGGGTCAATTGTAAAACCTGGGCTGCAAAAGCATGTACTGTGTGTATATATATATATATATTAACTTTTTTGGCAGCCTCTTTAAAAGTAACTGCTTTGCTGCTCTGCAGATCCTGTGTCTTGCAGTGAAGTATGAGGTGGTGGAAGAAAGCATGCAGCCATAAGAGCAGTTATTCAACACAGTGAAGACTGAGTATACAAGCTACCAAAAAGGAAATTATACATGGTATTCATTTACAGCCCATTTTTTTTTTTCACTAAAAAACTTTGCGACAACTTGAGGTCTCTGGATTTGTCAACACAGTACTGATTTTGTCCTCAGACATGTCTCTGCTTTTATCAGTATGGAACTAATGGCATCTCTGCTTGGTTCTGTTGAAGGAGGCTCAGACTCTAGTTATCGCACCCATTTCCCCCTTTTGCTGTGGCATGGTGCACAGTTTGCACGCCAAATAAATGCCCTCCTTTCCTCTGTAGGCCCCAGAGTCCCAGTCTGCCCCTGTAAATCAGCCTTGGTGCATGTCAGGTATTTGAAACAACCTTAAAATTTGGAGGGGGGGGGGGGCGGCTGTTGTCATGCAAGGTGTACAGGGCCCCACAATTTCTAATGGGAGCCTTGGTTTAGGACACTCCATTCTCTAGCACCTCAATAACAGGGAGGTCTGCAAAGTCATTTCTGTCAGAAGATGCAGAAGCCTTAATAGTCCCTGGAGAGAGACTTCTGCCAGTGACACTATCAATGCAGGGATTTTTTTTCCTAACAGTAACACGACCGATGCAGGTACATTTTTTCCTTCCAGTTACACCATTGGTGCAGGCCTTTTTTTCCATTCAAGGGACACATTTTTTAGCTCATATTTGTGACCAGATAATAAACTCTTTAGGATGTGGCAGTGTGCCACAACCAAACCATTGCCACTATTTTGGCATTGCTATTATGTGAAGGTGGCAGGGGTGCTGTTTGCCATCTGTGTCCTGGGGTGACCTTGTCCTGGAATTGTCTGTTAGTGATTTTCCAGAAATTTGCTTTGTCCACTGATCAAGCCAAATAGACTTTTTATATAGGTTTGAATGAGTCCAAGTTATCAGATATTTGATTTTGAGACTACAGAGAGGCATGAGCAAAATGCTGAGGTTGCAGCGACCTTGAGCTAATGTTAAGGATAGTCACTTGTATTGTGTACTGGAGAATAGTATGTGTTTATAAAAATACTTAGCATTCCAGACTGAATAGTGTATAAGTAAACAGGTAGGTATTGACAGCATGAAGAATTAGAATTACTCTTAGGCCGCGTACACACGGGCGGACTGTTCGCCCAACTTTGTCCGTCCAACAGTTTCGGCAAACAGTCCGCTCAAAATTAGCATGGACGGACATGGCCACACACGACGAACGAACAGTTTGCTGAAACCGTGCGCGATGACGTGAACGGCACGTACGATGGGACGAAAAATACGACGTCCTATACACTGCATTATAGCTTTCGGCGTGAAAATCCTTTCTGAGCATGCGCGCAACTTTGTTTGACGAACAAGCCTACACACGAGCGGACTGTTCGCTGAAACAAGGTTTCAGCGGACAGTTTTTCGGAATTTCCGAAAAACCTTGTCCGTCCAACTGTCCGCTGAAACTGTCCGCTGAAAGCCCACACACGAGCGGACTGTCCGCCCAAACACTGTTCAGCGGACAAAGTTGGGCGAACAGTCCGCCCGTGTGTACGCGGCCTTAGGTTCATGATAAGTTATGGTAGAGGTAGGGATTAGAGTGGTAAATCAAGAAAGAGTAGTTGGTGGATTGCTTGTAGAGCTAGTAAATGAACAGGAGGCAAATTCACTGTAGTGGAGTAGTCACAGAGGTTCAGTTGCTTGAGAAATCTTAGGAATGGAGCCATTTAGCAGATGGTGACTGGGAATGAACTGACTGACTTTGTTGCTACACTGCTACTTCATTAATTGGAATCTTGACTAAGGAAATTCCTTAAAGGTAGTAGATTGAATGTCTGAGAGTGAAAGTAATTGCAAAGATTTCAGGGTTTTTCGGACATCATTCAGTGTGGAGAAGGAGAACTTCATGCTGGAGTCAGCATTTGAATGAAAATGTCCTGGATTTTTATAGGATCTAAGGATTGAAAAAAATAGTTTGAAGTGTTTCTGGATTTGAATTGTGGTTGGGCTGGAATCAAAGTATATCTCGCATTTGTGACCTTGAAATTTAAAGCTGCGCTTTTTTCTGGTTAACTGGAATATTTGCTTTTTTGTTGGGTAGCATGTAAATTTTATGAGAACTTTACAAAGAGGATCTTCAGATCTACATGGCCCGAGAACTTTAATCCAATGCAAGCCAGTCTATTGGAATGGCTGGTTTGAACAGGAGTGCTTTCAGTGTGAACTGGAGGTTGTCTAAGGACTTCGTCAGGATTCTGATACAGACGTTTTAGAGGTTTTGGCAAGCTGTTTTCAGTGTCTTTATGACTGTGGTTACATCATCCACATCCTATATTTTAGTGGTTCTGTGCAGGTGCCCTGGTTCATTCCTTTTATTAAGGCTCAATGTAACTTTGTCGAGCGGCAGTTCCTTCTGAAGACTGATTTTTTTTTTTCCACAAATTTTATTGGATTTCTTTGTTTGTAAAACAGAACATACAAAAACAAGAACATAGATCATCAGGATAAAAAAGGAGGTTACGAAATGGCAGCATACTCACATGCATGTACAAGTTATAAGCTATACAGTTATAGCTTTATTATATATATACAGCGAGGAGGAGGTGCAGGGGTTACTGTACATGCCACACGCATTTGGGAAGTGGAGTTGAAGGGGTTAATGTACAGATGTGTAGGATGAGGAAGGTGAAGGGGTTAATATAAACGTCACAGTCGATGAAAGTCTCTCACAATGAATCAGCTGCTGCTGCTGATCCATTTATTCACTTTTTCATTCATTCAGCCTTCATTACTCACTATGGATGGATCAACAATGTAAATAGTATTATTTATACATTTGTGATTGCTGAAAATTGGTCATCACGGTGATCACATGATACTGAGCCACTGTGTATGTGGGCTAGTGGATGATTTTTGGCTGAAATGGGCTATGGAGAAGGCATGTGAAAGGTGATTACTGCACAAGCTCATTGGCAGTGATCAGGACTGTCTTGGACACCCTCATCAAAGATGTCACTGGGGTAAATGTACTCCTCTCCCCCAGCAAAATAATTCTAGACCTCATGCTGAGAAGAATCACCATTTCTCTGTGACCAAGAGGAGTTATTTTTTTATTATTATTTATTTTTTTATTATTTTTTGTTACTCCCAGGCTTCAGCCTCTAAGGCTGCCCAAGCCAGGAACACAGTTTCATTGCAAACCCTGGACCCATAAATTTCTCAAACCTGCAGACAAGTCATTTTTGGCATGATTGGGGGGGGAGACATCTGTAACCTTTATGGACACTTTAACAGTCAGCATCTTAGATGCTTGGGCATGGCAGGGGTTTTCAACATTGTACAAACTAAAGTTTTGCTTCCAACCTCATCCTCATTTCAGGTCTTCCACGCCCTGTGTTATCATCAAGGTCCTAGCTCCTGTATTCACCTTGTTACACTCCTAGGGCATCCCATTGTTGGGTATCTGGACAACCTACTGTTGAGAGAACAGTCAGAACAATGTGGTGCAGATGGTTCAGATCTTCAAAGAGTTTGGTTCTATCCTGAATTCTCAGAAGTTTGCATTGCAGCTGACTCATTGCTTGTATAATTGGAGTCTAATCCTTGACAAAGCTCAAGCCACAGTTTTTCTTCCTCAAAACATAGCCAACTGTATTATACATGCACATCAGTCCCTGCCCTCAAGGAGCTTACAAATGAAGGTTCCTAACTCGCATTCATAACTACATATACTAGGGCCAATTTAGACAGGAGCTAATTAACATACCAGCATGTCTTTGTTTTTTTTTTGGAGGAAACCAGAGTACAAAGATCAATACCCGCAGGCGCAGGGAGAACATGCATACTCCATGCAGGTAGTGTCATGGTTGGGATTCAAACCAACAACCCCCAGTGCTGCCAGGAGGAAGTGCTAACAACTTAGCCAGTGTGCTACCCATTTGTGCAGTTCCACTGCTGTCCCTCTGGTCAGCCTCAGTACACCAGGAAGAGATCTTCCTTTATTGTCTGGATGTAGTTTTAGCTGTGTGTGTGTCAGCCTCACACACAGCCACTGCCTCCATTAGAAAGACTCACTTACTCTTTGCCATCCCTGATGGTCTCTACAGAGGGGCCAGCTTCCTGTTCTACCATTTTTCTGTGGCTCATAAAAATCATTTCCTGTCGCATCATGGCAGCATACACCTATGGGTTGTGGCTCCGCCCCCGCAACCTGATAGGACCGTTTGACTATTAAATCTTGAGAGGGCCTCTGCCTCAGTATTCTTTTTTTCCTCACCTGAGAAGACCGGACATCACCCCTTACCGCTATCGCCCCAGCCAGGTTCAAGCCTTTCCTGGGTGGAAGTCCTACCTGTACAGCCTCTAAATGAGCTTAATGGAGGAATCCCCACTCTGATGGTCTCAGTTGTACCATTCTTATCTTTACAAATCTTAAATAGATTTATCATGCAGCGGCCTCTAACCTGTGTTTTTTCAGTATATTCTGTACTTTTTCCTTGCTGAGCTCTGTAGTTCCTCTCTCCTCCCTCTCCGGGCGCCGTTGTTTAGACTCTTCAGCTCATGCGTTGGCGGGCAGTACCTCGCTGTTCTATCTGTTCGCCAGTTTCCAAGACATTGTGGGACATTTCTGCAGATGCGCGGGATGACGTCGGCGCTGCGGACGGTGGCGCTGAATTAAAAAAACATCATTTTTTCATTGTGTACTGTGGCTGCTGCTGCATTTCTAATAAGATCGTTTTGAGAATTTTTCTGACCGTTTTCCGACTTGTTTCCTTCGGAGCTTAGGTCAGTCTCTTCCTTTCTTGGGTTTTTTCTTTCTTGCAACTCTGCATATCTCCCTACCTACCCTTTTTGCACGCTAACTTCTGTTCGTTTTTAGGAATCACTCTTCATGGAGGCCGCTGCCCCAGCAGACCATCACCAGCCTAATAGGTAAGTGGGGTCAACTTGGTAAGTACGAAGAGGAAAAAGAGAGCCTGTCACTAACGCTGTCTAAATTGCACAGCCCTATAAGGTCATCCAGATCATCGCACTCAAGGCGCTTGAGAAGAAGTCGCTCAATTCATAGACAAAACCGAGACCATGGCAGAAGCCGTTCAAAGCGCAGAGAGAGTAGAGGTCACAGGAGGAGTCGATCAAGGTCCTACTCTCGACATGGTCACTCCTATCACAGAAGATCCCCCACGCGCAGACATTCTTCTCGCGCTCGGAGTCTCTGTCCATCTGGGAATTCATGCTGGATTTGTGACGCAATAGCACTTCCAGATAAGCTGGCCTGTCATTCATGCTTCAATGAAGCAACTAAAGACAGAGAATTTGAACCTAGTAATCCAGCTATTGAATCGCCCCTCCAAATCGCAGGGCCAGAAACTAGCAGATCTTTGCAAGGTACCACATCTGCTGCTCCTTCCTCTTCAAAGATGTCGGATCCTTTGTCAGATAACGATGACATTGACAAATCTACCGGCTTCGACTTTGCACTGGTCGAACCCTTCATTAAATCAGTGAAGGAAGCGATCGATTGGGTGAAAGAAAAACAAACTCCTCAAAAAGTGAGGAAATATTTTCCAAATCTCAAAAAAGATCCTGAGACCTTCCCATTTATTGATGAACTGGAGGATTTGATTAAGGAGGAATGGCAAAAGCCGGAAAAGAAGATCAGCCTAACTAACAGGTTAGCAAAGCTTTACCCCCTGAAGGAGCCTAGTGTCACTCCATTGGTGACCCCAGTGGTGGATTCTTCTCTGATGCGTCTTGCCAGACATATGACACTTCCAATCGAAGATGCTGTTACATTTAAAGATGTGCTGGATAGGAAAATTGACTTAGATCTTAAAAGATCTTACCTATCGGCAGGAGGCGCATGCAGACCAGCTGTGGCTCTAGCAGCTGTCGGTAGGGCCATTTGCAACTGGTCCGCCAATGCAGAGAGGCTGCTATCGGATGAAATGGAACAAGAGAAAGTAATCTCAGCCCTCCAGGAACTGTCTCTCGCAGGCGATTTTGTCGCAGAAGCCTCTGTAGCTTCTGTAGACATAATTAAATCTACATCAAGGGCAATGCTGAGCTCAGTAATGGCAAGAAGGGCACTTTGTCTAAAACCCTGGTCAGCAGACCCATCCTCGAAGTCAAATTGGTGCAAGATTACCTTTGGCGGAGTGAATCTCTTTGGAGAGATACTAGACTCTGCGATTTCAAAAGTTACTGGGGGAAAATCGAGTCTGATCCCTTCAGATAGAAGATCTAAACAGCGAAGACCGCCAGCCTCCAGACGAAACCTCCCAGACAAATATAGGGAGGCAAGATCCTTCAGACCTGCCAGAGAGTATAGGAGGAACTGGAAGAACCCTCAATTATCCTTCCTCAAGCTCCAGAAAGCCAAGACCCCTACTACAGGGGATCAAAAGTCTTTTTGAAGGTGCGCCCACCCAACCAGCTGTAGTAGGAGCCAGGCTCAGGTTGTTCAGGCAGGTATGGGCGGAGGCAATAAAAGATCCATGGGCAGTGGCGACTGTCCAGTTCGGCCACAAATGGAGGTTCTGAAAGCATCCAAGGGACCATTTCCGTCATCTCACCAAAAGAGGTTGCTACTGAACGAATATGTCCAGGGCCTCATCCAGACACAAGCCATAAGGGAAGTTCCACTGCCACAGAGAGGGAAAGGATTCTATTCTCCTCTATTCCTGGTGAAAAAGAAAACAGGAGACTTACGTCCTGTCATGGACTTAAAAAATCTCAATCACTGAATCCAGGTGGAAGCATTCAGAATGGAGAGCCTGCAGACAATTCTCCAGGCCATCAACATAGGAGATTGGATGCTCTCCATCGATTTACAAGACGCCTACTTGCATGTTCCCATTCACACCTCATTTCAGAAATGTCTCCGCTTTGTAGTAGGTCATAAACATTTCCAATTCCAAAGTCTCCCGTTCGGAATATCCACTGCTCCGAGAACATTTACAAAAGTCTTACTCCCAGTAATAGCCCTATTAAGGGAACAAGGCCTGAGAGTGCACCACTATCTAGACGATATCCTTCTGCTTACCGACAACCGAGATTCCCTCCTACTTCATCGCGCAATCCTAATCTCCACCCTGCAAAAATTCGGGTGGCTGATAAACTGGAGGAAGAGCAGTCTAAGTCCCACGCAGAGAATGATCTTTTTGGGCGTGGAACTGGATACCCGACTCAATACAGTAGAGCTCCCGGAGGAGAAAATTCCCATCCTGATCCTGAAAGCAAAGAGACTACTCGCAGCCACTACCATTCCCGCCAGGGAATGTCTCAGTATTCTAGGGTCATTCTCAGCAACTATTCCGATGGTTCAATGGGCCCAGTGGAACACCAGGCCTCTTCAAATATAATTTCTGAAGTAATGGAATGGTGTGTCAATGACCCAGCCAATAGTGATTCGGAAGGAGGTGAAGCAATCACTATCATGGTGGACCAAACCACACAATCTGAAGAGGTGCAAACGCATAGTCCTTCCCTCTCAAGAGGTAATCACCTCGGATGCCAGCATGGAAGGATGGGAAGCACACTACTGTCACCATGCAGTCCAAGGTCATTGGCCGTTCAAGACACACAATGTTGTCTCCAACATATTAGAGATAAAAGCAGCGTTCCAGGCACTACTAGCCTTCAGCCCATTCCTGGAGGGGAAAGAAATTCTACTCGATGGACAATCAAGTGGCAGTGGCCTATATCAACAGGCAGGGAGGCACCAGGAGTCTCTCCATGTTGCAGGAAGTCCAACCAGTCTTCCAATGGGCACAGCTGAATTTAGCAAGTCTCAGGGCAACGTACATGCCAGGTGTCCAGAATCAGATAGCAGACACCTTGAGCCGAGAGTTTGTATCCAACCACGAATGGGCCCTAAGCCGTCAAGCATTTTCTCTGATAACAAAAATTTGGGGGGTTCCGGATATCGATCTGGTAGCAACTCTGATCAACGCGAAGTGTCAGAGGTACCTGGCGAGGATTCCCTTTCCTTCGGCAGAAGGCATGGATTGTTTACAACACAACTGGAACTTCCGCCTAGGTTATGTGTTTCCACCAACACCAATCATAGCGAGGCTTCTACTCAGACTCAGGAACTCAAGTTCTACAGTAATAGCAGTCCTGCCTTTTTGGCCAAGGAGGCCATGGTTCACGACCCTGCTTCAGTTGAATACAGCAGAACCATTGCCACTTCCTGTGACAGCGGACCTATTCTCCCAAGGTCAACTCCTCCATCCATGCCCGGAGAAATTACACCTAACAGCCTGGAGACTGAAAGGGCTAGGTTCATAGCTCACGGCTGTTCCCACAAAGTGATAAACACCCTTCTTCAGGCCAGAAGGGTTACCACTAATAACACCTACAAGAGAATCTGGGATAAGTTCCTCTCGATCGCACAATAAGCCTGGGACCATTCTTCCCCAACAGTTGCTCAGATCCTAGAGTTCCTGCAGCTAGGTCTCGACAAAGGTCTTGGATCAAATACCCTGAAGGTGCACGTATCAGCTCTATCAGCCATAATGGGGGTGAAATGGGCACAAGAGCCTCTTATTTCTCAATTCCAGAAGGCCTGTCTAAGATTAAGACCTCCCAGGAAACCCTCCTTTCCAACTTGGGATCTTTCGGTAGTGCTGGATTTCCTATCCCGTGATCCATTCTTTCCAGTTGAGGGAGCTTCTCTTTGGGATCTAACCCTCAAAATCACCTTCCTGATAGTGATTACGTCAGCCAAAAGGGTGTTGGAAATGCATGCACTAATGGCAAAGGAACCATACCTAACCATCTACCCAGACAAGGTAGTTCTGAAACCTTCATATCGCTTCATCCCGAAAGTGGATTCCTCCTTTCATTTTAATCAGGAAATATGCCTTCCCGCTCTTTCCACAGAGCAGGGGAACCCACATCCACTTGATGTAAAATCCAACATACTGGATTACCTCTCAAGAACCAGTGACCTCAGGAAAGTGGAAAATCTCCTAGTCATCCCTCACAGTTCTAGAAGAGGACAGGCGGCAACTTCCCGCACTATCGCAGCATGGCTGGGAAAAATCATAAATAAAACTTACTCATCTAATAAAGCTCAAATACCTGAGGGCTTAAGGGTGCATTCTACAAGGGCGATGGCGACTTCCTGGGCAGCCTTCTGCAGGGTCTCCTCAGAAACCATATGCAGGGCAGCCACATGGTCTTCAAAAAGCACTTTTATATCCCACTACAAAGTGGACTCCGCTAGGCTATCCACGGTGGAGTTCGGGAGAGCAATTATTCAGTCCAAATCCTCCATTCCTTGTAAATAAACTTCTTCTGCTCATACCCACCCAGTTTTGCGAGTTATTCCCCATAGGTGTATGCTGCCATGATGCGACAGGAAAACGGAAAATTGTATACTCACCTTTCCGTAATTTTCCTTTCCTGTTGCATCTCATGGCAGCATACATACGCCCACCCGTCTGAGGTGAGGTATCTATATATTGAGAATACTGAGGCAGAGGCCCTCTCAAGATTTAATAGTCAAACGGTCCTATCAGGTTGTGGGGGCGGAGCCACAACCCATAGGTGTATGCTGCCATGAGATGCAACAGGAAAGGAAAATTACAGAAAGGTGAGTATACAATTTTCAATTTTTTTAAAGCGGAACTTAAGTTTTTCATACACGTTAAATAGTTTGTTTGGGCCAAGTTGACACATAGTCAGAGGTTGTGAAATCATCAGTCTGCCTCTCTGACTCAGCCAATCAGAGTAAGCTGTGTATTTATTGCTAGAATACATCACTTTCTCTGAATGGCTGAGTGCCACTGTGATAGACTGTTTTCCGAGTATGAGACAGGAAGTCTCGGCTCAAACCTGGAACACAGTGCGCTATGCTATATGTAACTGAGGCTATATACGGTTTACACCGCACATCCAGTGACCTCACATGTGTCAGGGCTGGGCTCAGCCCTTCCTTCTCAAAGCTGGCCTCTCAGCTGCCGGCTAATTGCCAGCTCCTATCTCTCCACAGTGATTCCCCTGTTGATGATATCCTGCTTGTCAGTCCTGCCTACTTAAGCCATCCTGTCCAGATGATCTCTGCCTTCACCTTGGTCACATCTCTAGAGACGATCTCCTGTGTTTCTGTGAAAGACTTGCTTGGCTGACATTCCTTTTGGATCCAGATCCTGCTACTACACTCATCTCTGGCTCCCCGACGTTTTGACTTGTCTGACTATCCGTTCCAGTTTTGACTATCCGTTCCTGAACGCTGACTATGTTTTGACTACATTTACTCTGTTTACCTTTTTTTATTATTATTAAATAAGTGTGATTTAACTGTACTTGTGTCTCAGTCTGATTCATGGTTTCTGACAGTAGGCGAAGGCTATGAATTCAGAAGATGCATGGAATCCACTTGTTGGTAATATTTTTTCCAGATTGGATGAGCAGGATCACCGCATGGATCAATTTGCCATGGTGTTGCAAAGGCTCCTTAGTCGTATGGATCACCTGGAATCTCCCACTGTGGCTGCTCCGGTACAACCTGTGTTGCAGGCCATCCCTACTGTTGCTCCGTCTCTGTGCAGGCACCTGCCTCGAGTATTACCTCTATAACAGGTGTGTCTGGTTCCGCTCTGTTTCCCCAGCAATTTGGGGGCAATCCAGTCCAATACAGAGGGTTTCTCAACCAGGTTGAGATATACTTTAAGATGCTGCCCCAGGCGTTTCTCACAGACAGAAGCAAAGTAGGTTTTGTGATATCTTTCTGAGAGAGCCTTGGCCTGAGCAAACCCTCTTTGGGAGACACAAAAACCTGTTGTCTTGAGTTACCCTGAGTTTGTGACTTCTCTTAAAAGGGTATTTTACATTCCCGCACGCTCCGCTTCTGCTGCCAAGTGCCTCATGTCCATCAAACAGAGTACGAGAACTGTTGCCGATTACGCCATTCAATTCGGTACTCAGTGAGGCCCTTGTGGCTGCTTTTTCTCATGGTCTCTCGGATACCATCAAGGATGAGATAGCAGCCCAGGATATACCCACTGAGCTGGAGAGGTTGATCACGTTTGCCACTGTCACGTACCTAGTCCGAGTCTGAAGTGATGAGGTCAGCCTCTTTTGCAGCTCCAGCCCGAGTTCCGCTGGGAGTGGAGACCGAAGGAACCAAACGACAGGAGGAACATGAGTGCCTGCAGATATAGCCCCGGAAGCTTGAAGCAGAAGATGCAAATCTTGGAAAGCAGAAAGTCACAGCAGGTCACAGGAACGTAGTTGCAGATACCCGGGAGGCAGAGTAGAGCCAAACAGGAGACAGGAACGTAGTCACAAGGATAGCCATGTTTGGTAGCAGGCAGGCAGCAAGGTACCAAGACATCAGACAGGAGCAGGGTCAACTAGGAAGCCGGGATCAGGAACCAGTAACCAGAAATGTAGGAGAGTCCAGCAGCAAGGTCAAGGAAAGCCAAGGTTCAGCAATGGATAACAGGCAAGTAACAACAGGATTTAGGTACAGGAACAACTGAAGATCAGACAGCATCTGTCTGAAGTCAGTGAGCCCCTTAAATAGGCCGTCTGATGCCAAAGGGAAGCGTGGACGCGTTCCCACGAATGTGCACACATCTTCGTGCATGCGCATTGGTGCTTCTGCGATCTGTCAAGTTCTTTATGTGTGCATGCGTGCGCAAGTGCACCCGAAGCACAATAGTTCTCTTGCATTGCTCCCTCCTTACCCCCTGCCTCCGGATGCCCTCATGGGCTTTTATTTCTGAGAGACGCTGAAAAAAAGGCTCGTACTTTTTGTGGGGCATGCCCATTAGAAGCATTAGAAGAATTCTCCTCTGGGCCGTAAACCTTTCCATTTAATCAGGAATTGTGTTTGGCCCCTCTTGGTTTTACAATCCAGAACAGCTTCGACTTAATATTCCTTGTTGCCTTCGACGAGCAGTGGAGAAGGGTTTTCCCGATCTCGATTGGGAAAAGGGTTAGGCACCATTGATTTTAATAGAGAGATGTGGAATACGGAATTAATTTTCAGATTCTCAGGTAGTATTAGTTCAAAGGCCACAAGGTTGATTTTCCTCTTGACTAGAAAAGGCCCTAAGTATTTCTGCGATCTGTCAAGTTCTTTATGTGCGCATGAAACACAACAGTAATTCTCTTACAGCCATCCTCATTGACTCCAGACTCCGAGAAAGACTCCCTTTTTAAGGAGCGCTTGCTGAAGCCTCCTGTACATTTGTCTCCGAACTTTGCAGTCCCGCCCTTGCCTCCCTCATCTCCCATGCCTCCTGGTACCGAGTCGGTCTGTGAAGATGAACCCATGTACTTTGACTTCACGTGTCTCTCTGTGGATGAGAGAACCCTTAGGAGGAGGGAGAGATTGTGCCTTTATTGTGGCCAGGCAGTTCACTTTTTGAAGTCCAACCTGTCCAAGGAACACCCGAACCTTGAGGTCCTGTCATGGACAGACCTTAGGTGGCGTTGTTTTGTCCCCAGTTATCCAGAAGGATAAGCCCCTGGTTTTGGTTACCCTTTCTTGGGCTGAGTCGTCCGTCGAGATACAGGCTCTAATTGACTTTGGGGCTGCAGGCCTGTTCATTGATGTTGCCTTTGTATTGAAGCACTCGATTCCACTGCAGCTGCATGACACTCCACTTGCCATTGAGGCTCTTCACTAGGAATGGGCTTTATGTTCAGGTTGAACATGAGTTTGACTCAAACATTGGCTGTTCGCCGAATAGCAAACAATTTGGGGTGTTCGTGCTAAATTCGAAAGCCGCGGAACACCCTTTAAAAGTCTATGGGAAAAATCAAAAGTGCTTATTTTAAAGGTTAATATGCAAGTTATTGTCATAAAAAGTGTTTGGGAACCTGGGTCCTCCCCCAGGGGACATGTACCAATGCAATAAAACTTTTTTCGGGAGCAGTGGTTTTAATAATGCTTAAATTTCGTACCTGGGGGTGTCTATAGTATGCCTTTAAAGTGGCACATGTTTCCCGTGTTTAGAAAAGTCTGACAGCAAAATGGCATTTCTAAAGGAAAAAAAGTAATTTAAAACTACTCACGGCTATAATGAATTGTCGGTCCCAGCAATACACATACAATTCTATTGATAAAAACGGCATGGGATTCCCCCACAGGGGGTCTGGTATGGATTTTAAGGGGAACCCCACACCAGAATTTAAAACAAAATCCATACCAGACCCTTATCCGAATACGCAAGCTGGCAGACTGCAGGAAAAGAGGGGGGGGGGCGAGAGAGGGCCACCCCTCCTGAACCATACCAGGCCACATGCCCTCAACATTGGGAGGGTGCTTTGGGGTAGCCACCCAAAGTTCCTTGTCCCCATGTTGATGGGGAGAAGGGCCTCATTTCCACAACCCTTGCCCGGTGGTTGTGGGGGTCTGCGTGCGGGGACCCCCAGATCACTCCCCCCATGTGAATTGGTAATGGAGTACAAATGTACCCCTACCATTTCACAAAAAGTGTCAAAAATGTTAAAAAAGACAATAGACGGTTTTTGACAATTCTTTTATTAATGTCTTCTTCTTTCCCCACTTCTTTCATCTTCTTCTTGTCTTCCTTCAGTGTTCTTCTTTTTCCTCCATCTTGTTCTTCCCCTGCTTCTTCCTCTATCTTCCTCCGCTTCTTCCTCCGGTCTTCTCGTCCAACATCTTCCTCTGGCTTCTTCTTCTCCGCTTCGTCCTCCAGATGATCCACCTCAATGGGAGTCTTCAGCTGTGTGATGCTTCTGTTCAGGTGACAGCTCTTATATAATGGAAGGCGGAGCCACCTAGTGACCCCGCCCCCCTGATGCATGGGGACTTCCCTATGGCTTTCCCGTGTTGTCAGAGGGGGTGGGGTCACATGTTTACGTAACAGTGGAAACGAGTGGAAAACTGCGTTTAATACCAGAACAGGCCATTATGAGTACCTGGTAATGCCTTTTGGCATTTGTAACACCCCGGCAGTTTTCCAGGAATTTATTAACAATATCCTCCGAGATTTGCTGCAGTTATGTGTGGTCGATTATCTCAACGATATCCTCATATTTTCCAAGTGCCTGGAGAGCCACCACACAGATGTCTGTTGTGTGCTTCAGAAACTAAGGGAGAACAATCTCTATTGTAAATTGGAGAAGTGCGATGTCCATCATGAACAGGTTAAATTCCTGGGTTATGTAATTTCCACTGCTGGTTTTTAGATGGACCCAAAGAAAATTTCAGCAGTCCTACAGTGACCCAGACCTGTGGGTTTACTTGCTCTGTAGCGGTTTCTTGGCTTTACCAACTATTATCGGAAGTTTATTCATAACTTCTCGTCTCTGGTCAAGCTCCTGACTGATATGACCAGAAAGGATGGTAACCCACAGAGTTGGTCTCCGGAGTCCATTAAGGCCTTTGAGAGTCTCAAGGCTGCCTTTGTTTCTGCTCCTGTGTTGCCACATCCTGATCCTACGTTACCTGTTATCCTTGAGGTTGATGCTTCTGAGACTGGAGTTGGCACCCTTCTGTCTCAATGTTCTACCTCTGAGAGTGCTTTGCATCCTTGTGGCTACTTTTCCAAGAAATTTTCACCTATGGAATGCAATTACGAGATTGGTGACAGAGCGCTGTTAGCGTTCATTTTAGTCCTGAAAGAATGGACACATCTCAAAGGTACCACTTTGCCGGTTCTCATTCTTACTGACCATAGGAATCTCACATTCTTGTCTGAGACTAAACTCCTCTCTCCCAGAAGGGAGCGATGGGCTCTTTTTTTGTCTAGTTTCAATTACATTGTCTCATTCTTACCCAGTACTAAGAATGTAAGGGCTGACGCTTTGTTATGACAATTTTCCTCCACTTCCAAGACGGAGTCGGTTCCGGTTTCTGTGATTCTTCCTGCTCATATTCTGGCTACGGTTCGCACCAGTCTCACTTATTCTTTGGGTGACAAAATTCTTGCTGCTCAGGTCCATGCTCTTCCCGAGAAACCTTGTGACCGCTGCTTTTCCCAGAGAGGCTCTGTACTGCCGTGCTCCAGACTTACCATTCTCTCAAGGCTGCTGGCCACCATGGGAAGAATAAACTCTTTTGGGCCATTTCCCAACAATTCTGGTGGCCTAGTCTACATGCTGAT
This sequence comes from Lithobates pipiens, assembly GCF_037356315.1. Classification (NCBI taxonomy): domain Eukaryota; kingdom Metazoa; phylum Chordata; class Amphibia; order Anura; family Ranidae; genus Lithobates; species Lithobates pipiens. The sequence continues at coordinate 211,116,258 of NW_027507764.1, forward strand.
GTAACGGCCTTCGTAGCTGCCTGTTCCGTGTGTGCTCAGAGTAAGACTCCACGACTCCTTCCAGTGGGCCTCCTACAACCCATACCCAATGGAGAGAGGCCCTGGACCCACCTGTCTATGGATTTCATTGTGGAGTTACCCAACGCCCCAGGGCAACACAGTTATCCTTATGGTGGTTGACCGTTTCTTGAAAATGTCCCATTGTATTCCACTTAAGAAGTTGCCCACTTCTAAGGAACTGGCTTCCATTTTTGCATGCAAGATCTTTCACCTTCATGGGCTACTCAAGGTGATTGTCTCGGACAGGGGTAATCAGTTTGTGCCCTGGTTCTGGCGAGCCTTTTGTGCACAGATGGAAATTTGGCCTGCTTTCTCCTCTGCGTATCACCTGCAGTCTTATGGGGCCACAGAATGAGCCAATCAGTCCGTTGAGCAATTCCTATGTTACTATATTTCTGATCATCATAACAACTGGTCAGACCTCTTACCGTGGGCGGAGTTTGCTCACAATAGTGCTTTATATTCTGCTTCCTGATTGTCCCCATTTATGGCGAACTATGGTTTCCAATACTCCAAGGTGCCTGACTCATTTGTTCTGTAGAGTATTCCTGCATTAGAGGAGCATCTCCGTGGTCTTTGTTCCACTTGGGCACAAGGCTTTGCAACATGCTAATGATAGGTACAGGCTCCATGCTGACCGCAAACGCCTGCCTGTGCCTTTCTACCAGGTTGGGGACAGGGTCTGGCTGTCATCTCGCAACCTCCGACTTCGTGTTCCCTCTCTGAATTTTGCACCTCAGTTTATTGGGCCTTTCCGTATTCTTCGCAGGATTACGCATTAGACCGTCCTTCTAATATGCAGATTTAGAATGTATTTCATGTCTGCTTATTAAAACCTTTGGTCTGAAACCGCTTTACCACCTCGGTGCCATGTCCTCACACTGTACAGGTTGAGAACCATGAGGAGTATGAAGTACAGTCCATTGTTGACTTCCGTAGGTTTCCATGGGCGCATACAGTACCTGGTGCATTGAAAAGGGTACAGTCTGGAGGAACACTCTTAGGACTCATCCTCGGACATACAGGCCCCTTTCCTCCTCCATTCCATAGATGTTTTCCCCTCAAACCTGATGGTCCTCTGAGGGGAAAGGGGGTTATTGAGGAGGGGGTACTGTTAGGGCTGGGCTCAACCCTTCCTTCTCAAAGCTGACCACTCAGCTGCCAGCTAATTGCCAGCTCCTATCTCTCCACAGTAACTCACCTGTTGATAATATCCTGCTCGTCAGTCCTGCCTACTCAAGCCATCCAATCCAGATGATCTCTGCCTTCACCTTGGTCACATCTCTAGAGACGATTTTCTGTGAAAGACTTGCTTGGCTGACATTCTGGATCCAGATCCTGCTTTTTCTACTACGCTTATCTCTGGCTCCCTGACGTTTTGGCTTGTCTGACCATCCGTTCTGATTCCTTAACTCTGGCTATGTTTTGACTACTTTTACTCTGTTTACCTTTTTTTATTATTATTAAACAAGTGTGATTTAACTGTACTTCTGTCTCAGTCTGATTCATGGTTTCTGACAACATGTTAGTGAGGGACATAGTTAGTTTGGGCCAGCTTGGCCCAAACAAACTATATAAAGTGTATGAAGTTCTGTAGTTCAGCTTTAAGTTTATGACTTTAATGATTAGGTTCATTTTTGTCCTGTCAAGGCATGCTCTGCTGCATCTGCTTCATGGGCTATTCAGCACCAGGGAACGGTTTTCCAGATTTGCAAGACTGCCACCTGTTGGGTTCTCTAAGTTTTACCAAGTGGATGTTTTGGCCTGTTTAAAAGCCAGCTTTGGACATAAGGTAAAAGTAAGACTGAGTTTGTATGCCCCACATCTCTGATTCCCCCAATGAAGAAGAGATAAAATAGGATTCCTGTATTTGCCATAACATTTTCTTAACTGACACAGGTCCCATTCCTCTGTGTTTATGCAGTGGTCCAGAGGGTGGAGGTGGTGCAGGGTTTTGTGAGGTTGATAGGTAAGATTAGGATGTCTGTGGTTGCTAGATGTGGCAGGGTAGGCAGAGCAATGATGACGATATCAGGGCTGTGCTAAGCCCTTCCTTCTCTGAGCTGGCAGCCCAGCTGTCAGCTAATTGCCAGCTCCTATCTCTCCACAGTTACTCTAGTCCTGCCTACTTAAGCAGTCCAGTCCAAAGGATCTCTGCCTTCGCCTTGGTCAACATCACAAAAACTATCTCCTGTGATCCTGTTCAAGACTTGCTTTGCTGACATCCCTTCTGGCTCAGGATCCTACTTGCTGTTCCACTACATTGATCCCTGACTTGTGGCTTGGCTGACTATCCGTTCCGGTTACTGAACTTTGGCTATGTTTTGACTACGTTTTTTCTTTTGTTACTTTTATTACTAAACAAGTGTGATTTAACTGTACTTCTGTCTTGGCCTGATTTCATGGTTTCTGACAGAGGATCCATCTCGAAATGTCTTGGGTCCGGAATACATAGTGTTTGTGAGGAGGAGGGTGCAACTTGCTATGCAGGACCCCTCTCTAACATCAATTACTGTATCTGGAGCGGCTTCTCCTCCTTTCCCCGACCTTGTGCCCAAAAGAAAAGCAGTTGGCGTTAAAATTTAGGGAAGCCTATCAAAAGATAACAGACACAAAAAATATGCTTTTGTTTGTTACATAAACCTACAGTAAGGTTGACCTTGCATTGGAACATCTGATATTCATGCTTGTCCTGGGTCAGTGACTCAGAGTATTGAAGCCAGAGGATTAGCATGAGGGCATTTTCAGAAGGAGAGGCCAGCAATGGCGACCTTCATGCTTCATTCATAAAAGGATTTATTTAATTCCTTTTGTAAATAAGCAGAGTGGTCTTATTGTAAAAGGGTTATTAGCAGTCCCGAAAGGGAAATTATGCTGGAAACCTGAACACAATGAAAATTTCTGTAGAAAGTTGAAATTTGTTGAAAGTTATGATGAGTCTTTTTTATTAATACAGTATACAGACTCTTACTAAAATAACAGCTCTACAACTTTGTATGCTTCTTATTTTGGTGGTAACATCCTTTTTTTAAAGTCTTAGGAACAAGAATATTTTTCAAAGTGCAGCCACAGGTTGGCTTCCAAATAACCATTTTCTACAATGGAACAGATTTTTTATATATTGCATGTTTTTTTCTAGGGAAAAACTTTGTACTCGTTCTCTTTTTCTACATTCTATGTTTTGGTTAATATAGATTTTCCTCAAAACGATAGAATTTGGTGTCAGTATTGTGTCTGTTGTCTGTACCCACTTTCCTATGTAAGGCCGCGTACACACGCAGGGACTGTTCGCTCAACTTTGTTTGTCAAACAGTTTCAGCGGACAGTCCGCTCAAACTTAGCATGGACGGACTTGCCCACACACGATGAACGAACAGTCCGCTGAAACCGTGCGCGATGACGTGAACGGCACGTACGACGGGACTAGAAAACGACGTCCTATACACTGCAATGCAACCTTCGGCGTGTAAATCCTTTCTGAGCATGCGCGGAACTTAGTTTGACGAACAAGCCTACACACGAGGGGACTGTTCGCTGAAACAAAGTTTCAGCGGACAGTTTTTCGGAAATTCCGAAAAACTTTGTTCAGCAGACTGTTCGCTGAAACTGTCCGCTGAAAGCCCACACACGAGCGGACTGTCCGCTGAAACACTGTTCAGCGGACAAAGTTGAGCGAACAGTCCCCGCGTGTGTACGCGGCCTTACTCATCTTTATAATCATGAATGGTAATCATCTGTTGCAGTCTCAGATTTCTTGAATGTGCATTTTTTTTTGTGATCACTATCACTATGTTCTGAGAACTTTATATGATTAATACTTGCAAAGGTTGTATTGAGTTTATGAATTCACTTTTTATTTCACATCTTTTTGTATTTTTTAACCACGTTTGTATGCCAATCAAGTCATATAACAGAAGTGCCATTGACAGGAGTTGGGATAAACTATAATGCTGCCAGAGGTGTTTTCGTTTAACAAAGATTAAAGTAGTATAGATGTGAGATAATTCACTGTTGTTTTTGAAGATTACAGAAAACTAAGAGAAGACACAGTTGTTAGGCTTAACAAAACAAAATATCTTCGAAAGTTGTGTGTGGCCTGATCATAGATGTCCTTTTGTATAGTTTGAAGTAACATGTGTTTTATGCGAGTGCCTTCAAAAAGTATATGAAATTATAGTCATGGCTTTAAGATTTAAATGATAAATGTGTTGCTAATGATGTTTGAGATGTTTCTGCTTTATCAGCGGTCCCAAAGCACTGTTTTTAAAATGAAACCTTAAAATAGCCTTCAAAGACCCTTGTGCAAAAATCTATAGTAAGCAGAATCTACTGCATTTATCATGAGACAGCTTTGTTTGGCAAATATGACATAATCCTTTTTGGTCTTTTAAATTTACAACACCATTAGGAGCGACCTGTTTTCCCACACATAACAAAGACCACAAAAACTGAAGAATTACCACTTCATATAAATGGTAAGACCTGTTTCTGAAATACAACTGCTCCTAGGGACATTTTTTGCTAAGGCAAGCAAGAGCTTTGTCTGTTTATTTTCTTAAACATAAAAGGAACCTATTCTAAACTACACGTGGCCCTTTGCACAATTCCCTTAATGTAGCTCATATGTACTAGTATCTTTTGCGCTGTTTATATAAATTTATATAATCAACATAATTTACATAATTTAGTGCCCTTAAATTTGTATACACAGTTTTTTAATTAATATTTTTTTATCATCTTTAAACATTATAGTGTGTGTGTTTGGTATTTCATCTTAATATAGAAAACTAAGAAGTTTGGTGAAGCCTTTCCTGATCCTGCTAAATAAATAGCACTACAACACGCGCTACTATGACAAGGATTTGTATATGAACCCTGAGTTGATTTTTGTCTTCTGAGTGTATATGGAATTGGATCATTCTCCTTTGGCAGAATTTGACAGGATGAGGTGATGTCTTTGGGTTTCCAAGGACATCAATTGATACTTTCAGCCCCTATATCTAGAAGGAATAAGTAATAGGTTGGATATTTCGGGCTGTTGCTTAGGGTTCACTGAGACAATCAGGTCTTGTAAGGGTTAAAGCTAAACTCCAGGTATGCAAAAACTGCTTTACCCACCAAAAATCTGTAATTCTGTTTAGCCAATCTTGTGATAGTGCATAGCCAGGTCCTCAACATTTCAGCTGTGAAAACACAGCTTGATCAAAATGAACATATGTTCCCAACCTGCGGATTGGCAAATCAAGAAGCAGAAGCACGTTCCTAAGATAATTTTCTGATCAGCCTTTTTCACCTATTAGCATTTTCACTCTCAACACATGTACATGACAGCAGAGCCTAATTGGCTCAGTGATCTCACCTTCTTTTTTACCAGTCTGTGTGCTGCTGTGGATTACAGGGGGCTGGTATCAAGTGAGACTTGGCTGCCTAAATATATAAGATACATTTTAATTATATTTAAATAAATAAATAAATATCTGTAGTAACTGGAGCGTATGCTATATCTGATTAGAGTTCAGCTTTGATTCATAAGCAATAATGAACACATGTGCATATCTAAAGTGCTTTTTACCTGAGACGTAAATATTCCAGCAACACTGTTGACTTCAAATTTGCAATGTTGGCTAGATGGAAAAATCTCTGGCTGGTGTATGCTCTTAAACTGCTGTTGATCCTAAAGGTAAAACAAAAACAGTGTATTATTATACAGAAATCTCTGGCTTCTAATTTTGAACATTGTTCATCCAGCTCCTTTTTCTATCTATTAGCTTTCTTTGCTTGCTTATGATCATAAGGGTTCAGCAGTATAATGTTAAAACTGTAGTTCTCAACAGGGCGTGTCTTACTAATAACTCACTGAGTCATACTTGCTTAACTGTTACCTCGTGCTTCATCCACCAAGTTTCCACTGCCGGGGAGCAAACTTCTAGGCACATGTAACAAAAAGAAACCACAGCATGGACCCTAGCATCCAGGGCAGCTTGGATCTTTCTTTCATTCTTGAACAGCTATGTCGCCCCCGACGCAGCTTGCCTCTGCTATGATGCAGCACCATAGACCTGCTCCTTCCTTGCCAGCATCTATAAAATTATATACCTTTGGAGGCCAACGTGGCCGACCCTTATTCCAGCCCTTCTCCAGCATCCCCCTGGAGAGACAAGGAATGGATCAAACTCTGTGCTTTTAACTCTGTTATCTTTGCTGTTTGAGAGTCTACCTTTCACACATAGGGAGAATCTACCTTGGTTACTTGAGATAAATCCTACAAGTGCATATGATCTTTCATTTGAGGGTCATGGTGATCCAGGAAGCAGTATATGTTGATTTTGCTGATCATGTTGGATGTGCCTTAAAAGACCAGGATCCCTACATTGGAGAAATGGGGGTTAACGTTATTGCCTCTGGAGTTGTCTCACATTTATGATTGGCCATATGTTATTCTTTGATCTTTACATTATTCCTATCAGATTTTGTAGTGATATTTTATATCTTTTATTCTGTGCAAGGTTGATTCTAACTGACCTGCTATCAATGTTTCCATCCTCTAGAGGCCGCTGTGAGCCTTACCCATTATGGGTCTACAGTGGTAGTGTCATATGAAAGAAACATTTTTTGTTTTATTTAAATACTCTTTCTATACAAGCAGAAGTTTCTTCTTTAGGTTGGTGATTTTTTATTCTGGCTACTCCAGTGTAATTATACAGACTGCTTTTCTTCATTGATGGCTAGTCTTTTACAACCAGGAAGTTGTTGTAATACCTTACTTCCTGCAAGTAAAACGACATCATTTCCTGCTTGTCTTCACTTCCGGTTCTCTACTTCCGGTTTCTGGAATGCCAGTGATTGCTTTCTAATTCCACTTGTGGCTTGCAGTATATATGTATGTGTGTGTGTATATATATATATATATATATATATCAACGCTTCTATACATGTTCACACCCCTGATGGCATCTGGTTTGACAGCCGGATATCACACTGGATGGAAACATTGATTGTTTTTATTGGATTGAAATGCGCTTTTTAAAATTTTACTGCATTGTTTGTAAATATTCTGCCCTTTGCAGTATTCTTAATAAATGTACTTGTCAGTAATACTGTGTAATTAAGTTTGTTATATCTATTTACATGATGTCCTAATGTGATGAGAGTCTGTCTAAGGAGGATCCTATTGGTGTTCATGCAATCTATCTCCCATGTGTATGGGGAACACTAAGTGGAGGATTTGCAAGCGTGTTTGACTGCTTTTGATTAAGTAGTCCACTTATTGGGGTAAGATCCCTTTCACATTGTGCTGCCCTCGGGCGTCAGCGGTAAAGTGATGCTATTTTTAGCGCCGCTTTATCATTGTTTTAGTGGCGCTATTTGCCACTAGCGGGCGGTTTTAACCTCCGCTAGCAGCCAAAAAGTGGTTAAATCTGTCCGCAAGATGCCGCCGCAGCAGCGTTTTTCCAGCGGTATGACAGCGCTGCCCCATTGATTTCAATGGGAAGGAGCGGTGGAGGAGCAGTGAGTTCACCGCTCTTTCACCACTCCAAAGAAGCTGCTGGCAGGACTTTTTCTGATGCCCTGCCAGTGCAGTGCTCCGGTGTGAAAGCCCTCGGGCTTTCACACTGGAGTGAATAGAGCAGCTGTTTTAGGGTGGTTTTTTAATGCTGTAGCACCAGCAAAAGCCCCAGTGTGAAAGGGGTCTAAGAGTCAGTGTGAACCTTTCCTTCTTGGTGACAGATTCTTCCCAGCACTTTCCTTTTTTTTAACCTACACCTATTGTCTATTTTGTCTTTTTCAAGGAGATTTGTGTCAGCAGCTGTGTTGCTATTATTAACACTATTAACATTAGCACGGGTATTTTTTGTTTTTATTTCCATACCTGGAAATCTTTTTTCACCTGGTGTGAGCACAGTCTTTTCAACCCCAGAGATACTCTGTACCTTGCATTCTGGCCTTCTTACAATCGGTACTTGACCAGAATTTGGCCTTAAAGTGATTGTAAAGTCTATTTTTTTAAGGTAAAAATAACAAACAAGTCATATTTACCTGCCCCGTGCAGTGGATTTGCACAGAGCAGCCCAGATCCTCCTCTTCTCAGGTCCCCATTGGGTGCCCCTGGCCCCTCAATCCTTTTGAGTGCCCCCACTGCAAGCAACTAGGTATTAGGGCACCCGAGCTGAGCCACAGCTCCCTGTGTCTATTAAGACATGGAGTGGCGGCATGGCACACCACCCATTGAACTCATTAGGAAACTCCCCTTGGGTATTCTCTTCTGCAAAATTGCCCTTTTGGTGGATATTAGGGATTAGCTGATGGTTCGTCCCCTTATTATAGGGGAACCTCACGCATTTTCTTTTGTTGCTCCCACTGAAATCCATATTAAAATCCATACCAGAGCTGAAGGTTCTGGTGTACATTTCTCTGTGGGGCCTCACAGGTACCCCCTGCATACTCCATACTAGATTCAAAGGATCTGGTATGCTTTTCTGGGGGGACTCAATGCAGTTTTTTTCTTTCTGTAGGATGTGCTACAGAAAAAGTGATGTTTACAAGGAAAAAAAGGATACTGTTTGAATTGTCTGCAAATTAAACTTCATTGCCAGCTCCATTTAAAATAATTAAAAATGCACAGAGACCCCTCCAAATGCCCCCCAAAATACATAATAGACACATGGGAATCTGCTATGTATTTTTGGGAAGACCTCTTTCACACTGGGGCGTCAGCTCCTTCAACAGTAAAGTGCTACTATTTTTAGCGGCGCTTTACAGCCGTTTTTGCGGGGGGTTATCGACCACTAGCAGGGTGGTTTTAACTCCCGCTAGCGGCTGAAAAAGAGTTAAAACGGCCTGCAAAGCACCGATGCAGCGGCACTTTGCTAGCGGTTTCGGCAGCAGTGCCCGTTCAGTTCAATGGGCAGGAGCGGTGTATACACCACTCCTTCACTGCTCCAAAGATGCTGCTAGCAGGAATTTTTTTAGCATCCTGCAGAGCACCCCTCCAGTGTGAAAGCCCTTGGGCTTTCACAGTGGAGAGACAGGAGAGGCTCATTACAGGCACTTTGCAGGCGCTATTTTTAGCACTGTAGCACCTGTAAAGCACCTCAGTGTGAAAGGGGTCGCAAATCCACAATATTTATATTACAAAACTATTTCAAACCACCTTTAATTGGTTATACAAACTTTAAGCCTTCCTAGCACTATCCTGGGGACATCTCAAAGAACAACCTTGTCTGAACTTTTAATCATCTTTTCTGAGTGTTATATATAGCAATCTCAACCTTGTAAATATGTTTCCAGATGTGTAATTTTTCTGTGTGACTATTAAAATATAAGTTGCAAAGTAAACCTTTTTTTTTCAGCCATGATATGATTTGAAGGCACTTTCTTAGCTGACCTTATATTTATTTAATTTTTTTCAGTCATTTAAAGCAAAGGATGGTTATGTTGTAATTGGAGCAGGCAACGATCAACAGTTCTCTACTGTTTGCAAGGTAAGCAGGACAGTGATGTAATGCAAGTTTTCCATAAAGGCAAAGCCTTGAATATTTCTCTTGCATTTTACTTTCTTGCACATTATAAGTTGTAAAAATATGACTGATAGAAGTGACCATTTGAAGAGAGGCTAAATATTATTATTCTTGGCAAGGCTGAACTTTGCTGGGTAACTGGGTCCTTTGCATAATCCTTTAGACATACAACATAGTTAACGTGTACATTTTGATATAAAGAAAAATTCACTTTCTAAATACAGAAATGCACACAGGGTTTTTTAAATGAACTTCTCTGCTATTTATTTACAACATATTTAAGGTATAATGATCCCTTAGTAGGATTTCTCTGGGGTGCAGATATAAAATTTTTGGCCCTAAAAAAAGGTAAAAAAGGAAGTCTCCCCGCTGCGAATGTTTCATGTTCATTGAAAAAGTACATTCCTGTATAAAATGGCTGTAAAAAAATATTAAAGCGAATCTCTGGGCTACATGCCTTTGTGGCCCTAATCAACTCTGTTATGTTGTAGCATATTATTTTCATAATTTATTCCAGGGTTTGACATTTTTCATTTGAAGTTCTAGTGATGTCACGAATGACTGTCCGCAAGTTCGTTCTTTGCAGCCTCAAGGAGGATGGATCTACATGGCTTGGGTGATTGGGCTCTTGGCAGGGTGTACAAGGAGATGGACAGTGGTAGTATGGCCTTTGCTGGATAACGCAAAAATGGGAGCAGCCTTTTTAGTGTGATTTTGTTCTGAATCTGAATTAAAGCCCAAGTCTAGCTAAAATCAAAAACATAAAAATCTGCACAATGAACATAACTTACAGGTAAAATGTTTCTCTTGTGCTGAAATATTCCTCCTTCCCACCTCCCATAGCTGCCGCCATAATCTTATGGTGCAGCGCGGGTTAAGGACTGTCAGGATCTCTTATCAAGGGAGCTTGACTATGCCAAACATTTCCTGCCAGATCTGCCATTCATCAAAGCCGTACTACAGCTTCTATAAATGACACAGGATCTATGAATCCCCCATTCAGAGTTTATGTTCCATTCGTAGAAGCTGTAATTTGGCTTCTATGAGTGGTGGATCTGGCAGGAAAGGATGGGTGTAGTCAAGCTCTCTTGATGAGAGCTTGTAACAGCCCTTTATTTATATTAACCCCTCACCACACCGGAAGATTATCCCACTGGAGGTTGGGAGTGGGGTAGTACTGAGGAGGATTTCTCTTAAAAGAAGAAGAATCAGCACAAGGGACACATTATACTAATTGTAAGTTATGTCTCTTGTGCTGCTTTTTATGTTTTTGATTTTAGCTAAAATTAAGCTTTAACATATCTGTGTAAAAGAAAAACAAACAAAAGTGGCAAGTAATATTTAAACTGGACACCATTGACTATAAAAACTAAAGAAATGAAATGGAAAAAAGAGAAAAGCGGTGTCAGGAGTCTTCTAGAGATGTTGTTCAGATGACCATCACAGACTAAACTCCTGTTCGTGAAGGAACATCTTTGGGAATACCCTGGCCAAGTTGTTTGGCCACAGACTCTGTTGACCTTTCTTTGACTAGAGGGTTCTAAGAAGTCAGTGAGCCTGCGCTCTTTATTAAGCTGATGGTGTCATGGCTTGGAGGCTGTAATGGTGGTGATGGAGGTTCACTGCTTCTGAACATTTATGAAGAGAATATAACTTTGCACTTTAACTTTGAACACATTTTGTCTTTCCTTTTCCTTCTTTATGGACTTCATTATGAGTGGTTATCCCTAAATAAGGAAAATTAGTGTGGACACTCTCATAAGATTTTTTTTTTAAATGTTATGGTTTTGTAGTGTGGCTCTTTTTTGATATTATTGAACTTATTCTCTGTTAAGTATCTCACACTTATATCGCGGATTCATTGTAAACTGTACTTTTGTCTAAGCGCAGTTTTAGCTTTCTAATTACAAAATGGAAGTTTTTGGTGAATACAATCAATCAGACATAACATTCTCTATATTTTACACCCACTTCCCTTTTTTAGTTGTTTTTATATGGTAAAAAAATACTGTTTGTTATCAAATCAATTATCTTTTCTTATTTGGAAAGATCTGCTCTTGCATCACTTTCTGTGGACATCTTAACTGTATACCTAACTGTGAGCCATAGGAGTTGATTTGCTAAAGACAGATACAGTGGGGAAAATAATTATTTGAGACCCTTCAGATTTTGTAAGTTTGCCCACTTACAAAGAAATGAAGGGTCTATAATTTTTTTCATATGTAAAGAGAGTGGAGTCGAAGAAATTAGGCCAACATCCTCAAAAAGTAAAAGAAGGAAAGGATAAATCCCAAATGGGATTTTAAGGGCCTAGGGTAAACTTAACACATCACAGTGAAATTCAGGCATACCCCACTTTTAAGTATGCAGTGGGGTTTATTTACTAAAGATGAAAAGTGAAAAATCAGGCTCCCTTCTGCATAGAAACCAATGAGCTTCTAACCCCAGCTTGTTCAATTAAGCGTTGGTAATAAAACCTGGAAGCTCATTGGTTTTTATGCAGAAGTGAGCCTGATTTTCAGTTTCCAGCTTTAGTAAATAAACCCCATTGCGTGTATAAAGTGTAATCCCTCGCGCTATCAAAGTGAATCTATTAAATGAACAACAAGATTGTGATCCCCTGGGACTGAATTGACTATCCATCTGTTATTATCTGTTATTCACTCAGACAGATTATTCAGTAACAGTAATTTTATTTGTCATGCACATTATAGTGATATGTGCACTGTTTAGAAATTTTGCACAGGATTATTGTATTTGATTTTTGCACAGGACCATTGGACAATGTTACACATATTTATTTAGTCACTTTATTATGTTGTTTACTAGCATCATTTGCACAGTGATTATATATACAAGCATTATTTATATGATTATATTTATACCTCATGATTGTAATTTAGTTTAGTTTAATTAATGGCGCTGATCACTTTTTATATAAAAAAAACCCATTATGTACTTAAAAGCGGGGTATGCCTGTAAATGGTTTGTCAAAAAAAGGAGAAAAATAGGTATTTATGAGAAAAAGATTAGGTCCAAATTTTATTAACAATCATTAAAAAGCAGATTAAGGCTGTGTCAGGGCTGGGTTCAGCCCTTCATTCTCTGAGCTGGTCGCTTAGCTGTTGGCTAAATGCCAGCTCCTATATCGCCACAGTTACTTAGCTGTTCATGACATCCTGCTCGTCAGTCCTGCCTACTTAAGCCGTCCAGTCCAGAGGATCTCTGCCTTCACTTTGGTCAACATCACAGAAGCTATCTCCTGCGATCCTGTTCAAGACTTGCTTTGCTGACATCCCTTCTGGCTCCAGATCTTGCTTGCTGTTCCACTACATTAAAGTGAAAAAGTGCAGCGCTAACATGAAAAATCTCAGATAGTTACTGAGAATAAATGAAATATACACATGTTAATTGGTGCAAAATCAATAACACAAAAAAAAAAAATAACACAGTGCTAAACTGTCATAATATGGTAAAACAAACTAGTAATAGTAATTCACTCTATATAAATTGTCCTTAGCAATAGGAGATATCACTCCCAATCCTATTATTGAATGTCCAAAAATTGGTGATCCAAACAGTGAAATAATATATGCAGTCTATATTGTGATGATTTTAGTGAAGAAAAATGATAGTCCACCACCATACGTTCTTAAAGGCTTACCAGAAGGATTGAACCCAGATGGGTATACACCCACCGAGTCAATCAAGCTTGAATGGTAATAGACATGAGAAGAGCCTATCTCCACAAACACGAACGCCAGGGAACCAGTAAAAGAACTTCCAACGATGTTATATGGGTTAATGAGCCCAAACGGATAAATATCAAAAAAGGAAGAAGAAAACAGGAGGGCACATAGCGTAATTCCGTAAAATGACCCACAACATATTTATTTTTTATTTTTTATATTCTTTATTTTAGTATTTAATTCAGTTATAAAAATGCATTTCTTTTAACCATACATTACATTTACATTTGGCACATCTTTTCTTTGCCCTCCCTCCCCATAACCCAAAAGAAAGAAAAGGAAAAGACGTTATCCCTCTAATATTCGTAGGTATCTCTCTGTTTTCATAAATACCACCCATTGTTGCCATAACCTTTGGTATTTTTCTCCTGTTTCATCCGTCATATGTATAGACTCTTCTATGACTTGTCCACTCGACCCTCTCAATCCACTCTTTTATTGTCGGAGCCTGCTGGGTTTTCCAGAGGCGTGGGATCAAAGCCTTGGCTGCATTTAATAAGTATGGGATTAATGTCAATTTATATTGTGTCACCCCCTTCTCTGAATCATGGAACAAGCATACTCATGGGTGTTTTTCAATCCTTTCCCCTGTTATAAGAAATATTATTTCTATTATTTTATCCCAGTAGGATTGTATTTTATGGCATTCCCACCAAAGGTGTATGAAAGTCCCCGGTGCGGTGCAATCCCTCCAACAAATTGACGGGACATCTCCTCTTAGCCCTTGTACACACGGTCGGACATTCCAACGGAAAATGTCCGATTGGACCATGTTGTCAGATAATCCGACCGTGTGTGGGCTTCATCTGACTTTTTCTGTCGGAATGTCTGACCAACAAAGTATGAGAGCTGGATATATAAATTTTCCGACAACATGATCTGATCGGACTTTGTCCGATCTTTTGTAGAGAATTCCAGTCGGACAAAGTGCCACGCATGCTCAGATCAAATTCCTAGACCAAAGCTATTGGCTACTAGCCTGAACGTAGTCCCGTCGTAACTAAATAACGTCATCACGTTACGAACGATCGGATTTTCCGACAACTTTGTCCGACCATGTGTATGCAACACCAGTTTTGGACAAAATCCGCCGGACAAAATCTGACGGATTTTGTTGTCGGAATCTCCGACTGTGTGTACAAGGGCTTATGCTATGTACCCTCTGGGGGGGGGTCATGTACCACCTAGCAAGCAGCTTGTAAGACATTTCAGTCATTTGTATATCTTTTACTACTGAGTGAGTCAGTCTAATTATTTTGTTCCTATGCTCATCGTTTCTTAGGGGGCCTATCTCCCTTTCCCATTTTCCCAGATAAGCTGGATATTCCTGGTCCGCCTCCCACCTTAATATTTTGTATATTTTGGATATTCTTCTTTCTAAACTTTGAGGTGACTTCAGCAATTTCTCTAATGGTCTCAAATGTCTCCTACCTCGTAGTGGCTGTAGTAGAGCTTGTACAAAGTGTTGAATTTGAGTATATGTCCATCTGTCTAGTGATTTGTATCCCCATTCCTGTATAATTTCGCTATAAGTGTATATTCTATTCCCTTTCATCACATCCTGTAGTGCTATTTCCTCCCTATTACCCCACCTACTGAAATATAAATGCTCCTCCTTCCCGGGCAAAAAGTAATTTGTGTCCAAAAGTGACATTAGTGGAGAGTTATAATCCCATTTAAGTCTCTTATTTATTCTGTCCCAAGTCTTTAATGAGTTATTTGTTTTGTGCTTACGCCTAAATCTCGGTGCTGAGGTGGTATCCATATAATTTTTTTAGCAATGTCAGTTTTACTCAACATACTTTCTAACTCCTCCCAATTTTTCTCCGTTTTATTATGCAGCCAATCTGTTAATCTAGAGATCACTATTGCTTCATAGTATTTTTTAAACTCTGGCATTGCTAATCCCCCTTTATCTTTGTCTTTCACCAATATGTTATAAGCGATGCGGGGGCGTTTACAAGCCAGAATAAACTTCACCACCATAGATTTTAATTTACTGAACTAGGTCTGGCGGAGGGGGACTGGGAACATTTGAAACGTGTAAATTAATGTAGGCAATATAAACATTTTGATTGCATTTATCTTTCCTGTCCATGTGAGTGCTTTATATTGCATTCTACTCAGTTGGTCTTTGATTTTGTTAAGTAGGGGTATATAGTTGGCTTCATATAAATCGGCTATTTGAGCTGTCAGTTTTATGCCTAGTAACTCAGTTCTCTTTTATACCACTGAGATTGCTCTCTGCTCCACTTCTGGCAGGGTCAAATTTCAAAATCTCGGACTTAGTCATATTTATTTTAAAATTACCGTATTTATTGGCGTATAACACGCACTTTTTTCCCCTTAAAAGCAGGGGAAAATCGTGGGTGTGTGTTATACGCCGATCCCCCGAAATTCTGAGCCTCTGGGCGGCTTTCAGACGCTTTCGGCTCTTCAAGGCGACTTTCGGCCGCCTTCGGCCATTATCGGCGGCTTTCGGCCATCTTTGGCCGTTCTCTGCAACTTTCGGCCGCCTTCGGCCGTTCTCGAAAGCTTTCGGCCACCTTCGGCACTTC
Organism: Lithobates pipiens; assembly: GCF_037356315.1. Lineage (NCBI taxonomy): Eukaryota > Metazoa > Chordata > Amphibia > Anura > Ranidae > Lithobates > Lithobates pipiens. The sequence continues at coordinate 211,132,143 of NW_027507764.1, forward strand.
TCGCCAGCTTTCGGCCGCCTTCGGCCGTTCTCGCCAGTTTTCGGACGCCTTCGGCTCTTCTCGGCGGCCGAAAGCTGCCGAGAGCGGCCGAAAGCTGCCGAGAAGAGCCGAATGCCCGCTGAGAACTGGGTTATTTAATTTCCACTACTGGTTTTTCGATGGACCCAGAGAAACTTTCGGCAGTTCTACATTGGCCCCAACCCATGGGTTTAAGTCCTCTGCAGCGTTTCCTGGGTTTTGCCAACTCTTATCGAAAGTTTATCCGTAACGTCTCATCTCTGGTCAAGCCCCTGACTGATATGACCAGAAAGGACGATTACCCACAGAGTTGGTCTCTGGAGTCCATTAAGGCCTTTGAGAATCTCAAGGCTGCCTTTATTTCTGCTCCTGTGTTGGCACATCCTGATCCTACGTTACCTTTTATCCTTGAGGTTGATGCTTATGAGACTGGTGTTGGTGCCCTTCTGTCTCAACGTCCTACCTCTGAGAGCGCTATGCATCCTTGTAGCTACTTTTCCAAGAAATTGTCGCCTGTGCAATTATTGATTATTGAGATTGGTGACATAGAGCTGTTGGTGATCATTTTAGTCCTGAAATAATGGAGACTTCTCTTCGAAGGTACCACTGTATTGGTTCTCATTCTTACTGACCATAAGAATCTCACATTCATGTCTGAGGCTAAACACCTCTCTCCCAGCCAAAAGCTGCCGAGAATGGCCGAAGGTGGCCGAAAGCTGCCGAGAAGAGCCGAAGGCCCGCCGAGAACTACCGCACACCGCCGAGATACACATCCGGCTCTGTATCTCGGTGGCGGCATTTAAAAAAAATAAAAAAACAAATAGCAAAATAAATAGACAAGGCTGCAATGGGGGACAAGACTGCATAAGGCTGCAATGGGGGACAAGACTGCAATGGTGGACAAGGCTGCATAAGGCTGCAATGGTTTTTTTTTTCCCCTTAAACTTCCCTCCTAAAAGTTTTTTTCCTTAAAATTCCCTCCTAAACTTGGGGTGCGTGTTATACGCCGGCGCGTGTTATACGGTAGATAATCTCCCATACTGCTCTAGATCCTTCAGAATTGTCGGGATGGTTATTCTGGGTTTGGATATGTATAATAATAGATCGTCAGCGAACGCGGACGCTTTATATTCTCTCCCGCCAACCTGAATTCCTTGAATATTTTGATTTTTCTGTATTGCCACCAGGAGGGGTTCCAGCGTAATTATAAATAGGAGTGGTGAGAGTGGGCATTCCTGTCTTGTCCCGCTGAACAATTCAAGGGGGCAGGACGGAGAGTCATTAACTCTAATTCTAGCCGTCGGATGAAAATAAAGATACTCAATTCATCCCATCATCCTCTCACCCAAACCCAAGTACTTCAATGTCTCGAACATAAACCCCCAATCGACTCTGTCAAAAGACTTTTCGGCATCAACTGACATGAGTACTGTGGGGTTACCCCTCCTGATGGCTTCCTGCACCAGTAGGTCATTTTACTTTTATTATTAAACAAGTGTGATTTAACTGTACTACTATCTCAACCTGATTTCTTGGTTTCTGACAATAGGCAAAGGCCATGAATTCAGAAGATGCAGTCAATCCACTTGGTAATATTTTTTCCAGATTGGATGAACTGGATCACCACATGAATCAGTTTGCCATGGTGTTACAAACTCTCCTGAGTCACACAGTTCACCTGGAATCTCCCACTGTGGCCGCCCTGGTACAACCTATGTTGCAGGCTGACCCTGCTGCTGCTCCAGTCTCTGTGCAGGCACCTGCCTCGAGTATTGCCCCAATACGAGGTATGTCTGGTTCAGCTCCATTTCCCCAGCGGTTTGGGGGGGGGATCCAGTCCAATGCAGAGAGTTTGCCAACCAGGTTGAGATATACTTTGAGATGCTGCCCCAGGCGTTTCCCACAGACAGAAGCAAAGTAGGTTTTGTGATATTTTTGCTTTCTGAGAGAGCCTTGGCCTGAGCAAACCCTTTATGGGAGAAACCTGTTGTCTTGAGCTACCCTGAGTTTGTGGCTTCATTTAAAAGGGTATGTGACGCTCCCACAGGCTCTGCTTCTGCTGCCAAGTGCCTCATGTGAATTGAACAGAGTACGAGAAATGTTGCCGACTACACCATTGAATTCCGTACTCTGGCAGCAGAGGTTGCTTGGAACAATGAGGCCCTTGTGGCTGCTTTTTCTCATGGTCTCTTGGATACCATCATGGATGAGATAGCAGCCCGAGATATGCCCACTGAGCTGGAGAAGTTGATCACGTTTGCCATCCTCATTTACACAGAGAAAGACTCTCTTTTATGGACCGCTTGCGGAAGCCTCCCGTACGTTTGTCTCTGAGCTTTGCAGTCCAACCCATGCCTCCCTCACCTCCCATGCCTCCTGGTACCAAGTCAGTCAGTAAAGGTGAACCCATGCACTTGGGTTTCATGCGTCTCTCTATGGATTAGAGAACCTTTAGGAGGAGGGAGAGATTGTTCCTTTATTGTGGCCAGGCAGGTCACTTTTTGAAGTCTTGTCCTACCCGTCCAGGAAATACCGAACCTTGAGGTCCTGTCATGGACAGACCTTAGGTGCCATTGTTTCATCCCAAGTTATTCAGAGGGATAAGCCCCTTGTTTCGGTCACCCTTTCTTGGGCTAAGTCGTCTGTCGAGATACAGACTCTAATCGACTCTGGGGCTGCAGGCTTGTTCATTGATGCTACCTTTGTATTGAAGCACTCGATTCTGCTGCAGCTGCGTGACACTCCACTTGCCATTGAGGCTCTAGATGGGAGACCTCTATAGCCTGCCCATGTGACTCATGAGACGGTTCCATTGTCCATGGGTGTAGGAGCTCTTCACCATGAGATAATCCAATTCCAAGTTATTTCCTCACCTAAGTTTCCACTGGTTATTGGTTATCCGTGGTTACAGAGGCACAACCCCTCTTTTGATTGGCTCCATGCTGAGGTTCTCTCCTGGTCACCACAATGTAGTGAGACATGCTTCCAGAAGGTAGCCAAGGTCTTGTGCACCTCTTCACACTCCTCCCCGCCGGAGGAGTACCGCGATTTTAGCGATGTCTCTGTCAAAGGTCAAGCCTGTAGTTTGCCTCCACGCCGGTCATATGATTGCGCAAATGTGGCCGGGTTTACCCTTTGTTAGTCTTGGAGGATAAGGCCATAGAGGAGTATGTTGCATGCGCACTTTCTCGAGGTTTCATCCGCAAATCCTTGTATCCTGCTGGTGCTGATTTATTCTTTGTGAAGAAGAGGAGTGGTGAACTGAGACCTTGTATTGATTATAAGGGACTCAATCGTTTCACAATCAAGAATGCCTATCCGATTCTGTTGATTATGGAGTTATTTGACTGCCTCAAGGGAGTACATTTTTTTACGAAGCTTGATTTGAGAGGGGCATACAATCTTGTGAGGATTAAGGTAGGCGACAAGTGGAAAACTGTGTTTAATACCAGAACAGGCCTTTATGAGTACCTCGAAATGCCTCTTGGCTTTTGTAACACCCCGTCAGTTTTCCAGAAATTTATTAACGATGTCCTCCAAGATTTGTTGCAGTTATGTGTGGTAGTGTATCTCGATGATATCCTCATATTTTCCAAGTCCCTGAAGAGCCACCACACAGACATCTGTCGTGTGCTTTAACAACTAAGAGAGAACAATCTCTATTGTAAACTGGATAAGTGCGAGTTCCATTGTGAACAGGTTAAATTAATGGGTTATTTAATTTCCACTACTGGTTTTTCGATGGACCCAGAGAAACTTTCGGCAGTTCTACATTGGCCCCAACCCATGGGTTTACGTCCTCTGCAGCGTTTCCTGGGTTTTGCCAACTCTTATCGAAAGTTTATCCGTAACGTCTCATCTCTGGTCAAGCCCCTGACTGATATGACCAGAAAGGACGATTACTCACAGAGTTGGTCTCTGGAGTCTATTAAGGCCTTTGAGAATCTCAAGGCTGCCTTTATTTCTGCTCCTGTGTTGGCACATCCTGATCCTACGTTACCTTTTATCCTTGAGGTTGATGCTTATGAGACTGGTGTTGGTGCCCTTCTGTCTCAACGTCCTACCTCTGAGAGCGCTATGCATCCTTGTAGCTACTTTTCCAAGAAATTGTCGCCTGCAGAGTGCAATTATTGATTATTCAGATTGGTGACATAGAGCTGTTGGTGATCATTTTAGTCCTGAAATAATGGAGACCTCTCTTCGAAGGTACCACTGTATCGATTCTCATTCTTACTGACCATAAGAATCTCACATTCATGTCTGAGGCTAAACACCTCTCTCCCAGCCGAAAGCTGCCGAGAATGGCCGAAGGTGGCCGAAAGCTGCCGAGAAGAGCCGAAGGCCCGCCGAGAACTACCGCACACCGCCGAGATACACATCCGGCTCTTTATCTCAGCGGTGGCATTTAAAAAAAAAAAAAAAAAAATAGCAAAATAAATAGACAAGGCTGCAATGGGGGACAAGACTGCAAAAGGCTGCAATGGGGGACAAGACTGCAATGGTGGACAAGGCTGCATAAGGCTGCAATGTATTTTTTTTTTCCCCTTAAACTTCCCTCCTAAAAGTTTTTTTCCTTAAAATTCCCTCCTAAACTTGGGGTGCGTGTTATATGCCGGCGCGTGATATACGCCGGCACGTGTTATACGGTAGATAATCTCCCATACTGCTCTAGATCCTTCAGAATTGTCGGGATGGTTATTCTGGGTTTGGATATGTATAATAATAGATCATCAGCGAACGCGGACGCTTTATATTCTCTCCCGCCAACCTGAATTCCTTGACGTCTCATCTCTGGTCAAGCCCCTGACTGATGTGACCAGAAAGGACGATTAACCACAGAGTTGGTCTCTGAAGTCCATTAAGGCCTTTGAGAATCTCAAGGCTGCCTTTATTTCTGCTCCTGTGTTGGCACATCCTGATCCTACGTTACCTTTTATCCTTGAGGTTGATGCTTATGAGACTGGTGTTGGTGCCCTTCTGTCTCAACGTCCTACCTCTGAGAGCGCTATGCATCCTTGTAGCTACTTTTCCAAGAAATTGTCGCCTGCAGAGTGCAATTATTGATTATTGAGATTGGTGACATAGAGCTGTTGGTGATCATTTTAGTCCTGAAATAATGGAGACCTCTCTTCGAAGGTACCACTGTATCGGTTCTCAATCTTACTGACCATAAGAATCTCACATTCATGTCTGAGGCTAAACACCTCTCTCCCAGAAGGGCGCGATGGGCTCTTTTCTTGTCAAGTTTCAATTGCATTGTTTCATTCTTACCCGGTACTAAGAATCTAAGGGCTGACACCTTGTCATGACAATTTTCCTCCACTTCCAATTTGGAGTTGGTCTTATTCTAGATACGGTTTGCACCAGTCTCACTTCTCCTTTGGGTGACAAAATTCTTGCTGCTTAGGTCCATGCTCCTCCTGAGAAACCTTGTGACCGCTGCTTTGTCCCAGAGAGTCTCTGTACTGCCATGCTCCAGACTTACTATTCTCCCAAGGCTGCTGGCCACCTTGGGAAGAATCAACCCTTTTGGGCCATTTTCAACGTATTATGGTTTCTAACTTTCCATGTTGCCGGACTCATTTGTTCCACAGAGTATTCCTACATTAGTGGAGCATCTTCGTGGCTTCGTTCCACTTGGGCACAAGTCCAGGAGGCTTTGCAACATGCTAATGATAGGTACAGACTTCATGCTGACCGCAAACGCCTGCCTGCCCGTTCCTACCAGGAAGTCTGGGTCTGGCTGTCATCTCGCAACTTTGTGTTCCCTCCGACTTTGTGTTCCCTCACTGAAGTTTGCACCTTGGTTTATTGAGCCTTTCCGTATTCTAGCCAGGATTAACCCTGTGGCTTACACATTAGACCTCCCTCCTAATATGTGTATTTTGAATGTATTTCATGTCTCCTTATTAAAACCTTTGGTTTGCAACCGCTTTACCACCTCTGTGCCACGTCCTCACCCTGTACAATGGATGAGAACCATGAGGAGTATGAAGTGCAGTCCATTGTTGACTCACGTAGGTTCCGTGGGTGCATAAGTACCTGGTGCATTGGAAAGGGTGCGGTCCGGAAGAACGCTCTTGGGTCTCATCCTCGGACGTACATGCCCCTGTCTGCCTCTGTGATTTCCATAGATATATTCCCCTCAGGCCTGGTGGTCCTCCAAGGGGGAGGGATCGTTGAGGAGGGGGTATTGTCAGGGCTGGGCTTAGTCCTTTCTTTTTCTGAGCTGGTCGCTCATCTGTCGGCTAATTGCCAGCTGCTATCTCTCCACAGTTACTCAGCTGTTGATGATATCCTGCTCATCAGTCCTGCCTACTTAAGCCATCCAGTCCAGAGGATCTCTGCCTTCGTCTTGGTCAACATCACATAAACTCTGTGATCTCCTGTGATCCTGTTCAAGATTTGCTTTGCTGAAATCCCTTTCTAGCTCCAGATCCTGTTTGCTATTCCACTACATTGATCCCTGACTTCTGGCTTGGCTGACTAGCTTTTCCAGTGACTGAACTTTGGCTATGTTTTGACTACGTTTGTTCTTTTTACTTTTATTATTAAACAAGTGTGATTTAACTGTACTTTTGAACCATTGAATAAGGAATTAAGAGATATCACAAAGCACTTTGTGGTAAGAAGTGGATATCCCAGTTGTTTAAAGAAAAACGAAAAAGAGGAGGGTGCCACCATCCATAATGAATACAAAAATGTGGAAATAAAAGGGACTTGTGGACTTTATAGGCACCAGTATAAACCAAAATATACAATGAAATGATTTTTATGAATGTATTAAAAAAATGCAAAACAATGATTAAAAGCCATAGATAGAGAGTATATTCATTCACCGGGACCTAGATCAGCAATAACATCATAATACAGCATGTATAATACTTGAATATACAGTAGCTAGCAGTAATCCATTTAGGATAAGCATTTTAAATATATATTCACTGAGGTGATGTGCTGATATAGAGTCCCATGATTATGCCCGACATGTTTCGCGTCCCAATGATGCTTCTTCTGGGGCGCAATAAAATTCTTAAAAAGATGAAGAGAAATATACATATATCATAATGTGTCATGCAAACATATAATTACATACATAGTATCAAAAAATAATAAACAAAGATTTTAATACATTGAAAAGTAAACCCTAATGCTTGTCATAGGGGCGGTGCAGACATGAGGCGCAGGTAACAGTCTACTGTGGGCGCTGTGGGGGCATGCACAATATTGTGTCATATAAGGTACAGATTGTACAATGTAAATTATGAAAATATAAAGCATATAATTAACTGTACTTTTGTCTTGGCCTGATTTCATGGTTTCTGACAGGCTGATGTATAATAAAGTCAACATGATGCAAACAACAATGTTGTGTACAGTTCTACATATTACAGAGGCCGCTACGATGAATACAACTATGGCTAAGCATACAAGGAAACATTTGGCATGTTTCAGAATTTCATTCTTTCCTCAGGGATGTATATATTCGTAGAACCGAGCACTTCTAAAGAGGGAAAAAGGGAATTATACAGTTCCCTTTTATCATAGGCAGAATATCAACCAAAAATCCAGAAAAAACACATGGTACAAATGTTATACATTTAGTTGCAGTTCAGTGAGTAAAATAAGTTTTTGATCTCCAAGCAAAACATACTTAGTACTTGGTGGAGAAACCCTTGTTGGCAAGCACAGAGAAAAGACGTTTCTTGTAGGTTTGCACACATCTCTGGAGGGATTTTGGTCCACTTTATTTTTTAAGATCTTCTCTAAATCCTTAAGGTTTCTTGGCTGTCACTTGGCAACTCGAAGTTTTAGCTCCCTACATACTTGTTTTATAGGATTAAGGTCTAGAGACTGTGCTTCTTCTTGAGCCACTCCTTTGTTGCCTTGTCATTGTCATGCTGAAAGACCCGTCCATGACCCATTTTCAGTGTTTTCATCCAAGCAAAGAAGGTTCTCATCCAAGATTTTACAAATATGTGGTACTTTTATCAGAGCAACAGCCCCAAAGCATGCTCCTAGGTTCATAGTCAGCATTTTTCTTCCTCCAAACTCCCCCTCCTCAGGAAGGCACATGTACAGTCATGCCAATTAACATCTAAATGATTCAGAGAAGGATTGGAAGAAAGTGCTGTGGTCAGATGAGACAAAAATTTAGCTCTTTAGCATTAACTCGACTTGCCGTGTTTGGAGGAAGAAAAGTGCTATGACCCTAAGAAAATCATCCTTACAGTCAAGCACAGAGGTGGAAACATTATGCTTTGGGGCTGTTTCTCTGCTAAAGGTACAGGCCGTTGTTGCCACATGGAGGGGCCAATGGACAGACCATGGAAAATCTTGAATGAGAACCTTCTCCCCTCAGCCAAAACACTAAAGATGGGTCATGGATGGGTCTTCTAGCATGACAATTCCAGCCAAAACATACCACCAAGGCAACACAGGAGTGGCTAAAGAAGAAGCACATTAAGGTCACGGAGTGGCCTAGTCAGTCTCCAGACCTTAATCCTATAGAAAATTTATGGAAGGAGCTAAAACTTTTGAGTTTCCAAGAGACAACGAAGAAACCTTAAGGATTTAGAGAAAATCTGTAAAGAAGATTTGACCAAAATCCCTCCAGAGATGTGTGCAAACCTGGTCACCATCTATAAGAAACATCTTAACTCTGTGCTTGCCAACTAGGGTTTCTCCACCAAGTGCTAAGTCATGTTTTGCTTGCAGATGAAATTCTTATTTTACTCACTGAACTGCAACTTAATTTATAGCATTTGCTTTATGTGTTTTTTCTGAGTTTTTGGTTGATATTCTATCTCTATCATTTTTAATAAACCTATGATAAAAAATTATAGACTAGTCATTTCTTTGTAAGTAAGCAAACTTACAACATTTGCAGGGGATCAAATAATTATTTTCCTCACTGTAGGCTGTTGACTTTGCAAGGGAATTATTCCTTAGGTTGCTAAATAAAGTTAAGATCTGCTGAATTCCATCATCCAATTATGTGCAAGCAATGCTGTTGTGTATTTCTTGCATGCAATTAGGTATTCTTTATAAGTGAATTTTCAACACATTCACTAGGCTAGGGAAAAATTATCTTGCAAATTAAAAACTATTTTGAAAAACCAATTTGCCTTTATTAAACCAACCCCATTATTTCTCTTAGATGTAATAGTGGAGTTGGATAGTGGGGTTCGTATTCAACGTTTTTCTTTTTCTTTTTTTTTTATATCCCTTTTCCCAAAATGAAGCTTGCCAGGAGTTGTTGGATACTTACATAGACTTTGTAGTCATCATATGATATTAATATTTCACAAGGGGCAGGCTCAGCTAGGAGTTCACTTGCTCAGCGGGGGATCTGTCTGTTTATCCCTGGCTGGCTTGTGCATGTCCGCTCTGCTTATAAAGAGACACTGACACAATGGGCGGCCAGATGTAAATGGACCTGACTGCCATCCAATCCGCTAGACAGAAGGGAAACGGATCCCTATTTGTCTGTTTTTAGTGGATCAGATTGCATTGGATTTTGGCAAGGGTAAACAGACATGTGACTGTTTATACCCACTGCTCCAATAAGGAGAATAGAGGGACACGATCGGTCGGCTAATGTGAAAGGGGCCTTTCATTTATGCACTGAACAAAGTTCAATTTATTTTAAACAGGTCAAGAAGCAAAGTGTAGTGACCTATAGGGGACAGTTTGAATTCAGTTTACTGAAGCTAGACAAGGCTGTTGTGGATAATATGAACCATATTTTATTTTTATAAGTTAGGGTGTTGTTTTCCTTTGAAATGCACATCAGTGGACTGGAAACATCCTATTGGTTTTAGGCAGTAGACATGACAGTTCACAGGCTTTGTTTCTTTTTTTCAATGAAATAATTTTTATTACATTTTTCATTATACAAAAAAAAAAAAAACACATATAAAATTCAATCACATAACCCCCCCCCATCATTAGTGAAAAAAAATTCCCCATATGTTTGTTTGCGCTCACCAAACTATATTTCAATTGTTACTCAAACCCCTCCTTTACATTACTACTCATAAATAGTGTAAATATTCATATACAGTTGTTTCCCCCAAAAATTATATCTCATTATTAACTTTCCATAGATTCATTAATATACTCAGCTGACTGCTCGGACAATTTGGAAGCTAACCACCAATGCCAAATTTTAACAACTTTTTTAGGACACCTTCCGTGTTTATATGTCAGTTCCCCTCATCTTAAATTAAGATTACTTGCTTTATTCCATTGATCTGTCATTGGTGACTAGTTTGATATCCATTTTTGTAGTATTTGTAGTATAAGTTTGCAAGCCATATACATTGTTCTCAACCACATCACATCCTTATCAATTGGAAGGATATCTTCCTGTATAATCCCTAGCAATGCAATTTTTGGATCAAGCTGTACTCGTGTAAAACACAAGGCATTTAAAGGAGTAAAATGAGCTCTATTAAAGATGAATAACTGAGTCAAACACTGTGAGGAGGATAAGGATAAGGATACCCTAAATACATTTCTTAAAGCTTGTGCCTTGCGCCACTGTCCAAAGCTACCCTCTTTTGAATTAATTTTAGCTATCTTTTCTATAGAAGAATATATATTTCCTAGAAGTCCCTGTTTAGCTTTGTTTGACCTGTTTTATGTTGCATTATGTTTTTTTGGGAAACAGCTTGTCCTATTGTGGGGCAAAGCAGATCAAAGGCAGCCTTTTCTTGTGAAACGGCTGCAATAAGCTGCATACGTTCAAATACAAAATATAGCATTTGACATGAAGTTTTGTTGAACTCTAAAAATATCTCTGCCACACAAATATTATTTCGTCTAACATACAAATTAGTTACTGAGTCCTCCTCACTGTTACAATTGAATATTTGAGGGCTGTATTCAAAGCCAAAACTATATGGTAATCTTCAAAGGGGCTTAATTGTGTTGTCATAGATATGCCTGTACATGACACATATTTTTTATTCTGTGGGATAATCCACCATTTTATCAAATATCTCGATTTTATTCTTGATGTTATTCCTTACCATAAATACGTGCTGTTAAATTATGGATGCCACACACGGGTAAACATTCCGCCTGCTCAACATGTAAATCAGACCCTTGCCATGCATCCTAAGTTAAAGGCTTGTCATAGGAGTACTATATACTAATCGTAATTGGTATAAAAATATAAACATCCAGTGTGGTCGTTAGGGAAAGTCGTGAAATGGATTTAAAATAAGTGTGTAGAAAATTAATTTAAGCCTTTCATCTTCAATAAAAAGACTTCATAGGAAGGGTCAGTGGTACAAATACCAAACACTCAGAGCTGTCTGTGAAGTTATTTACATTGCCTTGGAGATATATGCGCTGGATAACTGCCCTAAGTGGTTACAGACATGTGGAGTGCAGTATGTTGTAAGGAATTTGTGATCTTGGGAGTGAAAAAGCTATGCAAATTCAATTGAATGTGATAATACATACTGCACTTACGTTGTTATATTATATTATGAAAGTCCAATGAATATACCTTTGTTGTTGGATTGGCGATAGTACTTGGTTGCTAAGACAACTGGCTCCTGGGGGAAAAAAGGCATATACTGTATATTCTCATGCACATAGAATGGCTGATCTAGTAGGCTTCATGAACATCTGATTGCTGCTGGCACAGCATGTGCATTATATACCGTAATTAGCCAGCATATTTTACAATACACATCTATCATATTCTAGACATTCGGAACAAGTGCTTAGTCAGTCCTACATCAAAAAGGATGTAAAGCCCCCTAAGAAGGAAAGAAAGAAGATGAGGAAGAGAAAAAGGGATGAGAATAAGGAGGTTAAGCCCTTGTTGAATCTATCTAGCACTATACAAGACGTTTGAGTATTTTATTGTATTTTTAAAGATAGGCTGTACCTCTTTACAGTGCAGACTATGTTTCACTGTGTTGGTTGCTTACTTTGAATATAAAAGACTTATTGTTTTCACAATAATTTTGCTGACTATTAAATTGAGGAGAACACTCTTTCACAAACTATAACTATAAGTATTCTGTTCTGTATAAGGTGCCTCACTAAGAAGAAACTTTTTATAGTAACATGCTTTACTGCTAGAGCCTCAGGCCTCATACACACTGGATGTTTTTTTTATTGTGGTTGTTAGAGGGTCTGGCATTTTTTTAATGCTTTTAAAGGCTCCTGAATGTTAGCCTATATGTCTGTGCACACATAGGCATTTAGAGGCAGAAAGAAACCCCACAGCCAGCGTGCCTGGGAGCAGCAATGTTTTAGTGGAAAAAAAAATTTCAGCTCTTGAGCTTTAATTCATGTCAATGTAGAACAAAAAAATGTGGTGCTTGCAATCTCTCTTATAGACAGGTGCAGCTCATAAAATTAGAATAAAAAGTCTATTTAAGTAATTCAATTAAAAAAGTGAAACTCGTAGATTTTATATAGATGCGTTACACACAGTGATATATTTCAAGCATTTCTTTCTTTTAATTTTGATTATTATGGCTTACAGTAGTGCCACAAGCTGATCGCCTCCATACCACGCCGCATTGATGCAGTAATTAATGCAAAAGGAGCACCAACCAAGTATTGAGTGCATACAATACTGTACATGGACTTACTTTTTAGTAAGCCAACATTTCTGTATTGAAAATCCTTTTTTTTTTATTGGTCTTATGTAATATTCTAATTTCCTGAGATACTGAATTTTGGGTTTTCACTAGCTGTAAGCGATAATCATTAAAATAAAAATGAAGAAATGCTTGAAATATATCACTCTGTGTGTAATGAATCTATATAATATCTGATTTTTTAAATTTAATTACTGAAATTAATTCACTTTTTAACAATATTACATTTTTTTGAGATGCATGTGTGTGTGTGTGTGTGTGTGTGTGTTTGTGTGTGTGTGTATATAACACATTTTTGAAAGCAAAAAATACACAGCAGAATTACATAATGCACATGTTACATAAAAAAATATATAAAATAAAATGAATAGCATCCAATAAAAGTAAAGTTACACTTACATTTTCCAGTGCCTACGTACTGGCATAAGTGTATACAGCAGTTGTGTATTTTAGTTTTATGCTGCACTAGGCAAGACTAAAAAAGTGTGCCCCCACCATATACATTTGTCCCACTCCAGCTGCTTCAAATTTGCACACGGCAGTGCAACGGTGACAAGCATAAATTACTTCCCAGGCCATTTGTTCCTACATATGGCTGTACTGCTATACCTATAGCCTGATACCTGCAAGATAATTCCCGCCAAAGCTCTCTCTTTTGCTGCACTGAAGTGCTTCTAAAGCTATCTGAATTGTTAGGCCTTCTCCCAAAAGACCCCAACCACACCCAGCATGCTAAGACACAGCAATGCCACTGGGGTGAGCATGGGACCTTGTACTTGGGTTAGGCGCTGGTGGTGTCCTCAACAGTGCAAGGAAGTGTTGTGCAAGCTGTGCCTGAACTGCTGAGGTCTATCAGTGAGGAAGGGAGACTGGAGACAATTAGGACAAGTAAGGCTGTAATCATACATTATAGTAACCCATCAAAGGCATATTGGTGAAGTGGGCCAGCGGGCTGTGTATAGTACTGCATTCAATGTTTTCAATGCTCCAATTTGCTGACTTATAATTCCAGTCTGTTTGACATATGGCTGCACTGTAATCGGATTCCCCAATAAACTCTATTGGGCTGCTTCCTGAAAAGTTTCATGTCTTTCTGGACCTTGCTTTGTGCACTCATTTAAACCATTTGGTGGAGGGTGTGATGGGGGGATTATGGTGTGGGGTTGGGCTTGGCCCTTTAGTTCCAGTGAAGGGAACTCTTAATGTGTCAGCATACCAAGACATTTTGAACAATTTCATGCTCCCAACTTTGTGGGAACAGTTTGGGGATGACCCCTTCCTGTTCCAGCATGACTGCACACCAGTGCACAAAGCAAGGTCCATGAAGACATGGATGAGCGAGTTTGGGGTGTAGGAACTTGACTGGCCTGCTCAGAGTCCTGGCCTCAACCAGAGAGAACACGTTTGGGATGAATTTGTGCGGAGGCTGTGAGCCAGGCCTTTCTCGTCCACATCAGTGCCTTATCTCACAAATGTGCTTCTGGAAGAATGGTCAAACATTCCCATAGACACACTTCTAAATCCTGTGGACAGCCTTCCCAGAAAAGTTTAAGATGTTACAGCTGCAAAGGGTGGGCCAACTCAATATTGAACCCTACGGACTAAGACTGGGATGCCATTAAAGTTCCTGTACGTGTAAAGGCAGGTGTCCCAATACTTTTTGTAATATAGTGTATCTTTAAGGCTAGGTTGAACAGCTCACTTAATGGTGCAGGATGGAGGGGGGGCAAAGATGGAAGCATTTAAAGTTGTTAGTGCAGGGAGGGGGCAGAACAAGATGGTCAGTCTAGTAGAGAAAAAAATTGCTTGTTCTTTACAATTGACCCCTTACAAACCCCTTTGAAGCAAATGTAGCATGTATATATTTCTATGTATTTAGCACTCTTTATGCCCAAAAATCACTGTAGTGGTGCAAAGCGCACCTACTGTGAAAGGGCAAAATGGATGTATATGCCTTCTAGGCCAAAAGAAATTCCCAGTCCTTCCCTGAACAAACCCTGTATATGTCTGTGGGGTTGACAGTTAATCTTCTGTGTGTGTGTAGAGTTGTCCACAGGGGCACACAGAATGCAGATTTATGTGCCCTTCAACACCCAGTCTAGAGATGATTTTTGCCCTGAAGTTTTTATTATTATTACAGAACTTTATTGAATACAAACTGATTGTCATGCTAACAAGTAGACAGAATCTCTGTGTTGATCACTAATTGAGATGAAGAGAATGCATTCATTCTTTGTTAATTTGTACAAGGACATTACACACAGCAGATTCTCTAATGTTTTCGAAGTTAATAAAATGTGATTTTTGCCTGAAGTGAAATAGATACCCATGTACATTACTGCCACAGGATGTCACCAGTGCTCCAGTAGTGAAACTTCCACTGTCAAAATATGTGCTTCCAGTCCAACAATGTAGTAAACGCCTCATTGATTTATAATAGCGGCCATAAATCTTAAAAAGTACAATTTTAAACTAGCAATAAATACGTATGTTTTTACTACATTCTTGAGTGGATTCAGGTCACTTGTTGTAATTCCACGAGATGATATAAACAAACGCAAGTAGAAAAAAATGTGTAGATTTGTCTTGGAGACCTGACACTGGAATATACACACTTGCCACCATGTTATCCTAAGGATTTATTATTTATTGTATAATAATTTATTGTCCACCTGTTGGAACATTATAAGATTGTTTAAGGTTAAGTTTGCCTTGGTGACCTAGTCACAAGAAAACAGATTTGATGTACTTTGCACATTTTTAATTTTTTTTTGATTATAGCGAAGAGAATAGTTGTATAGTGTAAGAGATTTGATTTAAAGTGAAACTCCAGTTTTTCTGGGAAAAAAATCTCCAGGTCATTTTACTTCCAGCTTTGTGTAGACTTCTGGGAAAAGCATGGAAACACAACCAACACCCCTTGAGGACGACCCATTAATAACCTTGTACCAACTACTGGGAAATTACCATGCTAACATCTGAATTGGTATAAAATGTTTAACCCTGAAGTTCTTATTTGGTTTACATGTAACTGTAGAGTTCATTCACCTTTACAGATTCAAATGATAAGCCAACTTTCAAAATACCAACCCATCAGATAATGAATTCTTGATTAGAAAAGGGTCAAGCATTCTGTGCAAAATCAGCATTAGATTAAGAGAAAACACCACCTATAGCATTAGAAAGGAAAACAACCCATCAACAAAACATCCACATGAAAAAGCACTAGATTTCAACAGTTGCAGTAGTCAAGGCGAGAGCTAACCAGGGAGTGAATCAGGAGCTTTGTGGTTTCATTGGTTAGAAAGGGACATAGTTTAGAGATGTTGCTGAGGTTGAGGCGGCAAGCTTTGGAAAGTGATTGGATGTGGGGCTGAAAGGAGAGTTCCGAGTCCAGGATAACACCTAGCACCCTGACATGTGGGGATTGGTGGATGGTTGTGCCATTACTCTTGACAGAGAAGTCAGGGGAAGAGGCGCGTGGGGGAGGAAATATTATAAGTTCGGTTTTTGACAAGTTGAGTTTAACCACTTTCAGACCGGACCAATTTGCTGGTCAAAGACCAGACCACTTTTTGCGATTTGGCACTGTGCCGCTTTAACTGACAATTGCGCGGTCGTGCGACATGGCTCCCAAACAAAATTGACGTCCTTTTTTTCCCACAAATAGAGCTTTCTTTTGGTGGTATTTGATCACCCCTGTGGTTTTTATTTTTTGCGCTATAAACAAAAATAGAGCGACAATTTTGAAAAAAACGCATTATTTTTTACTTTTTGTTATAATAAATATCCCCCAAAAATATATAAAAAAACATTTTTTTCCCTCAGTTTAGGCCGATACGTATTCTTCTACATATTTTTGGTAAAAAAATTTGCAATAAGCGATTATTGATTGGTTTGCGCAAAAGTTATAGCGTTTACAAAATAGGGATAGTTTTATAGCATTTTTAGTAATAATTTTTTATTATTTTTTTTTTACTAGTAATGGCGGCGATCAGCGATTTTTATTGTGATTGCAACATTGTGGGGGATCCATCGGACATTTTTGACACATTTTTGGGACCATTGTCATTTATACAGTAATCACTGCTATATAAATGCAGTGATTCCTGTGTAAATGACACTGGCAGTGAAGAGGTTAAGTGTTCCTAGGGATGTGTTACTAACTGTGGGGGGGTTGGGCTTTCATTTAGTGAACACTGATCTCTGCTCCAATCACATGGAGCAGAGATCAGCGTCACTAGTTGCTAGGCAGAATGGAGAAATGTTGTTTACAACGGCACTTCTCCATTCGGCCGCTCCGTGAGACGATCGCGGGGATGCCCGCGGCGATCGAGTCCGCGGGTCCCGACCAGCGCGGGAGCGCGCCGCAGCCGGCGCGCTCCCTATGGCAGGGTGGCAAATTTAAAGGGACGTACACGTACGCCCATTTGCCTGCCTGTGCCATTCTGTCGACGTACATCGTCGTGCGCTGGTCGGCAAGTGGTTAAGGAAGTGTTGTGACATCCACACAGATATGTCTGTTAGTAAGTTGGTGATGCATGAGGAGACTGATTGAGTGAGTTGGGGGGTGGAGAAATAGATTTGTGTGTCGTCAGTGTAGAAATGATATTGAAAGCCGTGAGAGGCTATCAGCTGACCCGGGGAAGAGGTGTAGATTGAAAATAAGAGGTCCAAGAACAGAACCTTGGGGGACTCCGAGAGAGAAGGGAAGAGGAGGGGAGGAAGGCACTGAAGGTGCGTTGGGATAGGTAGGATGAGAGCCACTGAAGAGCACAGTCACAGAGACCAAGGGAGTAAAGTTTTTTTTGAGGAGGAGAGGGTGGTCAACTGTGTCAAAGGCAGCTGAAAGGTCCAGAAGTAGGAGTACAGAATAGTGTCCATTGGTTTTTGCAGTTAGTAGTCATATATTTTTCTAATATACATGTTTTTACTATGAGAAATAATTTCATTATCCTTTGTAAAAAAAAAATAATTTACAGTATATTGTTCCACAATGTAATTCCATCATCAGTCATATTATCCAGTGATGCAGATCCCTCACAGTCAATCACATTGAACTAACCCAGTGTAAGAAAAACTCTGCTGATGCATCAAATTCCCTTGCCATGAATGACAGAAGTAGCTAAGGAAATATCGGGAGGAAGGACCATAAAAGAACTTAGGGTTAACTAAAAGGTAAAAATGTTTTTTATTGTGACTGCGACATTATGGCGGACACATCGGACATTGTTGACACATTTTTGGGACCATTGTCATTTATAAAGCAATCAGTGCTATTTAAATGCACTGATTCCTGTGTAAATGACACTGACACTAGGGGGCGAGGAGGGGTTAAGTGTGACGTTGTGTGTTTTTTTTTATTGTAGGGGGGGCGTGGCCTGGCATGGGACGTCACTGATCCTCTTTCCCTATAACAGGTAACAGATGATCGGTGACAGCCACAGTAGGAAGCACGGGGAGAGGTTTGTTTACACAGACCTCTCACATTGTAACTAGATGTGTGGCGCACCTGGTTACTCACTAATTATTACTTAGAGTATTCAGTTATTCACCTAGGGGTGTGTGTATCTTGATTGCTCACCCTTTTAACTCATACACATAATTTGCACAATTGAAGTCCTTTTACGCCAAAATTTAAATAACTCAGTAGGTGACATTTGAAAAGCATTTACAGGTGAAGAGTTACAGAGGAGTTCTAGTTGTGGGATTATTGCTCTCGCTCTGAGGTTCATGGCAATACCTCACATGGGTGGTGAGATTGCCATTTACTTATGCATGTGGGACCAACATATGTCTTCACCTTTGCTCACGAGCACAAGGGGACAGGGGCACTTTACATTTTGTTTTCATTTTTTTTATTTTACTTTTACATGTAAACATCCTTTGTGAAAACAATAGACAGTGTCAGCTTTATGGAGAGATCTGGGATCTTTTAGACCCCAGATGTCTCCTCTGCCCTTAAAGGCATTTGATCACACTAAGATCGGTGTGATCAGACACTTTTCTTTAAAACAAAGTACAGATCACTTCAGCTTTCCTATACCATAAAGCTGGATATTCCTAAAAAAAAAAAAAAGCCAGCAGAGGCATCGGGGGTGACCTATCCTGCAACTTGTAAAAACAATCCAGTGGCTAATTAGCCATTAAGATGGCTTTTACAAAAAAGCCATCTGCCAGCAGAAAAAAAAAATACCAGGATGAGGTCTGTAGCTGCAGACATCATCCCGGTATACTACTTTAAACCTGCAACATAATTCTGCATATTGCTCTTTCAAAGCATTAGCTGCATTAAGAAAAACCTTTTAATAGTTGCGCCCCCCCCCCCAAATACTCACCCGAACCCGATCCAGCACTGTGCATGTCTGCAGCAGCCTCTTTCCCTCTCACTACTCTCACAGGCTTGGAAGAGAACAGAGAGCCATTGGCTCCTGCTGCTGTCAGTCAAAATCTGTGAGCAGGGGATAGGACTAAGCCAGGCTGTGTTTAAATAGATGCCAACAGCCTAGCTTGGGATCAAGTATGCACAAATGCCCCCATGTGAAAAAAAAAAAAAGCGGCAAAATCACGGTAAAAACACACGTCCAAAAAAGTGACAAGCACCGCAAAAAGCACTGCAAAAACGCTCAAAAGCAACATGCATAGATGTGAATCGAGCCTAAGGGGGCACTTGGCAGGGGGAGGAACCAGAAGTGCCAGCAAAGGACCCTAGAAGAGGAGGATGGGGGCTGTTCTGTGCCAAACCATGGCACAGAGCAGGTGAGTATGACGTTGGTTTTTTTCTTTTTGTTTTTTTTGGAGTGTTTTGTAGTGAATTTGCCTATGCCTCAGTATGTCCAACTGTTCTCTCCTCCCTGTAAAAGAAAACACTTGCACAAAGCTTTTCAAACACTTTAACCACTTTGCGCCCAGGCCAATTCTGACATTTCTCTCCTACATGTAAAATTCCGAATTTTTTTGCTAGAAAATTACATAGAACCCCCAAACATTATATATATATGTTTTTTTAGCAAAGACCCTAGAGAATACAATGGTGGTCGTTGCAACTTTTTTATCTCGCACGGTATTTGCGCAGCAATTTTTCGAACACGTTTTTTTCAGACAAAAAACTGTTTCATGCTTAAAAAAAAAAAACAGTAAAGTTAGCCCAATTTTTTTGAATAATGTGAAAGAGGAGGATACACCGAGTAAATATATACCCAACATGTCACGCTTCAAAATTGCACGCGCTTGTGGAATGGCGCCAAACTTTGGTATTTAAAAATCCCCATAGGCGACGCTTACATTTTTTTTACTGGTTACATGTTTTGGTTTACAGAGGAGGTCTAGAGCTAGAATTATTGCTCTCGCTCTAACGTTCGTGGCGATACCTCACATGTGTGGTTTGAACACCGTTTTCATATGTGGGCGGGACTTACGTATGCGTTCGCTTCTGTGTACGAGCTCACGGGGACAGGGGCGCTTTACATTTTTTTTTGTTATTGTTAATTTTATTTTTATTCTTTTAGTTTTAAAAAAAATTGATGACTTTTATTCCTATTACAAGGAATGTAAACATCCCTTGTAATAGGAATATGGCACGATCGGACATATTTACAGTGAGATATGGGGTCAATAAGACCCCATATCTCACCTCTAGGCTGGAAAGAATAAAAAAAAAAAAAACGATCCTGGCTACCGAGGCCGGGCGTGACGTCATAACATCGTGCCCGGCCTCCGAACGATCATAGAGACTCCGGGGACGATCTGGTCTGCTGGAAATCTCTATGGTAACTTGCGGGGGCCGGCGGATCCTGTCACCGACTCACCGATGGAAGCGGCAAGTCGGTACAAGCGGCGGGAGGGGGGGCGTCCCCTCCCACCACCTGTAAGAATGATCAAGCGCCGGAACAGCCACTATGATCATTCTTATGGTGCAGGGAATCCCCGGCTGAAAACGCAGATATCTGAATGATGTCTGTGGCCTCAGGCATCATTCAGATATAACCACCGAAAGCCCATGACGTCAATAGACGTAGTATGGGCGCCAAGTGGTTAAAAAGTAAAGAATTTACCCTGCAGACACTGTTTGCAGAGATCATTTAGGCTCGGTTGATGCTGTCGCGACTTGGGATCTGACTTGTGAAACCCCAAGTCGAATGACATGTGAAATCCCATGTTAGTTTATGAGAGCTGTCTTAATTAGCACTACTGAAGTCGCTCCGACTTTAGAAAAGGTTCCGTTCATGTACCGCTTCAAGGTGACTTCTATCTGACTTTTGCCTCAAAGTAGTACTCAAGTCACCAGGAGTGACAAAGTCTGGCAAAGTCTCACCATACGTTGTGCAACTTTCAGGCCCCAGCAGTGTGAACTGAGCTTCATGCAGGAAAGTCACAGAACACAGCAAAGTGGTAGATCTAGCAGTCGAGCCCTGTAAGTTAGAACAGGAGAACCTCTCTCTGGCTATCATCTGCAAGGTTTGGTTGAGCAAGGTTGAGCCCTCAGTGACCCCTGACATTGGCAGCTGAGCCACAGCCCAGGGTTACCCCTTTGCCCTACAGAAGTCCTGTAGCAGCTGTGTGGGCTACCGGTGGTGGTTGTTTTTCTGCCTCTAGGGAGAAAGAAGTTTGAGCAACCATGGTGATTGGGGCACATATTCTAACCCGTCTGATAACTTTTTATCTGTCTTGAGGACCAACACACAGTGATGAGATTGTAGCGTATCTGATCAAAACAGCTGCATTAAAGTAGAACTATAGGCATTTTTTTTTTAATTTTGGATAGAGTAAGGGAGGGTTATAAACCCATCAGATTTTTTTCACTATCTGTGTCCCATTGTGGAGATTTTCCTTCACTTCCTATTTCATACAGCCGAACAGGAAGTGAGAAAAAATCTCTGCAAATTAAGGGAATTCCTTGGGGGCCCCCAGGTCACCAGAACTAGTGTTCACTTTCACTTTTAATATTAACCACTTGCTTACTGGGCACTTAAACACCCTTCCTGCCCAGACCAATTTTCAGCTTTAGGTGCTCTCACACTTTGAATGACAATTACTCAGTTATGCAACACTGTACCCAAATACATTTTTTGTCCTTTTTTTCCCACAAATAGAGCTTTCTTTTGGTGGCATTTGATCACCTCTGGGGTTTTTATTTTTTGCGCTATAAATGAAAAAACACATATTTCTTTGTTTCTGTGAAAAAATTATGCAAATTATACATTTTTCGTCATACATTTTGGCCACTATTTATACTGCTACATATCTTTGGTAAAAATAACCCAAATTAGTGGATATTATTTGGTCTTTGAGAATGTTAGAGAGCCTACAAGCTGTGGTGCGAATCGCACAAAATTGATCACATCTGATGTACTGGTGGACTATCTCACTTCTTGCGACCCGAACAAGTCAGGAAAGTACAAATAACCCCCAAATGACCCCTTTTTGGAAAGTAAACATTCCAAGGTATTTAGTAAGAGGCATGGTGAGCTTTTTGATGTTGTCATTTTTTCCCACAATTCTTTGCAAAATTAAGATTTTTTTTTTTTCACCAAATTGTCATTGTAATAGGTTATTTCTCTCACATGGCGTGTATACCACAAATGACACCCCCAAAAAATTCTGCTACTCCTCCTGAGTATTACAATACCACATGTGTGGGACTTTTTCACAGCCTGGCCACATAGAGAGGCCCAACATGCAGGGAGCACCGTCACATGTTCTAGGAGCATAAATTACACATCTAACTTGTTGACTACCTATTACACTTTTGAAGGCCCTGGAGCACCAGGACAATGACACGTGGCACTGATGACAGATGGCACTGATACGTGGCACTGATGACACTTATACGTGGCACTGATGACATGTGGCACTGATGACAGATGGCACTAATATGTGGCACTGATGACACGTGACACTGACAACAGATGGCACGTGACACTGACAGGTGGCACTGATGACAAATGGCACTGATACGTGGCACTGATGACAAATGGCACTAATATGTGGCACTGATGACACATGGCACTATGTGACACTGATGACACATGGCACTGATGACAGATAGCACTTATACGTGGCACTGATGACAGATGGCACTGGGGACAAATGGCACTGACAACAGGTGGCACTGGGGACAGATAGCACTAACAGGTGACACTGGGAACAGATAGCACTAACAGGTGGCACTGGGGGCAAGTGGCTCTGGGGAGGATGGCACTGGACGAGGATGGCACTGGGGCAAGGATGGTACTGGGGCGTGGATGACACTGGGCGAGGATGGCACTGGGGCGGATGGCACTGGGGCAGATGGCACTGGGGCGGATGGCAATTTTTTCCTTTTTTTTTTTTAAACTTACGGCCACTGCAGCCGTTGATCTCTCCCTTCTCACGCGCTGTCTGTGTGAGGAGGGAGAGCGGCGCTGAGAGATGATCTCATATGTTTACATATGAGATCATCTCACATTGGACACGCCGATCGCACTGTAAACGGCCGCTGTGATTGCCCGTTTACAGCGATCTGTGACTGGCTGTGTCCGAGGGACACGGCCAGCACAGAACTTCCCCGATGCGCGCTCGCAGTTAGCGTCCGCATCCGTATTTCGGCTATAGGGTGGGCACGAAGCGGTTAATGGTAAACAGGACAAATGGAGAGGGTGAATCCCCTTAACAAGAGCAAAGACAGCAATAAAAACTGGCAAGCATTCGAATCCCGATGCACTCTATCCAAAACTAAAATAAAAAGTTTTGCCTTTTAGTTATACTTTAACCACTTAACAACCGGCCCATAGCCGATTAAAGGCTTCAGGGCGGTTGTTTAACTCTGAGAGGCCGTTAATTAACGGCCTCCCAAAATTCTACACGAGAGCATCCGTGATCTGTGGACCCGGCGCATCACGGATCATGGTAAACGGCCGCTCATCGCGGCCGTTTACCACGTGATTGCTCCGTCAAATGACGGAGTGATCACTTGTAAACAAACCGGCGTCATGTTATGTACCCTCTCTGTACCGATCGGTACAACGGAGGGAGAAGAGATCGGTGTCGGCAGCGCTGTGGGCTGCATCTGCAGTGCCCACATCGCTGCTCACCGACAATTAACCTCTCAATAACCTGACAATACTCTGCAATACCAGCCAATACTCTGCAATACCAGCCAATACTCTCCAATACCCTGCTAATACTCTCCAATACCCCGCCAATATTCTGCAATATTCTGCAATACTCTGCAATACCCGCCAATACTCTGCAATACCAGCCAATACTCTGAAATACCAGCCAATACCCGCCAATACTCTGCCATACCAGCCAATACTCTGCCATACCAGCCAATACTCTGCAATACCCTGCCAATACTCTGCAATACCCTGCCAATACTCTGCAATAACTGCCAATACTCTGCAATACCTGCCAATACCCCCCAATACTCTGCAATACCCTGTCAATACTCTGCAATACCCTGCCATAAATTGCCATACCCAGCAATACCCAGCCATACTCGGAGATACCCAGCCATACTAGGAGATACCCAGCCATACTCTGTGATACCCTGCAATACCCAGCCATAGACGCCCCCCCCCCCCTCGCCGCCCTCCGGTGCTTCTACCAACTCTCCAATACGATCAAAGCCAGAATCTTTTTTTTTTTTTTTTTCAGGCTTCCCAGCCTAGAGGTGGCATGTGGGGTCTTATTGACCCCATATCTCACTGTAAAGAGGACCTGTCATCCCATATTCCTATTACAAGGGATGTTTACATTCCTTGTAATAGGAATAAAAGTGATCAAAAATTTATTTTTTGGGGAAAAAATGTCGAACTAAAATAAATAAAGTAAAATGAACAATATATATATATTTTTTTTAAAGCACCCCTGTCCCCATGTGCTCGCATGCAGAAGTGAACGCATACGTAAGTCCCGCCCACATATGAAAACTCTATTCAAACCACACATGTGAGGTATCACCGTGAACGTTAGAGCGAGAGCAATAATTCTAGCCCTAGACCTCCTCTGTAACTCAAAACATGTAATCAGTAAAAAAATTTAAAGCGTCGCCTATGGGGATTTTTAAGTAGCGACGTTTGGCGCCATTCCACGGGCATGTGCAGTTTTGAAGAGTGACATGTTAGGTATCTATTTACTCGGCGTAACTTAATCTTTCACATTATGCAAAAATTGGGCTAACTTTACTGTTTTTTTTTTTAAGCACAAAATTGTTTTTTTTCCCCCAAAAAACCCGTTTGAAAAATTGCTGCGCAAATACCGTGCGAGATAAAAATTTGCAACAACCACCATTGTTTCTCTAGGGTCTTTGCTAAAAAAAAATATATAATGTTTTGGGGTTCTATGTAATTTACTAGCAAATAAATGATGATTTTTACACGTAGGAGAGAAATGTCAGAATTGTCCTGGGTGCTCCAGAACGCCTGATGGCGCTCTGTGCATGCTGGGCCTCTGTATGTGGCCAGGCTGTGTAAAAGTCTCACACATGTGGTATCACCATACTCTGGAGTAATAGTAGAATGTGTTTTCGGGTGTAATTTGTGGTATGCATATGCTGTGTGTGAGAAATAACCTGATAATATGATAATTTAGTGAAAAAAAAAAAGAAAAAAAATCTTGATTTTGCAAAGAATTGTGGAAAAAAATGAAAATGTCAAAAAACTCATCATGCCTCTTACTAAATACATTGGAATGTCTTCTTTCCAAAAAGGGGTCATTTGGGGGGTATTTGTACTTTTCTGGCATGCTAGGGTCTCAAGAATTGAAATAGGCCGTCAGTACTTCAGGTGTGATCAATTTTCAGATATTGGCACCATAGCTTGTGGACTCTATAACTTTCACAAAGACCTAATAATATACACCAATTTGTACTTATTGTTACCAAAGATAAGTAGTGGTATAAATTTTGGCCAAAATTTATGAAGAAAAATGACTAATCTGCTAAATTTTATAACAGAAACGAAGAAAAATTCATTTTTTTACAGAATTTTTTGTATTTTCTTTTATAGCACAAAAAATAAAAAACCCAGCGGTGATTAAATACCACCAAAAGAAAGCTCTATTTGTGTGAAAAAAAGGACAAAAATTTCATATAGGTCCAGTGTTGCATGACTGAGTAATTGTCATTCAAAATGTGAGAGCACTAAAAGCTGAAAATTGGTCTGGTTATTAAGGGTGTTTAAGTGCCCAGTGGTCAAGTGGTTAAACAAATAGGATGTTGTATCTATGTAAATATGATACAGGAAAGATTGAATGGATGCACACCGAGGTAATGATAAAGTCTCTTTATTATAAAATCCAAAAAACATGAAAGACACCACAGGACGAGGAAGCAGGTACAGGTGGACATGTTTCACACAGCAGGGCTGCGCTTATTAATTGAAGTGTAGCACCCTTGGGAGGGAGTCCATTCACCAGCTCACCTGTTTCCACTGCTCACCGAGAGCAGCATTTTCCTTCCCCACTATGTAAATATAATTACAGATATTAGTTCCAGTATTTCTTCACAGGCCCCGCCATCATCTGCAGCTATTACAGGGCATTCTTACGCTTCCTGTTGGATTTTTGGTGCAGAAGTAAAGAGACTTTTTAGTGTGGGGTGCAGAGCCAGGAATACAGATGAGAAGAACTTGCCACTCAAGAGATATTATATTTTTTGATAAGCTTGTCCATTATAACCATTTCTTGGTAGCCTGATCTCCCACCTTTTATCTGTTATCTAGACTTGCTGAATAGCTTCAGTTGCAATAAATGTCAGACTAGGTTCACATCTAAGACAGATGCCAGCAGGGGTCCAGTGTGTCCCTGTTCTCCGTTTCAGGGATGAATAAGGCCCAAAATTTTTGCCTGAATTTGGACCTGAAATGGAGCCAAACACATACTGGACCACTGTACAATTCGCTCCAACAGCCGCTTTGGAGATGTGTGAACCAGCTCCATTGAGAATCGGTCACAATCTCCTATCATGTGAATTAGAACGTGTTTTTTTTTGTCTTGATATTTTGCAGTTTATTTCTAAACACATTTAGCAGAAAGCATCTAATGAAGTAATTAGAAAGGCAAAAATATTACTTTTGTAGATAGTGCTCTTGAAATTGTTATGCTGCATTGAGATCCAAGTGAAAGTCCAAAGGCAATATTTTCCAGAAAGATCACGTTTATGATCAATTTTATTTTTGTTTTCTGTGATCAGTGTTATCCTAAAGTGGTTGGATTTTCCCCAATGTACATATATATTTTCCTTGATTATATATTAAAATCCTATAAACATATTATACCTTTGTGTTTTCTGTGGTAGGCTATAAAGTGTACTGGCGCAGTTTTGATATAGATCAGACTTTCTGGTAGTTGAGGCAATAATTGTTTGCTGGCAAACTACACAGGATGACATTGTGCTCTGGTTTGGGACATCACAAATTATTATATATGTTCATGTAGACATTATTTGGCTAAGCAATCTGCAGCATCTGAGTCTTTACAAAAAGGCACATGGTAAGAAAAAAAGTGAGTTTAAATGTGGGTAAAAATTAACACAAATGTCAAAAAAATTAGATACTGAGGCTGAAATTGTCTATTTAACTGTCTGCTACAGTTTTTTCTAAACATTTTACTGTGTTTTTAGACAGTCTGTAAAGGCCTGTTGGATCAGAGTATTCTTTTTTACCATAATAATAATAAAAATTATATATATATTGCATCCGTAAAAGTATTCACAGCACTTCACTTTTTCCACATTTTGTTATGTTACAGCCTTATTCCAAAATTGATTAAATTCATTATTTGCTTCAAAATTCTACAAAGAATACTCCATAATGACAACCTGAAAGAAGTTTGTTTGAAATCTTTGCAAATGTATTAAAAATAAAAAAAAGTAAAAAATAATCACATGTACATAAGTATTCACAGCCTTTGCTGAATAATTTGTTGAAATACCTTTGGCACCAATTACAGCCTCAAGTCTTTTTGAGCATGATGCTATAAGCTTGGCACACAAAAAATGTGCCACTGCCCTCACCTATAATTTTGGCAGTGGTAGATTTTTTGTATGCTTGATTTTGGGTCAGGAAAAGCATTGACATCTTTGCAGGCATTGTGCTACGTGCTGGGTGTTCAATGTGCCCCTATAACTTTAAGGAGGGATGGGCTTCCTCCAGTCTATCTGCCCTCATCTATGTCATCAGAATGCATGTGCTTCCACTGTGGAGCCTCTTATAAGTTAGAGGTAGGGTCTACAGATCACAGGGTGCCTTGTTGGGGCCTGTAGCTTACGCATGTAGTTGCAGATTTGTGCAACTAAACCCCTGTTTTTAAACGCATACTTTTAGACAGGTTAATCTGGTTGGTCGCAGGCTGGTTGGTAATTAGAGATTAGAATTTTTCCAAGGATTTTTCCTTGGCTTTTGTTTGATACAAGCTTGGCACACCTATTTGTAGGCATTTTTTCTCATTCTTCTTTGCAGGACCTCTCAAGCTCCATCAGGTTGGATGGGGATACTTTGGTTGGTTGCAGGCTGGTCAGTAAGTTGAGCTGGGAATTTTCCTTGGTTTTTGTTTGACATGCATTACCCTTCCATGTGCTTCTTGTGACAAAGGCCAGTTATAGGTGGGGCAGTGGCCAATTGTTTGTATTGTTAACATTTTGAAACCCTTTCCAAATCTTTATTTTTGCTAGCGTGTCTTCCTATGCAACCTAATATAGCTGTGATTTTGGTCTGCCAGACCTTAGGGAAATAGACTATGCTGATATCAAAATATCAATCTACTGTTTGTTGTAGAGCAATTACAGTTTTCTTTCCTTATTCCCTACATTTGTCTGTTGCTGGTCTTAATGATATCATCTGTTATATTTCTTGAATGAGTCTCCTGTCTGTCAATATTTGGAGATCTCTGTGTCTGAAATGTTGGTCTGTAGAACAGCAATTTAAAAGACTTCATGGTAAATGTTTTTTTGGGGCTTCACTAGATAATTTCATAAAGGACCTCTCTGGTGATAGAAGTACTCATTTACCCCAGCAGCAGAAGTCTAATGCCGCGTACACACGATCAGAATTCTCGTCGGAAAAAGCTCTGATGGTTTTCCCGACGGAATTCCGATGGAATTCGGCTCAAGCTGTCTTGCCTACACACAGTCACATCAAATTCCGATCATTTATAACGTGGTGACGTACAACATGTATGACGTGACTAGAAAAAGGATGTTCAATAGCCAGTAGCCAATAGCTTCTGTCTCATAGTTGAATCTTTGCATGAGTGATTTTTGGCATGTCGGAATTGCATACACACGATCGGAATTACGATAGAAAGTTTTTCAGTCGGGAAAATTGAGAACATGCTATCAATTTTTGGCTGGCGGAAATTCGGACAGCTAAATTCCGATGGAGCATACACGGTCGCATTTTCCGATGAAAAGCTCTCATCGGTCTTTTTCTGGCCGGTATTCCGATCGTGTGTACGCGGCATTAGTCTTACAAGGAAAAATCTTCTTTTGAAGCCAAAAACTCTGCCTAAGTGGGACTCAGTAGAGTCACAAATCCCAGGCTGCTGCAGAAAAATCCACTTAAGGGACACCCTTCAAAGCGGGGGACATCTGTTGGCTTTTGCTTTTAGAAAGCCTCTTGGCTGTCTGGGTAAGAGACATGGTGTCCAGGGGCTTTAGGCTACATTTTCACTCTCAGCTTGGTTGGATTATGAACCTCCAGAAATCATCCCTGGAACCAACACATAATATTTAGGTCTAGTCCAAGCCAGAGCTTTTTTTGTCCTCCAAAAAAACACCTGACCTTCTGCTCCCAGATTCTCTACAGTCTAGGAGTCATTCGGCTCTGCAATTCTGCATGAGAATTGATGGTATCCTCCTTTTGAAGGCAGTGAAAGTCACTCAATTCAACTTCAGACCCCAAAAGCACAACATTCTGGGCCCCATTCACAAAGTAGTATCTTACGGCACCCGAGTATGCGGTAAGATACCGCACAACATTTTTCAAAGTTTTTTGTCATTCACTAAAAAAATGCTACTAAAATATGGCATGAGTTATTTAATGAAACCATGCGGTATTATAGTAGTAAAAGCCTGTGGTAATTTACTGCCAGCTGCAGCCGACATCCTTAACACAGGGTATAAAAAGCTAGTTGTTAAGGAGCGGGTGGCATGTGAAGATACAACATTATACACATTAGTTATGTGTAATGTTGTATATGCCATGACCTGGAGGCTGGTGTTTCTGTCATAAATTCTCCTTGCTGCGCCCTCCTTACAGTCAGCAGATATTGCCCTGAGCTGCTGTGAGAGTTAACTGCTACAAGGCAAGGAAAAAGCTGTGCTGCTTCTCGCCCTCTTCTGCCCTTCCACCATTCATAAAATCTATTATTACACTTCCTTTATGCTTCTGTGAATAGGTGGTGGAATCTTGACTTTCAACTGTTCCATAGCCCATTAACAAAATGTGATCACTTGTGGGGGTGCGCAAGTTTTGTGAATGGTGGACAGGGTAGAAGGAGGGAGTCAGGCAGTGCTTCTTTTCTCTGTAGTAGTGGCTACAATTAACTCACAGTGCTGGTAGACAGCTGCTCAGGATGGTATCTGGCAACTGGGAGGAGGCATAGCAGTGAGCAGTAATGCAGGAGAAGCAGCCTGCAGGTAATGGGATTACACATATCTAATGTGTAAAAAAAAAGTTAAACTTTAGCTTTACACTTTTCATAATGCAGATGACTGGGTTTTGTGCACTCTATAGATACAAATTGTGACATTACTCATATCCATCAGCACATATTACTGCTTAATCCTAATAGAGAGACAAGGAGGTGATAAGCACACCTGAAGTCCTATATACATTTTGCTGTAGTATTTAAAGAGTAAAAAATTGGTAGCAGGATATCCATTGCATTTACTAGACAGAGCCTTTGGGTTTACTGTACACAGCAATCAACTGTACATCTCATACTTAATTACAATTTTTTCTAAAAATCTATTGAAAGCTTCACTCGTTTTTGTATTGCTACAACATTCAAGCCTACAGTGGTGTGAAAAAGTGTTTGCCCCCTTCCTCATTTCCTGTTCCTTTGCATGTTTGTCACACTTAAGTGTTTCGGAACATCAAACCAATTTAAACAATAGTCAAGGACAACAAAAGTAAACACAAAATGCAATTTGTAAATGAAGGTGTTTATTATTAAAGGTGAAAAAAAATCCAAACCATCATGGCCCTGTGTGAAAAAGTGATTGCCCCCTAAACCTAATAACTGGTTGGGCCACCCTTAGCAGCAACAACTGCAACCAAGCGTTTGCGATAACGTGCAATGAGGCTTTTACAGCGTCCTGGAGGAATTTTGGCCCACTCATCTTTGCAGAATTGTCCTAATTCAGTTACATTAGAGGGTTTTCGAGCATGAACGGCCTTTTTAAGGTCATACCACAACATCTCAATAGGATTCAGGTCAGGACTTTGGCTAGGCCACTCCAAAGTCTTCATTTTGTTTTTCTTCAGCCATTCGGTGGTGGACTTGCTGGTGTGTTTAGGATCATTGTCCTGCTGCATAACCCAAGTTCGTTTCAGCTTGAGTACACGAACAGATGATCGGACATTCTCCTTCAGGATCTCTTGGTAGACAGCAGAATTCATAGTTCCTTTTATCACGGCAAGTCTTCCAGGTCCTGAAGCAGCAAAACAGCCCCAGACCATCACACTACCACCACCATATTTTACTGTTGGTATAATGTTCTTTTTATGAAATGCAGTGTTCCTTCTACGCCAGATATACTTGGACACACAGCTTCCAAAGAGTTCCACTTTTGTCTCATCGGTCCACAGAATGTTGTCCCAAAAGTCTTGGGGATCATCAAGATGTGTTGTGGAGAAATTGAGAAGAGCTTTGATGTTCTTTTTGCTCAGCAGTGGTTTTCTCCTTGGAACTCTGCCATGCAGGCCATTTTTGCCCAGTCTTTTCCTGATGGTGGAGGCATGAACGCTGACCTTAACTGAGGCAAGTGAGGCCTGCAGTTCCTTGGACGTTGTTGTGGGGTCTTTTGTGACCTCTTGGATGAGTCGTCGCTGCGCTCTTGGGGTAATTTTGGGCGGCCGGCCACTCCTGGGAAGGTTCACCACTATTCCATGTCTTCGCCATTTGTGGATAATGGCTCTCACTGTGGTTCGCTGGATTCCCAAAGCTTTGGAAATGGCTTTATAACCCTTTCCAGACTGATTGATCTCAATTACTTTCTTTCTCAATTGTTCCTGAATTTCTTTGGGTCTCGGCATGATGTGTAGCTTTTAAGGATCTTCTGGTGGACCTTACTGTGTCAAGCAGCTCCTATTTAAGTGATGCCTTGATTGTGAACAGGTGTGGAAATAATCAGGCCTGGGTGTGGCTAGAGAAATTGAACTCAGGTGTGGACAACCACAGTTATAGTATGTTTTAACAAGGGGGGCAATCACAAGGGGGGCAATCACTTTTTCACACAGGGCCATGATGGTTTGGATTTTTTTTCACCTTTAATAATAAACACCTTCATTTACAAATTGCATTTTGTGTTTACTTGTGTTGTCCTTGACTATTGTTTAAATTGGTTTGATGTTCCGAAACACTTAAGTGTGACAAACATGCAAAGGAACAGGAAATGAGGAAGGGGGCAAACACTTTTTCACACCACTGTACATTACAGACATGATATGACTTCACAAATGGACCTTGGATCTGCAAGTCTGCAACTTCTTCTTGTCATTTTACATGTACCTTTGTAGAAATGTATTCAAGATGTAAAATTAGTCTTAACAAACTTGGATCATGTAGTTCATGTTTATTAATTTCCAGTATCTTAAATATATATATATTTTTTGTAGATCTTGAATTTACCTGAACTTATTAGTGATCCAAGATTCAAGACCAACAAACTTAGAGTCCAGTATCGGAAATGTCTTCTTGAAATTCTAACCAAACGGTATGTTATTCTATTGAATGTTTGTGACTTCAACCACGCATTTCATGGTACCCTCATCTTGTGACCTGGGATATAACTGGTCAGGAAAGTAAGATGGACCAAGCAATGTATAAAAAGCATCTCCTTTTCATATGATAAAATGTATGTTTTGCTGTTCTTTAAACAAAATAACAACACTATTTTCATTCTGGAAACTTAAAAAAAATTCAGGCTTTTTATAGTTTGCACACCATTTTTTTTCTTTTTCTCCCCATTCTATTTACAATCACTATTTTCACTAAGGGCGGATAAATCCATCTCCCTTAATTCCTTGAACTCCGGGTCTGCCTCCTGAAGCAGGTGACATTGCACATCATCTTGAGTGGAAAGACAATGGTGATGTAGCCTTCCAGGATACATCTGTGAGGTCAGGGCTACATCAGGTGGAAAAGCATTTATTGTATGTAAAACTCTAAGCAAAGGCAATTTTTTTTAATTTATCTAATGCATGTAAGATGATTTCATGTCAGCATGCAGAGCTGCAAGCAGTGTATATATACAGTACAAAAATTATTTTAAAAAATGACACACCATTTTAATGCAAAGTAGTTAAAAGTAAAAGGGATAAAAAATGGAAAAGCTATACATCGCCAACAATTTAGAACATTTATTCTATTCCTTGGACATGTTGAAAAATTATATTTCTCCTAATTGTGCACAGTCTCCAAAAGTGCATTAAAGGGGTTGCAAACCCTTGAGGTTTTTCACCTTAATGCATTCTATGCATTAAGGTAAAAAACCTCTTTTAGTGTAGCAGCCCCATAGTACCCTCGTTTTACTTACCTGAACCCTGTCTTTCCCGTGCCAGGAAGGAGCACACCAGGTCCAGCCAGTGTTTCATGTCCTGATTGGATTGATTGATGGCAGCGCAGCCATTGGCTCCCTCTGCTGCTAAACAAATCTAATAATGCGGGAGCCCGGGGGTGAGGCCGAGTCCTGCTGTCTGTGTCAATAGACTCAGCAGCAGGACCTTTAGATATCCTTTAGTTTAAGGGGTGCCATTACAGCTAGTTTTTACGTTTTTATGTCTTTAGGCTTATTGACACACCTAACATTAAAAATTTGTACTGTAGCTGTTTTTAAAAATATTTTTTTCAGTCAACGTGGTTTGCTAGCTGTTGTCACATTGATACTTAATATCTCTTGTTATCTTTGTGTTGTGACATTAATGGATTATGTACAGATAGAATAGTTTTAGAACCTAAAGTGGTTTTAAACGTAATGCATTTTAAGGTAAAAAGGTAAAAAAAAGTTCACCCCCCCCCCAATGCTCACCTGAGCCTGCTCTCCAGTGTTAATTTTGGCAGCAAATTTTGATTTAGTTTTAGTCTTAGCCCTTGTACACGTGGTCGGACATTCCGACAACAAAATCCGACGGATTTTGTCTGAAACTGGTGTTGCATACACACGGTCGGACAAAGTTGTTGGAAAATCCGATCATTTGTAACGTGATGACGTTATTTCGTTATGACGGGACTACGTTCAGGCTAGTAGCCAATAGCTTTGGTCTCGTAAATTGATCTGAGCATGCGTGGCCCTTTGTCCGATCGGAATTCTCTACAAACGATCGGACAAAGTCTGATCGGATCATGTTGTCAGAAAATGTTATAGCCTAGGTCTAAAACTTTGTCGGTCGGAAATTCCGACGGAAACAGTCCGATGGAGCCCACACACGGTCAGATTATGCAACAACACGTTCTGATCGGACATTTTCCGTCAAAATGTGCGACCGTGTGTACAAGGGCTAAGGGTCCTTTCACACGGGGCGGGTCAGTGATGGTCCGCCCTGTGGACATCTGCTTGCTCAGCGGGGATCACTCTGTCGATCCCCACTGAGCAGGAAGATGACAGGTCCGTCTCTGCATACTGCACAAGGATGGACCTGTCAGAGTGCCGCTCTCCCCTATGGGAGATCGGATGACGACGGACTGCAGTCTCCATTGTCACCCGATCCAATGATGGATGGAAAAGTAGGTTTTTTCCTCCGTCACACTTTTTCGGATCGGAGCGGGTAGGATGTCAGCGGACATGTCACCGCTGACATCCGACACTCTATAGACCTCTATTGAGCATCCGTTCAGGTCAGCCTGAAAAACTGACAGGCTGAGCTGAACGGATCGGTAGTGTGAAAGAGGCCTTAGTCTTTTGCCCTGTACACACGACCGGACTTTCCGGCAGACTAGGTCCGATGGTCTTCCCGACTGACTTTTCAGCATATTTTTTACGCACTTTCCGAACGAACGGACTTGGCCACACACATAATCGCACCAAAAACCTACGGATTCAAAAGTGATGACGTACGACCGGACTAGAATAAGGAAGTTCATAGCCAGTAACCAATAGATGCCCTAGCGTCGGTTTTCGTCTGTCGGACTAGCATACAGACAAATGGATTTTTTGAGTCCGTCAGAAATATTTGAAACATGTTCTAAATCTAAAGTCCGTCTGATTTTTCGACAGCAAAGGTCCGATGAAACCCACACATGGATTTGTTCCGTCGGACCTTTGCTGTTAAAAAGTCCGGCCATGTGTACATGGCATTGGGACTAAAATGGCATTTTAGTTTTAGTCCCATTTTAGTCTTCTGCAGTTTTAGTCATCTAAAATCTAATGGGTGCAATTAAATTGTAATGCATTAGTTAAACATTTCTCTACAATTTAAAAACTCATTATATACTGCTGAAGTGAAAAATCTAATGTTATTATTTATGGTATTGAGGTATGAACATGCACAACAGTGTTAATTTTGAAGTCAAATTTCAATTTAGTCTTAAGCCGCGTACACACGGGCGGACTGTCTGGCCAACTTAGTCCGTCGAAACACATTTCAGCGGACAGTCCGCTCGTGTGTGGGCTTCAGCGGACTTTTTCAGCGTGCAGTCTGGCAGAGTAAGTATTTCGGAATTTCCATAATATTGTCCGTCAGACTTTGGTTTCAGCGGACAATCTGCTCGTGAGTAGGCTAGTTCGACGGACTAAGTATGGCGCATGCTCAGAAAGGATTTACACGGCGAAAGGTTGCATTGCTGTGTATTGGACTTCCTATTTCTAGTCCCGTCGTACGTGCTGTACACGTCATCGCTCAAACTTTCGACGGACTGTTTTGCATCCGTGTGTGGTCAAGTCCGTTCATTCGAAAGTAGGACGGACTGTCCGTCGGATTGTCTGACGGACTAAGTTGGCCAGACAGTCCGCCCCTGTGTACGCGGCTTTAGTCTTTGTCTTTTGAATAAAATGGCATTTTTGTTTTAGTCCCATTTTAGTCTTTTTACTAAAATGCCATTTTAGTTTTAGTCGTATTTTAGTCATCTCAGTTTTAGTTTTAGTCAATTAAAATAGTATTCATTTTGTCGACTAAAATGTTTTAATTGACTCAATTAAAACTGCTGATCTCAGTCCAGTGCTGAGGACTCTGCGGCAGCTCTTCTCGCCTCACCTGGCTTGGCTGAGAACAGATGGAACCATTGGCTCCTGCTGCTATCAGTAAAAACCTGTGTGCAGAGAATGGGGGGTCGTGTAATAGTCGTTTATATGGGGCACACGAAAGACAGCTGTGTGTATGACAGCCATGTTGTTTAGGTCACAAGTCTTCCTCCCTGCACCTTCAGTTTATACAATCCATAAACTCTTACCTCTGAACACCCCTTATCAGTACTGTGTTAAGGTCAGCAGACCCTAACCCCAATACATATGAGGTGTCAGATTTGTAAGCCTGAGTAGCCAGAGTTTTAACAGATACCTGCCTGGTCTCAGTTTTATCAGTCATTTAACAGTCGTAAATAGCTCAGCTGGAGGAATGGCCAATACACATTCCTGGTTGACTGGTTATTATTAGCAAAGACTTAAAAACTTTAGGGTATGGAGGGCGCATGCATGAGATCTCTCGGCCGAGCATGTCTGCCTAGTGCTCTACTCCACAGAGACGCACAAAGCCTCCTATAGCACCCGCCAGGCCAGCTCTTCAGCTTATGCTTCCTCACTCATCCTTGTGAACCATCCCGCCATGGAACCATGGTCTTTGGTGTCTTTCGGCAGAAAAACAAGTCTAAAAACATCCAGGTGGTGCTGGTACAGGCCTACTGCAAGATGGCGCCGCTGCCTTCTTCACATGGCGGCTCACCACGGTCCCTCAAGCTGAAACCTCCGCCCATCAGAGAGAAAGGTGACTCAGATGTGGACCTATGGCCACCTCACTGTCACCCCAACCAGCCGCAGCTCAGCAGGATCTGCTCAAACTGTTTGAGCGCATGCTGCAGAGGGCCCTCAAGCAGACCTCAGACCAGATCACAGAACGCCTTTCCAGGGAGATCAGCGAACTAGGTCAAGCACCTCCGACCTTGAACAGAGGGTAGACGACCTTAAAGCCTTCCTCAGTAATCATGCAGATGAGCTTGAAGCTCTTCATGAGGAGAATCAAACACTACAATCTCAGCTGGAAGATTATGAAAATAGGGCCAGACACTCCAAAGTTCATATCCGTTAGATCACTGAATCAGTGATCGATCTACAATCCACCATCATGGCTCTATTTCAGGAGTTACCCCCCTCCATTGCCTGAACACCTTGAAATGGACAGGGTACAGAGAGCCCTTGCTCTACACAAGCCAAATCACTAAATTTCACTTTTACCATACCAAGAAGCAACTCCTCATGGCTGCACGTCAATGTGAGACTCTCATGTTTTAAGTCTATAAGTATTAGTTGTTCGCTGACCTCTCCCAGACAAAAATCTCCAAGCAATGAGCCATCAAGCCACACCTGCAGGTCCTGCAGAAACATCACATCACCTACATCTTTGGGTTCCCTTTCTCCCTGCACTTCACCTACCAAGGCCACAAGCATACCTGCAAAACTTCAGAAAATCTCGATACCCTTCTTCAGGACCTACATCTGACCTCTCCACTGTCTTCTCTGGCTGATCATCACCATTGCTCTGCCTCCTGGTCTCTGTAAAAGGCCTCCACCCCCACCCCTGGATCTTCCAAGCATGCTAGTTTTGTCTCTCCACCCTCAGTTCAGATTTGATGGACTGATGGTAACACCTCTCAACCTAGCTCTTTCTTTCCTCCATTGCGGTTGAGTAAACTCTCCCTTGTCCTCATTTTTATGCTGACCCCTCACCTGCCCCATAAATCACATTTGAACTAATAACTGTGACTCTTGGTTCTCTATTTGACTGCATGGGAAGAAAAGGGTTTTGTCTCTACATGCTCCCTTTTGCAGGAACAGCTGCAGGGGTCCATCACAATTTACCTACATTGAGTTTTTCAAACGGCTTCAATCTTTATATTTGTCCAAATGCCAGTTGGCATGTAATCCATGATTTCTCTGAGTACACTGCCCTAACCCTATCTTTGTACCCTAACCCCTACTCCAGGTTAGAACAAAGCATTGTAGCTTTAACCTAATATGAGATCCTACGAATCTGGTAAGGCGCATTAATATTATCATTCCCTGACTTCAGAGCATTGGAAGATACACATTGTGGGTTATTTACTAAAGGAAAATCCACTTTGCACTCCAAGTGCATTTGGAAGTAAAGTCGCTGTAGATCCGAGGGGGACATGCAAGGAAAATAAAAGACAGCATTTTAGCTTTCACATGATTGGATGATAAAATCAGCAGAGCTTCTACTCATTGCAGATCTACCCCTTAGATTTAGAGCGACTGCACTTCCAAGTGCACTTTCAGTGCAAAGTGGAGTTGTCTTTCATAAATAACCCCCATTGTCTCACATCGTGGTCATTTAATCTGTGGACTTTTAGTTCTATAAGATTTATGAGCACATGCCATATTTTTCCGATCACTTTTTATATTGATTATTTATTAACTATGTTATTTGCTCTGTTTTGATCACCTGCATTTTTCACGCATCTTTTCATTTTTGATATGACACCTTAAAACTTTTTTGGATCACAATTTTTTATTATTTTTTTTAACTTTTTACAATCTGATTGTTATACTGTTCATTTAATATATATTTTTGACTTTTTATGTAAAGCACTGTTGTTATTTGGGTAAATCTAGACACGCTTCCGCTGCCCTGTTTGGGCCCCACACCTTACCCTTTAGAGTGAGGGCGGTCCTACGACTGACGAATTGACACCCACTTTCCTCAATGCTCTTTAAAATTTTCTCTACCCTAATTTAGTTCTAGTTTTTTATTGTTTCCATGTTATCATGTTAAGACTCTGAAACCAGGTTTGATCCTCGCTCTGTTATCACGCCTACGTGAGTTTTTTTTTGCATGACACAGCCCACTAAGGCGGTTAATTTTCAAGAGCTGTATTGGCCTGGCCTTATTTACATTCCAACTCCTTATAGCTCTCACCAGGTGATTGTTGTGTTGTCTGTTGGTTGTCACTGCAGCCCCCCTCTTTGTCCGAGGACGTTCCCTTTTGGGTCTTTCCTGGGCAAAACCAGCCCCTCTGAACAGGTGCCCTAGACCCACCCAGACGGGAAACTACTCTTTCTTACCCCATTTCTCCCCTTAAAGCAGAACCCTGGTCAAAAACTTTTTTCTATGTTCTTGTTGCTGATCTACCTTCACTAACTATGTTAGTAAAGTTATTTTGAGCTCTGTAGTTCCTCTGCAATAGCCTGCTTAACTTGCTGAAAAACATTATTGCCTGGTGATTTCCTGTTTTGCTATCCCTCCAGTAACCTCAGCCAGCGGTCTGACACACCCCCTTGTAGTCTTTTGAAAGCGAGCAGGGAGTTCTATTACCGCCTGGCTCACTGTAGTGGGTGGAGGGGTCTCACAGCCCCTGGTCTGTACAGCCCATAGAGGTGGTGTCCTCCTCTGCTCCCTCCTCCTCTTCCCTGCCGCCCACCATCCATCTGTTGTCAGTGCGGGGAGAGTTACAGATCATCGGGATGACAGAGAGGATCTTGGGATGACAGGTCTGTATGTGACAACACTGCTCGTGGTACAGCCCTGCTTCCCTGTACATTGGAACAGTGTGCTCTGCGCTGTCTATAACAATTTCGGTGCAGGGAGTCGGGGCTGTACCACAAGCGGTGTTCTCACATAAAGACCTATCAGCCCCACTCTGCAATGATGGGCACTGATAAGGCACTGGTGTCACTGCATTGATGGGCACTGATAAGGCACTGGTGACACCACACTGATGGGCACTGATAATCTGCACTGGTGACACCGTACTGATGGGCACTGATAAGGCACTGGTGACTCCGCACTGATGGGCACTGATAAGACACTGGTGACACCGCACGGATGGGCACTGATAAGGCACCGGTGACACCACACTGATGGGCACTGATAATCTGCACTGGTGACACTGCACTGATGGGCACTGATAAGGCACGGGTGACTCCGCACTGATGGGCACTGATAAGGCACTGGTGACTCTGCAGTGATGGGCACTGATAAGGCACTACTGTCACCACACTGATGGACACTAATAATCTGGACTGGTGGTCCCTGACATTCAGCACTGGTGGTCCCTGACATTTGGCACTGGTGGTGGTCCCTGACATTTGGCACTGGTGGTGGTCCCTGATGTTTGGCACTGGTGGTGGTCCCTGACCTTCGGCTCTGGTGGTGGTCACTGACATTTGGCTCTGGTGGTCCCTGACACACGGCTCTGGTGGTCCCTGACACATGGCTCTGGTGGTCCCTGACACATGGCTCTGGTGGTCCCTGACATTTGGCACTGGTGGTCCCTGACATACAGTTCTGGTGGTCCCTGACATTCGGCACTTGTGGTCCCTGACACATGGCACTGGTGGTCCCTGACATTCGGCACTGGTGGTCCCTGACATTCGGCACTGGTGGTCCCTGACATTCGGCACTGGTGGTCCCTGACATTCGGCACTGGTGGTCCCTGACATTTGGCACTGGTGGTGGTCCCTGATGTTTGGCACTGGTGGTGGTCCCTGACATTTGGCTCTGGTGGTCCCTGACACATGGCTCTGGTGGTCCCTGACACATGGCTCTGGTGGTCCCTGGTTTGCATTTATATTAAAATGCTTTGTATTTATAAGGCTGTAACCTATTATACCATGTTTTATGTATGGCTTGCTGGCTACAGAATGAGGCGTGCGATTTATGTTGAAGTGGGCGAGTTCACATTTACATGTATAAGTCTAGTATACCTCCAACATCCACTCCCATACAAAAGATTCATGGGAAATGTAGGCTGATTACAGTTAGAGAGAGAGAAGAGGATATGATGCAATCACTGTTCTAATGCCGCGTACACACAACTGTTTTTTCCATCACATTAAACTCTGACGGTCTTTCCGTCAGAGTTCCGCTGAAACGGACTTGCCTACACACGATCACACCAAAGTCCATTTGTGTAGAACATGATGACATACGACGGGACTAGAAAATGGAAGTTCAAAAGCCAGTAGCCAATAGCTGCCCTTGCTCCATTTTTGGTCCGTCGGAATAGCATACAGACGAACGGTTTTCCCGATAGGAATTGATTCCGTCAGAAAGATTTAAAACATGTTCTATTTCTAGGTCCTTCAGAATATTGGAAAAAAAAAGTCAGATGAAGCCCACACATGATCGGAATATCCGATGAAATGATTCCATCTGACTTTTTCTGCCGGAAAGTCAGACTGTGTGTACATGGCATTAGAGATCCTCCCTGCCAGAAAAGATGCATTTTTTGAATCACAGAGCTGACTTCCTGAAAATTAAATCAGACATATCTCTTAAACGGTAAGACATTTTACAAATGTAATAACTGTTTAGTGTTTTGTGTGTGTGTGTGTGTGTGTGTGTGTGGGGGGGGGGGGGGGGGTGTACTAATGGGGGATTTTTTGAAAATCCAAGAGTTCTGCTTGAAGCTTATTATGTCTTTCTCCTCCTTCCCCCTTGCACTATTCTCTGCTCTATTTCCCATCTTTTATATTCCCTTCTTCTCTCCCCACCAGAGGGCGCTGAGATTGAGCCAGTTTCCTTTCTAGTAACGAGCCTTTCCCATTTTTTTCACCATGGCCCCCTTTAATATTCTCACCCTTAATATTCAGGGCTTGAATTCCCACCACAAATGGCTCAAAGCCTTTTGGTCATTTGCTTCAAGTGATTGTAAAGTCTTGTTTTTTTTCTCTTAAAATAACAAACATATTATACTTACCTGCCCTGTGCAGTGGATTTGCACATAGCAGTCCAGATCCTCCTCTTCTCGGGTCCCTCTTCGGCTCTCCTGGTCCCTCCCTCCTGTCAAGTGCCCCCACAGCAAGCAGCTTGCTGTTGAGGCACCCGAGCTGAGTCCCATTCGGACACAGAACCCTTTTTCTGCCCTGCCCCTCTCTCTCTCCTAATTGGCTAACTGACTTGGACAGCAGTGGGAGCCATTGGCACCACTTCTGTGTCTCATCCAATCGAAAGGAGAGTCCCGGACAGCCAAGGAACTTGTAGACATTGCTGGAGGAAGATGGGGCTCAGTGCTAGGCGTGCTAGGCGTGCTGGAAGGTGGCTGCTACACACAGGTTTTCCTTCTGACTTTACAACCCCTTTCAGCCAATGCACATGTAGTTTTCCTGCAGGAGACCCACTTTACTAACCAATTCTCCCCTAAGTTCATTGGTGCCTCCTATCCACAAATATTCTCAGTTTCAGCTGAAACTAAACATAGAGGAGTATTGGTGGCTTTTTACCCCACTACCCCTTATACACTCAGAGATAAAGGACCCTGAAGGGAGATATATCATTCTGACAGGCCATCTTCTTGATGTTGAAGTCACTGTGGTATCTTATTGCCCCCTAACCCCAACCCTACCTCCTTTCTTTCACATCTACTACAAGTTATAGATGCTCATAAGAAGACCACTCTGTTGATTGGTGGAGACTCTAACCAAGTAATTTATCCCTTTCTGGACAAATCCCCGCGCCCAACAGCCATCAGCCCTAACCAGCTCAACTTCCAACAACTGCTACAACGTCATTCACTCCTTGACTCCTGGTGAGAAATCAACCCAGAGAGGCAACAGTACACCTACTACTCCCA
Source organism: Lithobates pipiens (assembly GCF_037356315.1). Classification (NCBI taxonomy): domain Eukaryota; kingdom Metazoa; phylum Chordata; class Amphibia; order Anura; family Ranidae; genus Lithobates; species Lithobates pipiens. The sequence continues at coordinate 211,174,736 of NW_027507764.1, forward strand.
TCCCCATAAATCCTTCTCTTGCATTGACCACATTTTGATCTCTATTGGGTCTCAAGCCCTCCTGTCCTCAGTTACCATGCTCTTTACATGGCCTGACCATAATGCTGTTCTCACCTCACTAGAATCTCTGGTGTCCAGGCAGAGGGACCGTTCATGGTACCTAAACGACACTCTTCTTACCCACCCTGCTCACCAGACAGCTATTGCACTCGCTATCAAAGACAATATTACCCACAACACAAATGGCGACGTATCCTCAGCTCAAAAAACCCGCCTTCGAGGTGTTTGCATTAGCCAAGCCACCCATTATAAAAGGGAAAGCCAGATTCAGCACCAACAGGTTGGAAGCTGCCTTTAATCCGTCCCACGCGGCATTCCAAACCAACCGCTCATAAACAATTTAGAAAAGACTAGACTAGAACTGGATCTTTTTGTGACTGAATCAGTGTAAAAGGCTCTATGCTGGTCAAAACATAAACTACATGAAAGCAAATAAACGCTTTTCTTGTTTTGTCCCTGCGCAGATTAGACCAAGCACATAAGCCTATTCGCCTAAAAGTCACCAAAGATTAATACTCTAGTAACCCAGTAAAAGTGTTAGTGGTATTTCATCAACACATCTCTGATCTATACTCTGCGAAAAAACGGTTTTGATGAAACCCGCGCTTCAACCTTAGTTTCCAACCTCAACCTCCCGTCCTTCTCAGCTTCACAATGTACTGATCTTAACCTACCCATCTCTGAATTGGAAGTTAGGAACGCCATTAAAGCCCTGAATTCTAACAAGCATCTAGGTCCAGACGGCTTCATGGCCACCTAATTTAAGCATTTTATTGATCTCCTTGCCCCCCTACCGCCTTCCATGCTATCCTGAAAGGTCACTCTTTCCACAATGACTCCCTTACAGCCACGATCTCCATGATCCCCAAACCTCACTCTGATGACTTCTCCTAGGCCAACTATCTCCCAATCTATTTCCTAAATATAGATATTAAGCTTCTTGTAAAATTATTTCATCCTGCCTGAATCTAATCATCGTGTCCCTCATCCATAAAGACCAGGTAGGTTTCATCACCTTGAGACAAGCTGGAGCTAACATCCATCGGGCAGTCCTATGAGCTCACGCGGCATGTTCTCATTGTATATCCACATGCTTTGTGTCCCTAGATATCAACAAGTCCTTTGACACCCTCTCCTGACCTTATCTTCATTTTACACTGTGAAGATTGGGTTTGGGATCACATTTTCTCAGTTGGATCTCCTCCCTGTACACCTCTCACTTGGCCTACCTCAAATACACTAGCTATAAATCAGATCTTTCCCTGTCTGCTGCGGGACAAGACAAGACTGTTCGTTGTCCCCACTGCTATTTGCCCTAGCTATCGAGCCCCTGGCCCAAATTGTGCGCTCCAACCCTGATATCAAAGGCTTCAAGCGTGGTGTCATCACCACAAGCTATGCCTGTTCGCGGATGACATTCTCCCCTTTCTCTCGTCACCACTGACATCTACCCCTAATCTCCGCTTGACTTTGGAACAATTTTTGGCAATCTCGGGCCTAGTTGTAAATCCACAGAAATCTAAAGTGCTTAATGTCTCCCTACCTCTGTGTCATGAATCTGCAGTAATGTTTCATGCCCTGTCTGTCTGCTTACCTCTCTTTTCTGTGTATCAGCTTAAGGATTGTGTTCTCACACCTGCATGTTTACGTAATCTTCTCTCAGCATGGCTCCACTCCAGCCTCTAACAGGAAACACCACTTAACTCCGTACACTGCAAGGCAGCCTTGCCCAAGCAATAATGTGTTAAGGCTTCACTGTGCATTTCTTGCCGCTTGCTCTATGTTTGATTCCATGTTTATCTTGTTATCCAGACTATCCCTGTATATTTGTAGCTCCAACCTTTGGCATGTTCTCTTGACCATCCCTGTGTGCTTGTTGCCCCAGCCCTTGGCTTAACCTCCTGACTATTCCTTGTTGCCCTGGATTGCTGCTTCCTCTCCATCCACCAGAGCCAGCTGTGAACGTGAGCTGGGAGACCCTGGGGCCTGTGACCTAGAGTCATTTGCAGTGAAGTCCATCCTCACCATCAGCGGCTCTGGTGAAAACCTGCTGGCTCTTAGACTCCATGTCTTGGGAATCTTCTTCGCCCTTCATGAAGTACCCCTATGGGTAGCACTGGAGACCATGGACTGTGACCCACTCTCGTTGGCTAACCTTCTATGGCTCTGTCCAGTCGATCGAAAGACACTGCAGAACCCTATCAGCCACCACTTTTTATCTCTATGGGATAGCCTCAAAACAAGGTTCAGATTCCAATTCACCCATAATCTGCTCCTGTCCTACCTTCGGAATCCTGCCTTCTACCCAGCCTGGACCCCTGCCATTTTCCTTCCACAGATGGTCATCGGCCAACCTCTTTACCGCCTATAAATTTACAACCCCCGACAACTTTAAACCATTTCATATCTTGTGCAAATTATATGGAATCCCTAGCTCTGAACTCTTCTGCTACCTCCAAATTAAACATTTCCTCACTCCGTGCCTGCGAACAGATTCCTCTTTGTCTGACCTGAAGTATTTTGAAAACACCTGCAAAAAGTATCCACACACGCCAGACCTAATCTCCACTTTCTATGCACATCTGTTAGGCCCACACCCTTGCCCATCTCTACACTATGTAACCAAATGAGAAAGTGACTTAGGTCTCCAGCTAGACACCAAATACTGGTCCGATATATGGACTGTTGCCAAACTGGCCTCTCAGACTGTTGTAGCCCTGGAAGCGAATTCCAAAGTCTTAAAGTGGTTGTAAAGCCACTATAGTATATTCATGCCATCCCCCTCGCCTCTCTCCTGGGCTAACAGCTACAGCAGAAAGGGCCAAGAACTCCCACTGACGTCAGCCAGGAGGAAGGGAGGAGATAGGCAAGCAGTCACGTGAGCATCGGGATACGCTCTAAAATAAGGTAGAAATCTGTTTTTTTTTTTATATAACACAGACACTGGGACATATATCTTATTTAACAGAGGGGGTGGCAAGAATTTACTATAGTTATAATTGCAGCAGGAGGGGAGCAGAGGGGCACTGTCACGAGCTGACATGGGGGGGGGGGGGGTGAGAGGAGGACAGAGGAGAGCTGCGGATGATGGAGGCACATAATTTGACCTTGGTGTCAGGGCTCAGCAGCCATGATAAACCATGGTCAGTTTACGGGGGGGGGGGGGGGGGGGAGGGCAGAGCAGAACCAGGCAGGATCAGCCAGATATCTTAGGTTATACAGGGGGATGAATTACCTAGCACAGGCTCTATGCTGTATAACATGCTTTAAAGGAACAGGATCCATTTTTTAGGGTAACAAACACTTTAATGCGTTGGTACCTGGTCCCTGCCTGGATCGCTAAATTCCTCCCCTTCTAGCCTCACGCTTGCTTTTGCGGCTGCTCAGTTGATGGTACCCACCTCCTCATCTGGGGGAGTTGCCCACTAGCCCAGTCATTTTGGGCTGAAATTTTCCACATCCTCTCCACCCTTATGGGTAGCACTTTAGCTTCTGACCTAGCCATAGCCTTACTCAATAAAAAAAAAACTTTCAATGTGACCAGATTACAATTTAAGCTTCTCCTGTAGGTTACAACGGCCATGAAGCAAACAATTGCAATCTTAATGTCTCAGAAACCAAACATAGAGTAACTAGGGCCATGATACATGCCAAGGTGGAAGCAGTCCTTTTTGACAGGGTTAAAACCTATGAATGCTTGTGGAAACACTGGATGGGCCATTACCTCCGAGCTGACTTCGATAATTCCTTGCTTTCCCCCTAAATGGCCTCAGCCCCCCCTCCAATTGGCCTTAACTTAATATCTGACAGCATACCAGTAATGGCTCTCCAATCCCCTTTCCTGTGTCCCCCCCCCCCCCCCTTGGTGCCTACCTATACTTTCTACTTCTTTTCCTGCCCTACCCTCTCCAACTCTCCCCCCTCCCCTTATTTCTCCCTCTCCCTTCTCAATCCTCCTTAAACTAACCCTCCACACTTGTGAGACCTATAGGCATTATCCAACCTGTGTAAACCCGATGAATCATCAGCCATACAATGTATACCTCATTATCCCCGAAACCTAATGGTACATGGTAACTACTGCCCCTCCTGCTTTTCCTCCTATTCCCAGGTCTTTAAACTCTTAAGTTTCTGCACTGTCTTTGAACAGCACCACCTGGAGTACCTGGAAGTGTCTCCTGGCACAAAACCTAAATTACAGCGATGCCATACAGTTGTACACTTGTACATGCACAGTACACACACACGTGCACAGTATGCACACAGATGCACGCATGCACAGTATAAACACACACATGCACAATACACACACACATGCATGGATGCACAGTACACACACACAGACGTATGCATGCACAATACACACACACACACGGGGGCACAGTACACAAACACACAGACGTATGCATGCACACTACACACGCATGCACAGTAAACACACATGCACAGTATACACAGACACGCGCACAGTCACACATACATACAGTATACATATACACAGTATACACACACAAGCACATTTCGCCCAAAAATCAGCCTGATGGAACACACTGCTGCCTCCATCTCCTGGCATGCTGGGCTTATATTGCAGCCATCACGACAATCACGCTAGGTCTTATTTTCGGGGAAACGGGTAGCATTTCAAAAGCAGATGATATCATTGGCGGCTTCCATGTTTCTCTCATAAAACATTAACTCTAAATTTTTCACATCCAAGTTTGTGCTGATTGGCCCGTAAGTCCCTTTCCCCGACAGGTCACTCTAATTTCAGGCAATTCCTGCTGCATCGGAACAATTTAAGCTGTGGGTGGCTCTGTGAGCACCACCCAGCGCAATAAAAGGTGATGCAAAAATAAATGAGCCAGGTGTAAAATAATTGACCAATCAGTGACTGACAAATGCAGTCACTGTTCAGCAGTACCACTGTATTTAGGTAGCAGCATCAGTAGGTCCTGTTAAAGTAAAAAGACTATATGTACAGTTCTTGACCACATCCAATGGCCATATTTGCATTGTTAATTTTGCGGTGAAAAATTTGCTTTAAAGTGGACATAAGGCCTTATACAGCTATAATTATTCTCAGTGCACAAGTTATTATAACGTTTATTGACATTAGTGGCAGTAAAACTGTGCTTTAGTAGGCCACACCTAGTGATATAACGGATATAAAAAAAAGTGATAAGTAGCCTAGTTTGGTCTGTCACCTCATTATCTTTGTCACACTTGATGAAGAATAAAAAAATTGCATTTTTTTTTTCACCCAACAATGGAGAAGAAAGCTAGAAGTCCTTCTGTTGAAGGCCAGGAGGACAGCATGTATTCTGTCCTCCTGTATGTATCCTCAATCCACCATCTGGTAACTTTATTACAGAAAGGGAGGGGAGCTATTTACATCCATGAACACATAAATGTACAATCCCTTTGAAATCGTGACAAGGTTTGCACAGTTAAAAACAGAGTTCTTTCAGACCTTCCTCACTGTTTGATTCTAGATAATAAAGTTGAATCCAGGTCCCTTATTATTCCTACATGGGAAAGTTGTGTAGATCACATTTAAATAAATCCTATTTATTTCATCAGCGTGTATAATTATGTGAACACATTATATATTTTATTCATTTGCCCTTGGTGTTTATGACTTTTTGATACTTTCCTTTCTGTGTTTCATTATATTTAACCAAAATGATCAAAGCACCTGTATATTATTCCAGATGTAGTGTTCAGCAATGTCCTTACAGTTCTGCTTGGATTTGCAAGAACTAATGTTGGAGTCACAACTTTGTTACATGAGCATTTTCTACATCTGTATCTACTCATGAGAGAATCAATCACTGACAACTAGATATATGAAATAGTATGTGCCAGTACATTTTACTCGATTTTTCACTCATTAATAACTACTTCAGCTCTCACACCTGTACACCCCACTATGGAGCACAGCAATTTTTACATTTTTTGCTATGAGCCTATTAGATCGGCAATATCTTTGTCATTACTTCAGATAAGAAAGTGATACATGCACAGTATATAGCTTTTTTGGACAAACAGGGTTTTCTTTTGGTGATATTGTATTGCAAAATGATTTGTTATGTAATCCATTGACAAAAACATAACAAAACAAACAAACAAAAAAAAAACCCACACTTTTTTCTAGTTGAATTGTGTTACCATAAATAAAAAGTACAGAATAAATTGATAACGGTTCAGACGTTTAATTACTTCACATCTGGGACAATTTGTACACACATAATACAGCCGGCATTTTTTGTAAGAAAAATGATGTAGAACCTCAAAGCCCTTGTACACACGGTCGGACATTCCGACAACAAAATCCGTCGGATTTTGTCCGAAACTGGTGTTGCATACACACGGTCGGACAAAGTTGTCGGAATATCCGATCGTTCGTAACGTGATGACGTTATTTTGTTACGATGGGACTACGTTCAGGCTAGTAGCCAATAGCTTTGGTCTCGTAATTTAACCTGAGCGTGTGTGGCACTTTGTCCGATCTGAATTCTCTACAAACGATCGGACAAAGTCTAATCGGATCATGTTATCGGAAAATTTTATAGCCCAGCTCTAAAACTTTGTCGGTCGGATATTCCGACGGAAACAATCCGATGGAGCCCACACATGGTCAGATTATCTGACAACGCGGTCCGATCAGATATTTTCCGGCGGAATGTCCGACCGTGTGTACAAGGGCAAACAGTGTATATTTTCTGAAAGCAGAGGCCTTTGAGAATAAAATGGTGGCTGTAATTTTTTATGTTGTATAATCTTTGTGCAGCTGTTTATTAAATGCATATTTTTGGGAAAAAAATACACTAAAGGGAATTTCCGTGCACACAAACACAATATAATACCCATTTTTTTTTTGGTAAAATATAAAATATGGAGTTGCATCAAATAACTAGATAGCAGACATGTTGAGCCTAAAACATTTTCTAAAGTGACGCTTTAAAACCCTCTAAAGGTTATCAGTTTAGAGTTAAATCTGATCTTCAACTTTTTATGAAATTTAAATAGTTTGTTTTGACCAAACTGGTCCAAAGGAACTATTACGCTCACTAATGCCGCGTACACACTATCCGGCGGACTTAGTCTGGCGCACTTACCACCGGACTTTCCGAATGAGCTACTTGCCCACACGCGGCACTTTTTCAGCGGACTAATACTTCGTACTAAGTCCACCGGACTATCCACCCCCGAAGACGGAAGACCCCCGGAGCTGTGCAATAAACTATTTTAACCCTTGTGTGTTGTTTTTTTTTTTTTTCCACAGGTGAATGGATAGGGGTACATTGTACCCCATACTCATTCACATAGGGCGGGGGGGGGGTGGTATCCGGGGGCCCCCTTATTAAAGGGGGTTCCCGGATTCCGATAAGCCCCCCGCCCGCAGACCCCGACAACCAACGGCCAGGGCTATCGGGAAGGGGCCCTTGTCCTCATCAACATGGGGACAAGGTGCTTTGGGGTGGGGGGGCACGCGGCCCCCCTTCCCCAAGGCACCCCCCATGTCGAGGGCATGCAGCCTGGTACGGCTCAGGGGGGACGCTCGCTTGTCCCCACCCCCTTTCCTGGCCGGCCAGGTAGCGTGCTCGGATAAGGGTCTGATATGGACCTGGGGGGGACCCCTACGCCGATTTTTCGGCGTAGGTATTCCCCTTTAAGTCCATACCAGGTGACGGGGCCAGCAACGCCTCCTTCGCTGGCCCCGGCTACCTGGAGACGCGCTTAAAATGAGCGGACTTTTCTCCGGGCGGGAAAAGTCCGTTCATTTCAAAAGTACGCCGGACTGGCACACACATGGCCGGATTGTCCGCCGAAATGCGACAGATTGGAGTGCAAAAATACTTTCTTAGTCCGCCGGACTTTTGGGTAAAAAAAGTCCGCCGGAGCCTACACTTTTCCACCAGATTGTTTGATCGTGTGTACGAGGCATAAGAGATGCAGTGGCAGGGAGCGCTGTATAAACTGTATGTAGCCTTAGCTACATCCAGTATACAGCCCTGGGTTCTGGCAGTGGCATAGAGACTTCCCATCCCACACCTGGAACAATCCGCCTGCCTCTCAGAGAAAGCTTTGTATCTATTCATAGAATATAAAGCCCCACGTGAAAGGCAAAGCCCAGCTTGATTCGATTTGTGTTCCAAGTTTGGGACAGGAAGTTCCTATACCACTGCCAGAACACAGGACTGTATACTGTATGTAACTAAGGCTACATACAGTTTATACAGCCGCTGCATCTCTTAATAAAGGTAATAGTTTGTTTAGGCCAATTTGGTCCAAATGAACTATTTAAACTTCACTAAAGGGCTCTACAATTATTACTCTCAATCGAGCATGTGCAGTGATAACTCACATGGGTGGCACAGTTACTGTTTACCCACATGTGCAAAACTTTTTTTTTGCTGGAGTGGAGAGGGATTATAACCCCTCTCATGTTTTTATTGCTGTCTGTGCCTTCTGTTAGGGGAAATCTTTCAGTGGGTACATCTTTCAGTGGATAAATCTTTCAGTGAACCTTGTGACTACTAGAGATCCCCTCACTTTGGAGGAATTTCCTCTCTCTTCCTATTTTAGCTAGAGGACAGAAAGTTAAGCACTTGCCACCCAGCCGACAATCTGCTCTAGGTTCTGTTATCTTGACTGGGCGTCATTTGATGTTCAGCAGGATAACATGCCGGTGCACCCGCGGGCATTCCTCGGTTTGTGCTGTCAGTACCTCATCATCAGTGCTGTCCATCAGTGCCGTCTATTAGTGTCCATCAGTGCCATCTGTCAGTGCCAGTCAGTGCCACATATCAGTGCCAATCAGTCCCGCCAATCAGTGCCACCTGTCAGTGCCTCCTATCGGTGCCTATCAAGTCTACATATCAGTGCCCATCAGTGCCGCTGCATCAGTGCCTGTCAGTGTAGGAGAAAACAAAATTTTATGACAGAAACAAAGGTGATTAAATACCACCCCAGAGGTGACCACCAAAAGAAAGCTCTATTTGTGGGAACAAAATGCTAAAAATTTTGTTTGGGTAGAGTAGGGCATGACTGCACAATTGTCATTCAAAGTGCGACAGCGCTGAAAGCTGAAAATTGTCAGGAAGGGGCGAAAGTGCCTGGTATTGAAGTGGTTAAAGGAGATCTCCACATTGGGATAAAAATGGCAAAAACAAAAAAGAAACAGACCTGTTATAACCCCCACTTACTCTAACCAAACATAAAACAAAGTTAGGGGTGTGGTTTGCGTGGCTGCGTGAAGACATTTTTCTTTGGAGCTCCCACACCTGCTCAGCATTTCACTTTAGAAAGCCACCCTTCACTGGCTTTGCCAGCCCACCATGAGCAAGCAAGACAAGAAGAAATCCCAGAACACTAGTCAATGTTCAGCAGGGACCAAATTTTGATCCATGTATGGGCAGGCTGGTTGCACAGAAGTCGATCTAATGATTGACTTCTGTGAAACCATCCTGTTGGCTTTTTTCCCAAAAGATCATAGCCACTGGCTATAGCCAAGAGCACTGATCAGTGTATTCTGACAGCAGAAAGGCCTCCCCACAGTCAGAATACAATAGCTTAGTGGGAGTGATTCCCCCATCCACTGCTGGTTGAACAAAAAAATGAAGCATGTATGGGCTGCCTAACTGAGACACAACATATAATCAAGGCTGGAAGTTTACATATTTTAATTAAAGAAAGTGACATATCGTTTTTGAGACCAAGAAGAATGAGAGAGTTTCCAATGGGGAAGTGACTGCTTTGGGCTTCAACAAAATGGAAGAAACAGGAACATTGGTGGAGGCAATTTACAGCATGCACTATTTTGGTAGTACAATTTATTAATGTGGAATATATGTTCTTTTTTTAAACAGTATTAATTGTTATCAAATTGTTATGGGTAAAGTCCTGCTTTAAAGCAGTGTTCTGCCCAAATAAAAAATTAAAAGCCAGCAGCTACACACTGCAGCTGCTGGCTTTTAACAATAGGACACTTACCTGTCCTGGAGTCCAGCGATGTTGGTACTTCAGCTGCTGACTTTTTTTTTAACTTTAGTTTTTATTGTTGTCAAAAGAATGTAAGTGACAAAACATTGCCAAATCGGCATACCCTGGCATAAAACAAACATCAAAGATGGTGTACAATCGTCTGAAGGTAGGCAGGCAGGTGTACGTTGCGGAGGATATTAATAACAACTGAGCAAGAAACAGGAATTACAAGTGCAAAGGAGGGACTTTTCCCAAAACATGACATTGTGTTGGTATTTTATATTGAGCGTTACTAAGGTTTAAAGGTAGAGAGGTTGCTGCTTTAAAGGTAGAGAGGTTGCTGCGTAAGCAAATTTCGGTTAGTGCACACTACAGTGAGTCCTACTCAGTTGGAAAAAGGTAAAAGTGTTCAAGATGAGGGATACTTCTCGGGTCAGCCATCCATTTATCCCAGGTGGTGTAGAAAGACTTTGACTAGAGTTCAACAATATGAGGGCTTCCTTCAGGGTTTGTGGTTGCATAGATTTCCATTTTTTGTCCAAGGCTAGTCGAGCCACAATAAGGATATGCGTTAATATCGTGTGTAGATGATGCGGCCATGAGGTAATGGATAATCCTAGTAGTAGGTCCATGGGAGAGAGTGGGAAGGAAATATCACACACCTGATGTATTAAAGACTTAATTCTCTTCCAATAGGACTTGATCTGGGGACAACCCCACCAGATATGAAGTAGGGTGCCTTTGCCACCACAACCCCTCCCGCAATTTGGTGAAGTGGGAGGGAAGATTTTTGCTAGTCTGGCCGGCGTGTAGTACCAGCCATGAAAAAGCTTCATGATTGATTCCCAATGTGAGGGGCAGTGGGATAGGCGTGAGGGAGCACTTGGGGCCTTTTGCCATGTTTCAGGTTGTGTGGGTTGCTTCGTGTGTATGGACCAGTATTCAATGGGTGCTGAAAGCACTTCCGGATCTGGTGAGGTCAGTATTCTATAGACAAGGGAGATACCTTTTGACTTGGGGTCCCTTGCTCCATAGAATTTTATTAGGGGATCAGCAAGAGAACTCGTAGGAGATAAGGGGAGTTTAGCAAGGATAGACCTTATCCGGAGGTAGAGGAAAAAAAGTTTTTGAGGGTATGTGAAATTTTTGTTGTAGTTGTGAGAAGGGCAGGAGGGTTGTTGAGGAAAATAGTGTTCCTAAGTTGGTAATGCCAGTGTTTGCCCATTCTGTAAGGGAAAGGTCAGAAGATAGGAGTTGGAGTGATTCCTAGGATAGTGGGAGGGTGGTTAGTGATATATCATTGGTGCTTTGGTAGATTGCTTTCCATACCCTTAGGGAAGCGTTGATTGCACCCAGTGGATAGTGGAGAGGTTTGTGGTTAACCCACATAGCGGTCAGGACTGTTTTAGGGTCTACTGCCAAAGCGGTAGTTTCTATCTGTTTCCAAGTGGATTGTTGGTCAGGGGACCACCAGGCTTTAAGTTGGTCTAGTATCATGGCTCCGTAATAAGCCTTGATATCTGGAGCTCCTAGACCGCTGTAGCGTGTGGGGGTCAGGAGTGTATTCATTTTGACTCTGGGGTGTTTGTGTTGCCAGATAAAAGCATTGACAATGCCTTGGAGTTTTTTTTTATTTGGGCTTGAATGACTGGTAGGGGGATTGAATGGAAAAGGTACAGAATGTGTGGGAGTAAATACATTTTGGCCTGGGCAATTCTACCTGCCCAGGAGGTTAGAGTGGATAATAGCTCTTTGGAAAGATGCATTAGTTTGCCTGCGAGGTCTTCTAAATTGGTTCATAATAGAATAGAGCTAAGAAATGTTAATTGAATACCTAAGTAGGGTAGAAAAGAGTTGGTGGCCCATGCAAAGGGAGTTTTAGTGGAGATCAGTGAGGTCGTTCGGTGGTCAAGGCCTAAATTAAGAATAAGTGACTGGGTGTGATTAATTTTGTACATGGAGACAGCACTAAACGTGTCTAACGTGCGCTGGATAGCGGGAAGAGACGTTAAGGGGTTTGTGATTGCTATAATAACATCATCGGCATAAAGGCCAATCTTATGCTCTGTGTCTCCAACTTTGATTCCAGTGATCTCTGGGTTGGATCTTATGGCCTGTGTTAGTGGTTCCATGATTAATGCGAAGATTAAAGGGGATAGTGGGCATCCCTGCCTTGTTCAGTTGGTGATTTGGAAAGGGCTTGAAATAATACCTGAGGTCCAGACACGCGCACTAGGTTGGGAGTATAGCCACAGGATAGCAGACAGGAATGTTCCTGATATACCGACCTAACAGAGAACTGCTTCCATGTATGGCCAGGAGACCCTATTGAATGCCTTCTCTGCATCCAAAGAGAGGAAGAGAGAAGGCGTTCGCTCCCGCTCAACCCATTGGATAAGGTCAATAAAGCGTCTTGTGCCATCTGCTGTCTGCCGTCCTGGAACACACCCCACTTGAACCTGGTGAATCAGGGCGGGGATAACTGTGGAAAGACATTGGGCTATGAGTTTGACATACAAATTTGTGTCCGTATTAAGGAGCGAAATAGGGCAGTAATTAGCCATGTTGTCTGGAGACTTCCCCGGTTTGGGAATAGTGACTACTAGGGCCTCTAGGGATTCTTTTGGAATGTTTCCCGTAGATGCAGACTGATTAGAATTTTTACAGAGGTGGGGGACAATAAGATCTGCATAACGCTTATAATATTCATTGGGGATGCCGTCAGGGCCTGGCGCTTTATGTAAAGGGAGCTGTCTAATGAGTTTATGTATTTCTTCAAGTAGAAAGGGGGCAAATAGAAAGTCAAGTTGTTCCAGTGTGATAGACAATAGAAATTTTGTGATGTCCGTTTGGTTTGGAGGGGGGGTCTGTGTCCACGAGATTATAAAGTTTATGATAGAATTGACTAAATTCATTTGCGATATCAAGAGGGTTGCATATACAAACCTTTTGGGAGTTTGTCAAAAATTTTATCTTTTTATTAGCTAGTTGTCTTTTTAGTGGTTTGGCCATGTAAGCGCTCGGTTTAATAGCCGAGGAATAGGATTGTAGTTTGAGGCGTTTTATGTAGTAGTCAAATTTAGCTGTTCACTGAGTTGGAGCCTAAGATGTTTTAATTCGGCAGAGGCGGATTGTTTGTTAGTATCTTCAAGCGTATGGATTTGTTGGAGCAGGGACTCCGTAGCGGCCGCTCGGGTCTTTTTTAGGTGTGCTCCAAGTTTTATATAGAGACTCGCAGGCAAGCCTTGTGGGCGTTCCACACAATGGCATGGTCCCTAATTAATGAAAACTCAGTCTGGAAATATGAGAGAATTTCTGATTGTATTTGTGGCTCAAGCTCTGGGTTTTTAAGGAGGGAGGAATTTAGTCTCCAGAGGGTATGTCTGGGTACGTGGGATAGTGGGGCCAATTTGCTGGTGACTGGGGCGTGGTCAGACCATGAGATTGTTCCTATGCGTGAGTCGGTTATGGATTGTAACAAATGTTTATCTGTAATAATCACATCTATCCGCGATTAGGACTGATGCGGGGGAGAGAAGAAGGTGTAGTCTCTCTCCGAGCCATGTGCACACCTCCATGTGTCATAGAGGTCTTCCCGTCTAAGTAGGGCGGCCAAGGAGGAGGGTCTGCGTTTAGTAGGGGATGATGAGTCTATTGAGGGGTCTGTTATATCGTTGAAGTCTCCACACATAAGTAGAGGTGAAGACCTGTAGGGGGCCAATTTGCCCATGAGGGTCGCAAATAATTTTTTCTGTGCCATATGGGGGGCGTACACATTGACTATGGTCAGGGGACGGGCATCAATTGTAGCTGACAAAATTATGTATCTGCCCTCTTCTTCAATTTCAGAGTGGTGTCACACGAAGTTAACTGAGGCGCTGATGGCTATCATTACCCCTTTTTGTTTGCGCAAGGCATTCACAAAAAAGGAGGGAGGGTAGCATTTGTGAGTGCAGGCGGGGGGACTGGTCTTGGAGAAATGAGCCTCCTGGACACACAGAATGTCAGAGCAGAGGGCCAGCGCCTCCTTCCAGAGAAGATTGTGTTTGAAGGGGTAGTTGAGGCCTTTTGCATTTATAGTGGTAATTGTGAGGGCCATAATGACTGGTTATGCAGCGGGGAGGTGCTTAGGGAGAGACCACACCTTCTAGACAAGTCAAGCAGATACCTCTGTACTACACTCTATTACCAGTCTAATTGTCTCAAACAAGTTAAAGAAAAAAAAATAATTCTACGTAATGTACAATATGATATATAAAGTACAGTAGAGAACCAACAAACAAGGTTATGAGCAAAGCTCAATTAGGATAAAACCGTGTCAATACGGGTATCACTTGGTGTGCTTAGCACACCATATCCTGGGGGAGTGAAAGAGAAGAGCGAATATTACCTTGTTTTTTTTTTTAATGAAATGAAAGGGTTACGTGCGATCCGACCATGGCTGGGAGGTTGGTATGAGGAGCGGGTGCAATGGTAGGTTAAGCGCCTCGCTCTTGATGAGGTATCAGCTTTCCAGTAGGAGGTGACTTGGGGTGATTGTTGGTTTGACCAGTTTCTCTAGGGGTTAATGGAAGGAGACCCCGGTTGGTTAGCTTCTTGTATCCATCCTTAGGGGTAAGGATGGGGACCATTTGCTGTTGATAGTTCACCAGGAGTTTTGTGGGGAATCCCCACCTGTAGGTGATTTTCTTCTGTGTGAAGATAGAGGTGACTGGAGTGAAAGATATGCGTAGCTCCATTGTTGCAGGGGAGAGAATCATAAACAACTTAATGTTCGTATACGGTGCAGGCAGGGATTTGGAGGCCCTGCCAGTGGAGAGAATCTGTTCTTTAATGTGGAAGAAATGAATTCGGGCCAGGATGTCTCAGGAATGTCATCAGGCAAATGTGCGGGTTTAGAAATCCTGTGCGCCCGATCGATTAAGATATCACTAGTGCCAAGGTGTGGTATTAGCGTTGTGAATAGTTGCTGCAAGTATGGGATAATATCAGGTGCTTTCATCGATTCCGGGACTCCTCTAAACTTTATATTATTCCGCCTGCCATGGTCTTCCAAATCCGCCATTTATAATTTTAAGCGATGAATTTCCTCAGTATGGTGCTCATGTGCATCCAATAGCTCGTTACGGGCTTTGGAATAATCTTGCAAGTTTTCTTCTATGGCATCTGTTCTCTCCTCCAAGCAGTCTATTCTATCATGCATCTGAGACATGGAGATTTGCAGCTCTCTGGGCAGATCCTTCTGAAGGGTTAACAGCATGGATTTAAGCATTGCTTCAGATACTGGGTTATCTGTGACAGGGACTGCAGCTAGTGAGTGAGTTTGTTCTGAGCTCTGTCCCCCTGCCACTACTGCTGACCATAATTGCTTTTTAGCATGGGGCTCTTTGCAAGGGGAGTTAGCTTGGGAGGAAGCCAGCCTCTTACCTCTGTCCATCTGAAGTGTTGCTCAGGGCTGCTGCTGGCGGTGGCAGGGTGTCCATGTTCTTGCTGAGGGCCGTGGATCGTCCCTCTGCTGGGCGCTGTGTAGCTGGCTGAATGCTCTGCTGCGAGGGCCTGGAGACATCGTGGTGTGGGTCCCCTGCGCCGGCGCCTTGGGCTGTCTGCATGGCCACGGTGGCAGTATACTAATGAGTCAGGCAGCGCGGTGCAGGCGGCTTCTGCCGCTTTTTTGACATACTACGGCAGTTCCTCAGCTCTTCCTTTCCCAGGCAGCTAGCTTGGGAGGGAGATTAGCCTCAGGTTGCCTGTCCTCCAGCTGTGGTGCAGAGCTTCGGATCTAGGCGGCCATTCTGGTCGGCGGCAAGCCACTCCCCCCGCAGCTTCTGGCTTTTAACAATAGGACACTTACCTGTCCTAGAGTCCAGAGATGTCGGCACCGCAGCAGATGTTTCCATCAGCTGTTGGGTGTTGCCACCACCATTGTGTGTAAGGGTACCTGACAGCGTAGCCTTATGGCTTCACTCCGGGAACCCTACTGCGCATGTGTGAGGCCCCGCTTCTCTCTTCTACTGGCCCGGCGAGAGGGAGAGGAGGAGGGAGGAGGTAGCCTCGCGTTGATGTCATGGGCTGCGGCCTGGACTCCCAGAAGTGGGAACAGGATACCTGTCAAAGTATCCTGCCCCCCTTCCCCGAAAGGTGCCAATTGTGGCACCAGAGGGGGAGAGGAGACAAATGAGCTGAAGTTCCACTTTTTGGTGGAAGTTAGCGTTAAAAACAAGCTCTCTGAACTACTGTCTTGGAGAAAATAGTAAGTGGGGGGATTTATCTCCTGTAAACACACCGGATAATGGTGCTGAAATCTAATGTTTATTTATCACAGTTATTTACAGTATATAGCAGCAAAATTTTACACAGTGCTTTATATATTGAACAATTTCATCAGTCTCTGCCCTCAAGAAGCTTATACTCCAAGGTCCCTATCTCGCATACATACATGCATGTATTGTACTAGAACTAATTTAGATGAGAACCCATTGATCTATTAGCATGTCTTTGGAGTGTGGGTGGTAAAAGGAGGAAACCCACACAAGCACACAGAGAACATCCAGATAGTGTCCTGGTTGGGATTTTAACTGAGGACCCTAACTGCTGCTAGGCAAGAGTGTTAACCACTAAGCCATTTACTGCCTAAATGTACTATTGGGAAAGATGGCTTAAAATTGAACTTAGCCCATAACAGCAAAACAATAATGTTCTTTAGCAAGGGACATACATTCCACATTAATAATTATGCTATTAAAATTACTGTGTGCTGTAAATTGCCACCAGCGTTGTTCCTGTTTCTTCTTGCTGAAGCCCAAAGTCCTTGAACAGCAGTAAATCTTTAGACTGTTTGCAGATCAGCCTCTACTAATTCAGCACTGTACCTAAAAAATATAGAGCAACTGAGCATGTGCAGAGCAGGGTGAGACAGTGTATTACTGGATTTTAAACAGTATAGGCACTTATTTGTAATATTTTACATAACTATACCTGAAAAATGGGCCAGCCTTATATGATCTAACAGGACTTAATTTTCTGACTAAAGTTCCACTTTAAATTAATCCTTGGGAGCTTTGAAGTGTTCTGCACTCTAAACTTCTGTCAATGAATGGGGAATTGTAAATTGTGCTGCAAAGTACCTGTAACCTTAAGGACCCTTTTACACGAATGGACCTATTGGGTTCGCCTGTCAGTTGTTCAGGCAGACCCGATCAGATTATCCGTTGCTCTCTGTGGAGCGATGGATGTCAGCAGACATTTGTCCCCTGACACCCGCCAATATCTGATCCTGTCTGCTAAAAACAGACGGATGGGGATCTTTTCCCCATCCATCTGGCGGATCGAATGACAGTCAGATGGAAATGGACAGGTGGTCTGTTTTTATCTGGCAGCTCAATAGAGAACCGTGTGCTGATGCAGAGTGGGCATGGACCGGTCAGCCACCAGATGAGTGGGGATTAGCGGACAGATCCTCCATTGAGCAGGCTGATCTGCTGCTGGAGTTCACCCCATGTAAAAGCGGACTAAGAGATGTGCTGAAGAAAAGTTATGCTGTAAAGCAGTTAAATTGCACTTTGGACATTTGTTTATTCTGCATAACAGGCATCAGGCTGGGAATACATGTGTGAGCAAGCTTTAGGCCAGGTGAAGGTGACACAATATGGCAGAGTTTCTCCAAACAACAGGTAGGAGATTGTTCCTTCCAGAAAAAAGCAGGATGGGTCCAAGGAAAGCATGGTGCACACCCTGCCCAATAAGTTTGCTTTCATCTCTTTGTGTTTTCTTGTTGTTGATTTAAATTTGTTGTATGTGTTTTTTTTTTCTCACTTTCCTGTGTTGCTGGTGCTTTTTTCTGTGCCCCGGTCCTACTTTCCTGCCTGTGGTCTTTGCACCTTTTATGTACTATCATGCCCCATTAAGGGGTAGACATCTTGCCAGTACTGGACATTGTACCCGTTATCCTGTTTATCCCAGTCAAGCTCTGCATGTGCTGCTTTTGCATATGTTTGCCTGTTGTTTGGGGCAAAGTACCCTGTACTGAAGAAGCAGATCTGGGCACAACAACAAATATTTTAAATAATTTATGGTATTTAAGTAAAATTTAAATACTATAAAAAAAAAAATATCAGGATTTGCATGTTGTACAAAATTGTATGGAAAAACCCCTTTTTCCTTCAACTTGTCATGTTTATTAAGATGTTAGCTTTTTATTCCTTGTTCATTTTTAATGTACGGTTTATCCTGCATTAGAGTTTATCCCAATGTTGGGTTTATCAACACACATTAAAGTGGACTTATGTTGTTGGTGTACATTTATTTGGGTGGACCTGCTCTTTGTGCGTTGCACAACAAGGGGAACTCTACTAAGAGGTCCCACATTCTGTTTGCACACTCGCACTTCTCACTGCTGGCTTTGTTCTGTATCTGCCTTAGGGTAATTGTTTATTTTCATCCCCCTTGATGCTTTCCCACCTGTGACCTTCAATGAATGGATGATAAATTAGGATTTTTGTATTCACCCTAAAATCCTTTTCTCTCAAGTCATTGGGTGTCATGATGCTTTCCCATGTAAGACCTTCAATGAATGGATGATAAATTAGGATTTTTGTATTTACCCTAAAATCCTTTTCTCTCAATTAGTGCAGATGGCTATAGCTTGCAGCACTGATCGTTTGGGAAATGCCCATCAGGGAGTTTGCACTGAACTCGATCGGTGGGTTGACTTATGTACAACTGGCTTGCCCATACATGGATCAAAATTCATCCAGTTCCTGCTGAACTGGACAAATTGTGATCCAAGTATGACCAGCTTAACTGAGTTGCCTCCTGAAGTTGGTGGGGGGGGGGGGGGGGGGGTTAGCCACCATCAGTGGCTGCTTTACCTTTGTTTTTGCCTAGAGTCCTACTCCTAAAAACGATCCTGTAGTCCATTGGTCAGTGGTCAAGATCTCAGCTGTGCCCTTCAATGAACTCAGAGAAAAGGATTTTATGGTGAAAACAAAAATGTATTGTATTATCAGACTCACAAAGCTAAAGTTTGACTTCAAATTTAGGTCAAGAGCTTTTGTTACAGGGGAGCATGATTAATATATCCTTTAGTAATCATGGAATGCAAAGATGTTCCATCCTTGACTGATTGAGCTTGAAGGTATTTAATCTCGTCTCTTGACATTAGTTATGGCAGTCATGTAAAAAATATTCATGATCATTTTTTTTCCATAAAAAGAAATGAAGCCATTTATAGTTCTTGGGGGATGAGACTGAAGGATACACAAACACTAAAGCCTTAAATACACCCCAGTGATTACTGGTGGATTTTGAACAGTCTGAAGGCACGTTTGATACTAACTTGCCTTTACTTCACAGACCTTCAAGGAAACCACTTGTGTAATTCCAGAAATGATCTATGCGCTTGCCTTGAAAATTCATTAAGCGTACCATTAGAGCATATTGTTTACGTAGATTTGACTCATTGACATCCTGACTGAAAAGGTTCCCTTTATGGTGCATTCTAGTTTATTCCCTTAGTAATTTTATCTTACTGTAGAGAACAACTGTTACTCTGTACGTTAGCTTTTTAGTCTAATATAAGTTTGTGAAACACTATTTCTCTATATACTCATTTTTTCTGCCTCTTGGTTTTGTGTAAACCACCTGTAGCTCCAATGGTAGTTGTGGTCTCCTAAAAGGCACAGACTCTAAGGATTGGCTGCTTTTTTATCAATTATCCCCACAAGGAAGATTACAATTTTTCATGCAGGTTGCAGTTGTAGCGTTTTCCACAATAGCAATACCTGAAGTGAAGTACTATAGTCTAGGGAAAAGAATAGTCCATAAATTGTCAGAAATTGATTCAAGTGGCCTTGATGTAGAATTGTTTTACATGCACGGGTTCAAGATAGTCAGCATAGCATTTAGGCAGAATTTAAACCAAATGGCAAAGGACAAACATTGGGAACCAGAATATAGGCAGGTGAAAACCCTAGGGAAACAGCGAGGGTTCACAGGGCACATACAAAAGTTCATAAGAATGGACAGAAACTTGTTACTCACACATTATAACATGTTCCTCTGTAGTATACAGCTTTTCCCCTTCATAATCCATAAATACTTCCATAACCCTTGAGAAAACTCACTAAATAGCTGTGCCTGACAACCCAGCAGTAAGCCAAACACACTTGCTTCTGTCTCACAGGTCACAATATGTCTCATGCTGCCTGTTCCCATGGTAAACATGGGAAACTGCCCCCACCTATCAGACAACTGTCCCCCTTCCCGCCGTTGGGTGGAGAAGGGAATGAGTGCCAAAATGTTGGTCATGTTTGTGGTATGCAATGAGATACCACCAGTGGAAAGCTTAAAATCAGCGCACAAATATGAGGCTAACAGTTGCAAAGGAAAATGTCCCTGCATCCGCAGTGTCACTGAAAGGAAAAATGTCCCTGCATTGGTAGTGTCACTGGAAATAAAAAAAATGTCCTGGAGCTGGTGGTGTCACTGGAAGGATGGATGTTATCACTGAAAAGAAAAAATGTCCCTGCATTGGTGGTATCACTGAAGTTTAAAAAAAGACCCTGAGTTGGTGGTGTCACTGGAAAGAACAAAAAATGCCCCAGCATCAGTGGTGCCACTGAAAGGAAAAAATGTCCCTGTGTTGGTGGTATTATAATCAATATAGATTGTAAGCTCCTTGAGGGCAGGGACTGAGGTAAATGTAGAAAATATATATGTAAAGTGCTGCCTAAATTAATTGGTGCTACAAAAGCACCTTTAATAAATAAATTGCCTGCATAAGTGGTGTAACTGAAGTTAAAAATAAAAATTCCCTGAGTTAATGGTGTCACTGGAAAGAATAAAAGCCCATGTATCAGTGGTGTCACTGGGAGGAAAAAAAAGGGAAAGCTGCTCATTGGCATATACAAGAGAAGTTTGATCTTCAGCAACAGGATCAGAACCCTTGGTTTCCCTGGACAAAGGGAACCACCTTTGGCTGTGAGCCATGCAGACAAAATTCCAGTCATCTGGGAGTACAGTGACATTGATACTTATTTACTATACATCTAATGTCAGGGCTGAGAAGCAAAGCCCTGTAGACCTTTGTGGAATTACCAAGTGAAAGGGATGATAATTATGAGGCCATGAAGGGTGCTATAATCAAAAAGTATCCAATGACACAAAACCTATACCACAAGAAACAAAGAATGTGGTTCAACAGTTCAACAGTTTTTGATGGTGTGCAAGCCTGAGTCTGCCAAAATAGCAACATAATTAGCAGATACTTGCATTAACACTCTGGTATCTGACTACCACAGGACTCCCACTATTGGCTGGAAAAGGAGGGTGTGACGGAACGTCCCCCACACTCCGCTTGAGTGTTTCTGTCAGTAATACCGCTTCCTAAGTCCTGGAACACGAGTCCAATGGATCTGGCTATAGGAACTCCCAAGAACTAGACAACACCAGTCTTGGAGTACATCAGGAATAATCTTTTATTTGAGATCTCCCACAAATATATACAGCAAGATGACTAAAACCTAACCTAATTAGCATGAGCTAATTATCTAATCATTGACCCAGACTAGTTGACTGAGAGATAAGACTTTTCAGGGTACGTCTTCTAGCTCACTGACTGACTATTCAATACACAGTACCATAAACATCAACACAGGGTTAATTAGCACAACAACATTGTGTGGAATATTCTTACAAGCCAGACTAGACTCATTTACACAACAGACAGGTGGCTGGAGTTGATGTCATTAGCATCTAACAGTTTGTGTCCCAACAGTGTTATTCAGTCTATTGCTAATATGGCATATACATATCCAGAGTCTGTGTGTCTTGGGGGGTGACATGGACCTGAATCCAAGTAACATCACCTCAGGGGTCCCCAGGCATACAGCTCACAAAGAGCACGGTTCCTTCAAATGCCAGGGCCCATAATCGCAAGTCAAGAGGCTGGCATTCAGTCCCCTCTAACAGCCTCAGTCCCGGCTAGGTCTGTCACAGAGGGAAAACACCAAAGGCAACTCCTGCTACAGCTATGAGCCAAGGATCACAGTGACTATCTCCTGAAGCTCCTGGTAACAGAGTTAGAAGATAAAGAGGACATCATGTCAGAGAACGTCCTTAGTTTTACAGGGCAAATGGCTGGATGGCACCCAGAATTCACTAATTGGACTCTGGACATAACAAGGTACTGTGTCCAGAGGCTCCCACCAACAAGCTGGATAAGTGCAGCAGCAGGTCACCCCGGAAAATGGCACAGGCTCACCCGAGGTGCAGAGTCTAAGCACTAGGGATGAGCTTAGTGTTCGAGTCGAACATACGTTCGACTCGAACATCGGCTGTTCGTCCGTTCGGCAAAGTCCGAACGTTTTGGTCCGTTCGCGCCAAATTCGTGTGGCGCTCACGGCCCACAATGCACTGCGATCGCGCAGTGCATTGCTGGCTCATGATTGGCCAAGCATGCACTGTGACCCCGCATGCTTGGCCAATCGCAGCGCCAGCAGCGAGGAGAGCCATGATTGGCCACAGGCAGGATGCCTGTGGCCAATCATAGCTCAGGCTGTGTAGTGCACGCCCCACACTATATAAGGCCGCCAGCGCGGCGGCCTTGTGTAGTGTGTTGGCGTCTGAAGCAGTGGGTGTTCTGTGTACCTTCAACACAGTACATACCGATCGTTTTCGGACGATTTTCGATCTTGCTGTTGTGTAGTGGTTGTTGTCTGCGTGCCCTGACCGCAGTATACACTGCTATATTCACCTCACCTATATAGCTAGTGATCTATCTTTTATAATAGAGCTTGCAGTCAGTAGTGTTAGGAGCTTGTGCGTGTTGTCTGCGTGCTCTGTACCTAGTACATACCGCTATATCCACCTACATAGCTCTTCTCTATTTGAGCCCACTTGCCACCTGCAGGAGTTATTGGAAGTTGTGTGTGCCTCCAGCACAGCACAGTATACATCTGTGTATACCCCTTTATCTCTGGTGTTCTATAATAAAGGCATCTGCAGGAGTTAGTGGGTGTTCTGTGTACCTTCAACGCAGTACACACCGATCGTTTTCGGACGATTTTCGATCTTGCTGTTGTGTAGTGGTTGTTGTCTGCGTGCCCTGACCGCAGTATACACCGCTATATTCACCTCACCTATATAGCTAGTGATCTATCTTTTATAATAGAGCTTGCAGTCAGTAGTGTTAGGAGCTTGTGCGTGCTGTCTGCGTGCTCTGTACCCAGTACATACCGCTATATCCACCTACATAGCTCTTCCCTATTTGAGCCCACTTGCCACCTGCAGGAGTTATTGGAAGTTGTGTGTGCCTCCAGCACAGCACAGTATACATCTGTGTATACCCCTTTATCTCTGGTGTTCTATAATAAAGGCATCTGCAGGAGTTAGTGGGTGTTCTGTGTACCTTCAACGCAGTACACACCGATCGTTTTTGGATGATTTTCGATCTTGCTGTTGTGTAGTGGTTGTTGTCTGCGTGCCCTGACCGCAGTATACACCGCTATATTCACCTCACCTATATAGCTAGTGATCTATCTTTTATAATAGAGCTTGCAGTCAGTAGTGTTAGGAGCTTGTGCGTGCTGTCTGCGTGCTCTGTACCCAGTACATACCGCTATATCCACCTACATAGCTCTTCTCTATTTGAGCCCACTTGCCACCTGCAGGAGTTATTGGAAGTTGCGTGTGCCTCCAGCACAGCACAGTATACATCTGTATATACCCCTTTATCTCTGGTGTTCTATGATAAAGGCATCTGCAGGAGTTAGTGGGTGTTGTGTGCCTCTAGCACAATATACACTACCCAACTGCTTTTTTACCCAACTCCCTTCAGGCCATTACCATGTCTGGAAGGCCAGCAAGGAGAGGCAGACAGGCGCGAGCCGATAAAAGAGGGCAAGCAGGCTCTGTGTCTAGAGACAACAGTGCTGGTCGTGGACGCGGTGCATTGTCATCAGTACGTGGCCATGGGACACGCTTGTCCTTCTTTTCAGCTGGACATGTTGAGCCGCAACATGCCAACGACTTGGTAGAGTGGATGACCAAGCCCTCTTCATCCTCCTCATCCTCTCTCACCCAGTCTCAGGGTACTAGAAAAGCAGCTGCGAACGCATCGTCTTCCCTCCTCTCAATGTCATCATCAGTGACTCCTTCCCTAGACCCACCACGTCCTCCTGAGGAGTCTCCTGAACTCTTTGAGCACAGTGTTGGGTACATGCTCCAGGAGGATGCCCAGTGTTTTGTAGCCTCTGATGATGACACTCAGCTAGAGGAAGGCAGTAGTGTGAATGCAGAGAGAGGGGATGCTCAAGAAGGACAGCAATCTGGCAGTCATGTTCCACAAGCTGCAGCATACTGCCAGGTTTGCTACAGCGATGAAGAGGGAGGGGATGATGAGGGCACTGACTCCACGTGGGTGCCTGGTAGGAGAGAGGAGGAGGATGCACATGTCCAACGAGGCAGGATGCCCTCCGGGGGCCAGCTTAGGGGCAGCACACCGACTGAATCACACCGCAGAGCTCTGCCTGTGCAGGGCGCTGCCTCTGCACGTTATTCTAAAAGTTCTTTGGTGTGGGCCTTTTTTGAGACGAGTGCATCAGATCGCACCGCTGCTATTTGCAACATATGTCTCAAGCGTATCTCGCGTGGCCAAAACATCAGCGGTAAGGTGCATATTACCGCTGACTCATGGTCCAGCAGGCATGGACAGGGACGTTACCTGTCTTTCACGGCCCATTGGGTCACTATTCTGGCAGCTGGGAAGGATGCAGGACAAGGTGCAGTAGTGTTGGAGGTTGTTCCGCCACCACGCCTCCAAAATGCTCCTATTGGTTGTGACACACCTCTCTCCTCCACCCCCTCCTCTTCTTCTTCCTCCATGGCCTCTTCCAGTGCTCTGTCCTCAGAACCAGCGGTGCTCCGTAGGCGTTCCAGGGGCTACGCAAGTACGCAGGCAAAACTATGCCATGCCGTGCTTGCGCTGGTTTGTTTGGGGGACAGGAGCCACACTGGGGCGGATGTTTTGTCAGCTCTGCAGGGGCAGGCCGAGAGGTGGTTGATGCCACGCCAGCTTAAGCCAGAAATGGTGGTTTGCGACAATGGCACCAACCTCCTCTCCGCCCTCCGACAGGGACAACTGACCCATGTGCCCTGTGTAGCTCACGTCCTTAACCTGGTGGTGCAGCGGTTCTTGGGCAGGTACCCCGGCTTACAGGATGTCCTGAAGCAGGCCAGGAAAGTCTGTGTGCATTTCCGCCGATCATTTAATGCCTGTGCTCGGCTGGCTGAGCTCCAAAAGGAGTTGAACCTGCCCAAGAACCGCCTTATATGTGACATGCCCACCAGGTGGAACTCAACGTTGGCCATGCTGCAGCGGCTGCACACGCAGCAGAGGGCCATCAATGAGTACCTGTGCGACTACGGCACCAGGACAGGGTCAGGGGAGCTCGGTTTTTTCTCACCACGCCAGTGGGGCATGATCAGGGATGCATGCACTGTCCTGTCCCTGTTTGAGGAGGCCACAAGGATGGTGAGCAGTGACAGTGTATGCATCAGTGACACTGTACCTCTTGTCCACCTCTTGGAGCATACGCTGCGTGGAATAATGGACAGGGCACTTGAGGCAGAACAGAGGCAGGAAGAGGAGGACTTCCTTGACTCTCAAGGCCCCCTTTATCCAGACAGTGTTCCTGCTGTGCCACCCATCACACAGGAAGAGGATGAGGAGGAGGAAGAGGAGGAGGAGGATGATTGTGTCAGCATGGAGGTGGAGGCTGGCACTCAGCATCAGCAGCAGCAGCAGCAGTCTTGTAGGGATGATTTACAGTCCCAAGAAACACGTGGACTTGTACGTGGCTGGGAGGAGGTAGCTGCGGATCATGTTGTCCTTAGTGACCCAGAGGACTCCGGACCGAATGCCTCAGCTAACCTACGCTGCATGGCCTCCCTGATCCTGCAAAGCCTGCGGAAGGATCCTCGTATTCTTCGGATCAAGGAGAGGGACCATTACTGGCTGGCCACTCTCCTTGATCCACGGTACAAGGGTAAGGTTGCCGACCTTATCTTGCCATCGCAGAGGGAGCAGAGGATGAGACATCTCCGGGAGGCCTTGCAGAAAGGTCTGTGCAACGCGTTCCCAGAGACTGGGAGGTTACAAACTCCTGGTCCTGGACAACGTGTTGCTGAGGCATCGGTCAGAAGGAGCGGTGGAGAAGGTGGCCGTCTGACTGATGCTTTCAGACAATTTTTTAGTCCGCAGCCCCAAGGTATGATCGGTTCCAGCAACCATCGCCAGCGTCTGATTTACATGGTGCAGGAATACCTAGGGGCAAGGTCAGACTTGGACACCTTTCCCACCGAAAATCCTCTGGCTTACTGGGTCTTGAGGATGGATCACTGGCCAGAGCTTGCACAGTATGCAATTGAGCTACTGGCCTGTCCTGCATCCAGCGTTCTTTCGGAACGCACCTTCAGTGCTGCTGGTGGCTTTGTTACCGATCACAGGGTGCGGCTGTCCACCGAATCAGTTGATCGACTGACCTTCATCAAGATGAATCTGAAGCTGATGTAACTGAATAATTTTTTTTGGAATATCACATCCCTTCAAGACTGCCTATGCTGATGCTGAGTGACTGTCCTGTTATGTTGATTGTCTATCCTCTTCCTCCTCCGATGATATGTTGGAAGAACATTTCTGTTTCTGGGTGATGCCATCAGCCCAATTTTTCTGCCCCTGTTTAACAGGAGCGTTTAAGTACAATTTTTGCTGCAATGCTTTGCAGCAGGGCTAATTCCTGCAATAAAACAAGAGTATATGGGAGAGGTTGCAGTGTCGTGGCACCAGCACCAGTGCCTAAGGCCCAATTTTTCTGCCCCTGTTTAACAGGGACATGTAATTACAATTCTTGATATAATATTTCACAGGAGGGCCCGTTCCTGTGCCCACCCAGAGTAACTGTGAGGACTTATAGTGTTGTGGCACCAGCACCACAACCACCAAAGGTCAATTTTTCTACCACTGTTCAACAATGGCATGTAATTACAATTCTTGATATAATTGTTCACAGCAGGGCGCTCCAGCGCCCACCAAGAGTCACTTTGAGGGCTTACAATGTTGTGGCAAAACCAACACCTTGTTCCGCCATTTCTGCAGAGCATATAGGGCAGGCCCCTACTTTCAAACATCCAACTTACAAACATCTCCTACTTGCAAACGGAAGGAGACAACAGCAAGTGAGATGAAAAAAGATGGACGACAAAACAAATTATACAGGGGTGATAACCCTTCCCTATGTTTTACAAAAAGCTTAAATTTTTTTTTTTTGACTGGAGCTACACTTTAAAAATGTACCAGTTGAAAATTACAAACAGATTCAACTTAACACAACTAACCTACACAGTCCCTGTCTTGTTTGCACCGCCTGTATACTGCTGTTCTGAGTATATAGGGCCTGGGGGGCCACACGCATTTCCTTTTTTTAATATGGGTACGGGGTTCCCCTTAACCACTTAAGGACCGCCGTATTGCCATTGTACGTCATCACAATGGCACAGGCAGGCACAAGCATGTAGATGTACGTGCCTACCTTCCAGCGGGTGGGGGGTCCGATCGGACCCCCTCCCGCTGGATACGGCGGTCCAGTTCGCTGCAGAAGCGATCCGTGATGAGGGGATGGCCGTTGGTTTCTGGCCACCCCCTCTGGATCGCTCCTGGCCAATGACGAACTTCCTCCCACTGTGTATTGTTTACACAGGAAGGAGGAAGTGATGTCATTCTCCTCGGGGCGGTCTTTTTGACCGGACTACGAGGAGAAGACTAAAAGTAAGTGTGCACCAACACTACACTGACATGTAGGTACACACAGGCACACAAACCCCCCCGATCCCCCCCCGCCCCCCCCCCCGTCACAGTGTCACTGATTGCATTGATCATTTCTTTACTGATCAATGCATTCAGTGTCAGTTGTAACAGTTAAAACTGTCAGGGCAGTTAGTGTTAGGTCCAGGGTAGCCCCCTATCACCCCCAATAAAGATTTAACCCCCTGATTGCCCCTAGAGTTAACCCTTTCACCCCCTTTTGCCAGTGTCACTAAGCGATCATTTTTCTGATCGCTGCATCAGTGTCGCTACTGTTGCTAGGTAGCTAGTTATTTTTTTAGGTTCACTGCCAGGTTTTTATATCGCTAGGTACCCCGATATACTACCCAATAATGGTTTTAACCCCCTGATTGTCCCTAGTTAACCCTTTCACCCCCTTTTGCCAGTGTCACTAAGCGATCATTTTTCTGATCGCTGCATTGGTGTCGCTAGTGTCGCTAGGTAGCTAGTTTTTTTTTAGGTTCACCGCCAGGTTTTTATAGCGCTAGGTACCCCGATATACTACCCAATAATGGTTTTAACCCCCTGATTGCCCCTAGTTAACCCTTTCACCAGCGATCACAGTATAAGTGTCACTGGTGATGCTGGTTAGCCAGTTCGTTATTTAGGTTCCCCATCAGGTTTTTATATAGCGCCAGGGACCCCCATATACTACCTAATAAAAATTTGAACTCCCTGATTGCCCCTAGTTAACCCTTTCACCACTGATCACCGTATAAGTGTTACGGGTGACTCTGGTTAGTTTGCTTTTTATAGCATCAGGGCACCCACCATTTATTACCCAATAAAGGTTTAACCCCCTGATCACCCGGCGGGTGATATCAATTAGGTTTTAGGGTCAGGGTCTGCGTCGCCCCAGGCAGCGCTAGGTTAGTGCCAGTACCGCTAACACCCACACGCAAAGCATAAACCTCCCGTAGTGGTATAGAATCTGAACAGATCAATATCTGATCTGATCAGATCTATACTAGCATCCCCAGCAGTTCAGGGTTCCAAAAAAACGCATTGTTAGCGGGATCAGCCCAGATACCTGCTGGCACCTGCGTTTTGCCCCTCTGCCCAGCCCACCCAAGTGCAGTATCGATCGATCACTGTCACTTATAAAACACTAAACACATAACTGCAGCGATCGCAGAGTCAGGCCTGATCCCTGCGATCGCTAACAGTTTTTTTGGTAGCATTTTATATTTAAATCCGGAAGGCAGTGCTTGGTTTTCGGGGTCCCGTACGTGGCTAGGCTCCCAAAAAGTCCCCCACATGTGGTATACCCATACTCGGGAGAAGCAGCAGAATTTATTTTGGGGTGTAATTTCACTTATGCCCATAGCATGTGTGAGCAATATATCATTTAGTGACAACTTTGTGCAAAAAAAAAAAGTTTGTAATATTCCCGCAACTTGTGGCAAAATATAAAATATTCCATGGACTCAACATGCCTCTCAGTAAATAGCTTGGGGTGTCTACTTTCCAAAATGGGGTCATTTTGGGGGGTTTTGTGCTATTTTGGCATTTTATAGCCTTCGAAACTGTGATAGGTAGTGAGGAGTAAATTCAAAAATATGCACCCTTAGAAATCCTGAAGGTGGTGATTGGTTTTCGGGGTGCCGTGCGCGACTAGACTCCCAAAAAGTCCCACACATGTGGTATCCCCATACTCAGGAGAAGTAGCGAAATATATTTTGGGGTGCAATTCCACATATAACCATGGCATGTGTGAGCAATATATCATTTAGTGACAACTTTTTGTAAATTTTTTATTTATTTTTTGTCATTATTCAATCCCTTAGGACAAAAAAAATAAATATTTAATGGGCTCAACATACCCATCAGCAATTTCCTTGGGGTGTCTACTTTCCAAAATGGGGTCATTTGGGGGGAGTTTGTACTGCCCTGCTATTTTAGCACCTCAAGAAATGAGATAGGCAGTCATAAATTAAAAGCTGTGTAAATTCCAGAAAATGTACTCTAGTTTGTAGACGCTATAACTTTTGCGCAAACCAAAAAATATACGCTTATTGACATTTTTTTTACTAAAGACATGTGGCTGAATACATTTTGCCCTCAATGTATGACTAAAATTTAGTTTATTCGATTTTTCTTATAACAAAAAGAAGAAAATATATTTTTTTTTCAAAATTTTCGCTCTTTTTCCATTTATATCGCAAAAAATAAAAATCGCAGAGGCAATCAAATACCATCAAAAGAAAGCTCTATTTGTGGGAAGAAAAGGACGCAAATTTAGTTTGGGTGCAATATTGCATGACCGCGCAATTACCAGTTAAAGCAGCGCAGTGCGAAATTGGAAAAAGACCTCTGGTCCTTAAGGTGTTTATTGGTCCGGGGCTGTAGTGGTTAATATGCATACAAGACCCAAAGGGGCTGGTAATGGGCAGGGAGGGCTACCCATGCCATTTTTCTCAATGATTTTCAACCATATTGCAGGAACCAGATATAACATTAAAACCGCAAGCAGCTTTAAATGACGTTATTTCCGTTAAATGTTATTTTGTGCAGGGACTGTTCTAAACACGGGAAACACGTGGCACTTCACAGGCATACTACAGACACACCCCAGGCACCATATTTAAAGGAATATTTCACTTTTTTTTCCACTTTAATCGTCATTAAAATCAGTGCTCCCGCCAAAACGGCAGTTTTTAAAACTTTTTTTTGCATTGACCCATGTCCCCTGGGTCAGGAGCCAGGTCCCCAAACCCTTTTTAGGACAGTATCTTGCATATTAGCCGTTAAAATTAGCACTTTTAATTTTGAACGTTCGAGTCCCATAGACTTCAATGGGGTTCTAACGTTCGTACGAATTTGGGGTCCGTTCGAAAGTTCTGGTGTGAACCGAACCGGGGGGTGTTCGGCTCATCCCTACTAAGCACTAATTGGTGTTCAATGGGGCTCCTGATGTTGGAAATGGCTCTTGCTGCATACCAGATCACAGTCCTCAAGATCGCTCCACCAGGAGGTGAGCAAGCCATAAACCAGTGGCAGATATAGAAGGTAGGGATCAAGCAGAAGTATAGTCAGTAAACAAGCCAAAGGCCTGTAACACATGGTTGCAGGTTGGGATTAAACAGAAGTGTAGTCGAGAAACAAGCCAAAGGCTGGTAACAAGTGGTACTGGAGATGTGGACAGCAGCAGGAGTGAGAAGCTGGAGGGAGCACAATTATGGCTTAAAGCGGGAGTCCGCCATTTTTTTTTTTTTTATAAAGCCAGCAGCTACAAATACTGCAGCTGCTGACTTTTAAAATAATGACTCTTACCCACCCAGTGCGCCCGCGATCTCGGCACTTGAAGCCGATCTCTCGATCGTCTCTCGGGTGCTGCCGCCGCCATCTTGGGTATGGGAATCAGGAAGTGGAGCCTTGCGGCTTCATTTTCCGGTTCCCTACTGCGCATGCGCGAGTCGCGCTGCGCAATAAGGATGGTCCCCACTGTCTCTGGGATCCGTGTGTTTCCCAGCAGGCAGCGGGGGACCTTCGGAAAGGGGCGTAGATTCTGCGGAAAGGGGCGTGGCTTCTGCAGAATCTACGCCGGAAGTGGGTGCAGATACCTGTACTGTACAGGTACCTGCACCCCCCTCCCCCCTGAAAGGTGCCAATTGTGGCACCGGAGGGGGGGAGGGTTCCAATGAGCGGAAGCTCCACTTTAGGGTAGACCTCCACTTTAAATCAGGAAGTTCATGGGAGGAGGAAAGAGTTCAAGGTTCATTCAAAAGCAAGAGGCAAGGCAAGAAAATTCAAACTAGAATTCAATTAGACAGGGAGCTGTCCAGCTTCTCAGGTGGCTCAGCAAGAAGTGACATTGCCAGACACGGTAGAGGTCACAGTTTCAGACCTGGGTCCTGACAACAACCTTTGTCTGTAACTGACAAGTCCTTTAAAAGGATGGTGTTGTATATCACTTAGCCACTAGTCATTCCCAGCAGCTCCAGAAAATGGATGCATCCTGATAGTAGTAGTGGACTATGCCACTTAGTGCTGTGCCACTATCCTCCTTCAGGATGGACAAGGTCACTATTGCATTGCTGGGAATTTTTATGAATGTTGGGTTCCCTGTGGAGCTCCTCAGCCCACAGTTTGTGTCTGACCTGATGCAGGCATTCTGTCAGAAAATACAGATGACACATGTCGTGGGCCATCCTTGCCACCAACAAACAGCTTTTACAAGTTTCAGTGGGAATTTGAAAGAATTTTTAAGTACATCTGTGTACTTGCAAGAAAGGGAGTGGGAATGCCAACTGCCATATCTGCTGTTTGTCTATAGATATGTGACCCAGGAGTCCACAGGCTTTTCACCATTTTAGTTCCAATGCAGCACAACAAGGGAAGTAACAACAACAATGCAGATGGATTGTCATGAAAAGCCGAGCCAGCAGAAGTTGGCTGAAAGAAATTTGCATTCCCTTCTGTGCGACCTCCCAAAATGGAGAGGTGTGATAATAATGAGGTCTGAATACCAAACTGTGTAAGGGGGAATGGTGAAGTCATTTTTCACACAATATCACCATTATTTCTCTAAGATGTATGCCTGATCATAAATAGAGTAACCTGCCATAATACACTGCATTTGAGGAATACACACTTGTTAAACAAGAGTCATTCACTCTCCAAAATTCTTATTGTAATGGAGCTACAAAAAGTGGTTACACTAATGTGGACACATGGGAAGATGCTAATCAGTTAGACACCAAGCATGTCTATAGTACCAGATCTGAGAAGCTAATATAATAAATCACATCTTCTAAGTGATATATAGTATATGCATGCATATCGTATTTGATCAAGTCATTATTTCCTTCTGTTCAATATGTTGGTGGCCAGATTTTGAAACCTTATTGTATGGAAACGCAGGTATAGATGCAGCTCTTGTTTGACATCAAAACCACTAAGGATACTGAGAGAGTCTGCAAGCAAATTGGATTGTACAGGAAACCAAAGAAGTCTTTTAATTTTTAATCCCATTTTATTTTACCATTTTTTGCTAGCTGTCTGTTTTGTAATATTCTTTTTCTGTAAATAATTTATTGTATCATTTACTTTTCCATTCTTTCATTAAAACTCTATATAAAATTTCTTAAACAGAATCTCTAAATGCTCTACACACAGATTTAAAAAATGTTTTGAAGAAAGGCTCTTTAACCACTTGCTTACTGGGCACTTAAACCCCCCTCAGTCCCAGACCAATTTTCAGCTTTCAGCGCTGATGCACTTTGAGTGACAATTACGCGGTCATACAACACTGTACCCAAATGAAATTTTTATCATTTTTTTTCCCACAAATAGAGATTTCTTTTGGTGGTATTTAGTTACAGCTCGGAGTTTTATTTTTTGCTAAACAAACAAAAAAAGATGCAAAAAAAAAAAAAATCATGTTTTAATAGTTTGTTATAAAATTTTGCAAACGGGTCATTTTTCTCCTTCATTGAAGTGCGCTGATTAGGCGGCACTGATAGGCTGCATTGGTGGGCACTGATGGGCTGCATTGGTGGGCACTGATGGGCTGCATTGGTGGGCACTGATAGGCTGCACTGGTGGGCACTGATAGGCATAGTTAAGGCGGCACTAATAGGCACAGATAAGGCGGCACCGATGGGCACAGATAAGGCGGCACTGATGGGCAAAGATGGGCACAGATAAGATGGCACGGATGGGTGGCACGGATAAGTGGCACGGATGGGTGGCACGGATGGGCACTGATAGGTACCACAGATAGATGGGACTGATGGGCACTGATAGGTGGCACTGATAGGTGGCTCTGATAGGTGGCACTGCTGGGCACTGATGGGCGGCACTGCTGGGCACTGATGGGCGGCACTGCTGGGCACTGATGGGCGGCACTGGGGTGCAGCACCTTTGAGGCAGATTTTGGGTGGCACTGTGGGTGGCACTGCTGGGTGGCACTGTGGGTGGCACTGTGGGCACTGCTGGGTGGCACTGTGGGCACTGCTGGGTGGCACTGTGGGCACTATGGGCACTGCTGGGTGGCACTGACAGGGGGGCACTTACTTTCTTTCAGGATGGCACTGCGGGTGGCAGGTGGGCACTGGCAGGGGGCAGGTGTCCGCTTGAATTGCTGGCCGTGATCGGGACTGATGTCCCGAACACGGCCGCCGGCGATCGGCTTTTTTTTTTTCTCCTCGCGCTGTCAGCGCGAGGAGGAATACTAGCCGATTACCGGCTCCGTTTTATCACATGATCAGCTGTCATTGGCTGACAGCTGATCACGTGATAAGGGGTCGGGATCGACCCCTTACACGGATCGGTGATCAGGCGAGTCTCACGGACTCGCCGATCACAGAGCGCGCGCCCCTCAGGGGGCGCGCAGGCCGCTCGTAACCGGGACGACGTCAATAGACGTAGTCCCGGCAATCTAGGTCCGCGCTAATGCCGTCATTCGGCAATAGCGCGGTACCCAAGTGGTTAAAGAAAGCATATTATAAACAATGTTAAGTTCCTGTATAGGCGTGGCAGCGAGCGATACCAAACTTTTTTTTAAAGGGTCAGAATTGCAACAGAAGATGCTGTGAACAGTGTGCATGTCCATTAAAAAGAGTGGTAGCTGCTACTCTGTGTGTGTAAAAGGTTAATTGCAGAGTTATCCTGCCTTAGTGATGATCACTCTGTTTGCTGAAGATTATTATCATGTAAGCTGAAAAATTTCTGTCCAGGGTGAGACTGAGAGCAAAGTTCCCACTGGTTGAGTAGAATTTACAGGACATCCTATTCTGGCTGTGTAAAATAGGTGTTGTAGGCTGCCACATGCAGATACATTAGTTGGGTCCATGGTCTGAGCAAACTGGCAGGGCTTTGTGGTGGCCCTGTGTGTCACCAGTTAGTTATGAGCTCCCCTTAGGTGCAAAGTCCCAAAAAATGTCTAACCTTTGACAGTAACCCCCACGGGGCAATTTGCATTGCTCCCTTATTGAAGTCTTAAGGTTTTCCCAACTTGTGAAAGCTGATTACACAACAGGTAACAGAAGTGAAGTAACATCATCAAAAAAGAGTGTTGTTCATAAGCCAACGCAGATCAGGAAAGGTGGCATTCAGGCAGAATTTGATGCCAGTCAATAATTTGATGCCAGTCTTTAGTTTAACCACTTGACCACTGGGCACTTAAACACCCTTAATAACCAGACCAATTTTCAGCTTTCGGTGCTCTCACATTTTGAATGACAATTACTCAGTCATGCAACACTGGACCTATATGACATTTTTGTCCTTTTTTTCACACAAATGGAGCTTTCTTTTGGTGGTATTTAATCACCGCTGGGTTTTTAATTTTTTGTGCTATAAAAGAAAAAATACAGAAAATTCTGTAAAAAAAATGAATTTTTCTTCGTTTCTGTTATAAAATTTAGCAGATTAGTAATTTTTTCTTCATAAATTTTGGCCAAAATTTATACCACTACATATCTTTGGTAAAAATAAGTACAAATTGGTGGATATTATTTGGTCTTTGTGAAAGTTATAGAGTCCACAAGCTATAGTGCCAATATCTGAAAATTGATCACACCTGAAGTACTGACGGCCTATTTCAATTCTTGAGACCCTAACATGCCAGAAAAGTACAAATACCCCCCAAATGACCCCTTTTTGGAAAGAAGACATTCCAAGGTATTTAGTAAGAGGCATGATGAGTTTTTTGAAGTTGTCATTTTTTCCCACAATTCTTTGCAAAATCAAGATTTTTTTTTACTTTTTTTTTTTTTTTTTCACAAAATTGTCATATTATCAGTTTATTTCTCACACAGCATATGCATACCACAAATTACACCCCAAAACACATTCTGCTATTACTCCCGAGTACGGTGATACCACATGTGTGAGACTTTTACACAGTGTGGCCACATACAGAGGCCTAACATGCAGGGAGCGCCAATCATCATTTATTTGCTAGAAAATTACATAGAATCCCAAAAAATTATATATTTTTTTTTAGAAAACACCCTGGAGAATACAATGGTGGTCGTTGCAACTTTTTATCTCGCACGGTATTTGCGCAGCAATTTTTCGAATGCTTTTTTTTGGAAAAAAAACAGTTTTGTGCTTAAAAAAAAAAAAAAAACACAGTAAAGTTAGCCCAATTTTTGCATAATGTGAAAGATGAAGTTACACCGAGTAAATCGATACCCAACATGTCACTCTTCAAAATTGCACAGGCTCGTGGAATGGCGCCAAACGTTGCTACTTAAAAATCCCCATAGGTGACGATTTAATTTTTTTTTTACTGGTTATATGTTTTGAGTTACAGAGAAGGTCTAGGGCTAGAATTATTGCTCTCGCTCCAACGTTCGCAGCGATACCTCACATGTGTGGTTTGAACACCGTTTTCATATGTGGGCGGGACTTACGTATGCGTTCGCTTCTGCATGCAAGCACATGGGGACAGGGGCGCTTTAAAAAAAAATATATATATATTTTATTGTTCATTTTACTTTATTTATTTTAGTTTGACATTTTTTTCCCCAAAAATAAATTTTTTGATCACTTTTATTCCTATTACAAGGAATGTAAACATCCCTTGTAATAGGAATATGGCATGACAGGTCCTTTTTACAGTGAGATATGGAGTCAATAAGACCCCGCATCTCATCTCTAAGCTGGGAAGCCTGAAAAAAAAAAAAGATTCTAGATTTGATCGTATTGGCGAGTCGGTAGAAGCACCGGAGGGCGGCGGGGGGGGGGTGTCTTTGGCTGGGTATTGCAGGGTATCACCAACTATGGCTGGGTATTTCAGAGTATGGCGTTGCAGAGTATTGCGTTGCAGAGCATTGCAGGATATTGGAGGGTGTTGCAGAGCATTGCAGAGTGTTGCACGGTATTGGCGGGTGTTGCAGAGCTTTGCAGAGTGTTGCAGGGTATTGGTGGGTGTTGCAGAACATTGCAGAGTGTTGCAGAGCATTGCAGAGTGTTGCAGGGTATTGGCGGGTGTTGCAGAGCGTTGCAGGGTATTGCAGAGTAATGCAGGGTATTGCAGAGTATTGCAGAGTATTGCAGAGTATTGCAGAGTAATGCAGGGTATTGCAGAGTATTGCAGAGTATTGCAGAGTATTTGCAGGGAATTGAGGGGTTAATTTTCGGTGAGCAGCGATGTGGGCACTGCAGATGCAGCCCACATCGCTGCTGACACCGATCTCTTCCCCCTCCGCGGTTCCGATCGGTACAGAGAGGGGGAGGGAGGAACCGGCGTCATAACATGACGCCGGTTTGTTTACAAGTGATCACTCCATCATTTGACGGAGCGATCACGTGGTAAACGACCGCTATGAGCGGCCGTTTACCGTGATCCGTGATGCGCCGGGTCCTGTGGACCCGGCGGTCACGGATGCTCACGAGTGCGCGCCCCAGGGGGCGCGCGAG
This sequence comes from Lithobates pipiens, assembly GCF_037356315.1. Lineage (NCBI taxonomy): Eukaryota > Metazoa > Chordata > Amphibia > Anura > Ranidae > Lithobates > Lithobates pipiens. Next base: position 211,212,033 of record NW_027507764.1, read on the forward strand.
AGCGGAATTCTGGGAGGAACGTCATATGACGGCCTCCCAGAGTTAAGAAACCGCCCTGTAGCCGTCATTCGGCTATAGGGCGGTTATTAAGTGGTTAAAGTGCCTTCATTCTCTTAGCCCTTGTACACACGGTCGGACATTCGGACAGAAAATGTCCAATCGGACTGTGTTGTCGGATAATCCGACCGTGTGTGGGCTTCATCTGACTTTTTCTGTTAGAATGTCCGACCACCAAAGTTTGAGAGCTGGATATAGAATTTTCCGACAACATGATCCAATCGGACTTTGTCCGATCGTTTGTAGAGAATTCCGATCGGATAAAGTGCCACACATGCTCAGATCAAATTCCTAGACCAAAGTTATTGGCTACTAGCCTGAACGTAGTCCCGTTGTAACTAAATAACATCACGTTACAAACGATCGGATTTTCCAACTTTGTCCGACCGTGTTTATGCAACACCAGTTTCGGACAAAATCCGTCTGAAAAAATCCGACGGATTTTGTTGTCGGAATGTCCGACCATGTGTACAAGGGCTTAAAGATGTTTAGTAATATAGCAATCAAGGGGTTCCTCTGAGCCATTCAAGAATGGGGATTTATATTCTGTACAATATTATCCGCTTTCTACACACCACTCAACCACCCGCCTAAGCCTGCTTTGTGTGATATCCTAGGCTGAAACCTGCCCAGAAGTGTATTCCAATTTGATATACTGTGATAACTAAAGCATACAAAATATTAGGTGAAAAAAAAGCTTCTTCAGATGTTTGTAGAATGACTAATATGCTAACATGCAGTCACCAAACTTTGATGTCTATAATCTCAGCTGTGCATTTGGAATCTAATCAAACTTGGAAGTTGTTCAATGGCACGTAAAACTTATGATAGTCTCATCTGCCACTATAAATCTAACACTATGTGAGCAATTTACAGTAGATTGAACTTACGTTTTCTTTTTTTTTTTGTTCAAAAGGCCAGGCAGGACTGCAATACATTTTCTAATATATATTAAGTGTAATAAAAGTTTGTTATGGTACTTATTTATGAATAAACTGTATCTTGAAGGTGATCTATAACTAATTTGTAGATTACTTAATCTAGTTAAATAATTACAGGCTGTTTAATTGTATAGTACAGGAAACACGAGGTGATTCTATGGAATGTTATGCTGCTACTTTCAGGTCATTTCACACTGTTAAAAGCTTTGTTGGTAACTGCCCCCAGTGTACCCATATAACTCTGTCCAATCCATGAGGCTCCAGTTTCTTTGTTAGTGATGAACCCCTTCTGATTTTGGAGAAGATTATTTTCTGCCAGTTCTCCTTTTTTAACTGACACTTCAAGATCAAGATCTCACTGCTTTTTGCCATATGGCTCACTAGCAGTTTCAGAATTGGTTACCCTCAATGTACATCTTGGGAACCATACCAGGACCCTACAACAGCAGGACCAACCTGTTATTTTGCATTGGGCCTGGATCCTGCATTCAGCATACACCTTGACTAATATTACGCTCCCTTGGCCTCCGCGATTCTGCTTTATCCTGGTTTTCCTCCTACCTATCTCAGCGCACTTTCAGTGTCACTTACAACTCCATCTCCTCCGCTCCCCTTCTTCTTTCTGTTGGGGTACCCCAAGGTTCTGTCATTGGGCCCCTCCTATTCTCGCTGTTCCCTGGGCCAGTTGATAACCTCCCATGGTTTCTATCTCCAGAATTCGACCCTTCCTGACTAATGATACCATAAAGCAACTCATTCACTCCTTGATTATTTGCCACCTTGACTACTGCAACTCTCATCTTAATGGCCTATCCCCCTTCAGTCTATTATGAATGCTGCTGCTATACTAATACACCTCACTAATCGTTCCGTGACTGCTGCCCCTCTCTGCCAATCCCTTCACTGGCTTCCCCTACCCCACCGTGTAAAATTCAAAATGCTAACCATAACATACAAAGCCATCCACAACATCGCCCCCAGCTACATCACCAACCTCATCTGCGGATATCACCCAAATCGTCCCCTCCGCTCCTCCCAGGACATCCTTCTTTCTAGCTCCCTTGTTACCTCCTCTCATGCTTGCCTTCAAGACTTCTCCAGAGCCTCTCCCATCCTCTGGAACTCCCTGCCCCAGGCTGTCCGATCAGCCCCTACCCTGCCCACCTTTAGGAGATCCCTGAAAACTCATTTATTCAGGGAAGCCTATCCCACACCCACCTAACAACTGTCCCCGAGCCACCCCCATCAAATCATTCTCTGCAGCTATTACCTTTTGTACCACCACCCCCTCCCTTTAGAATGTAAGCTCTACAAGCACGGCCCTCCTGTACCTTTTGTATTGTACTGTAATTGTGTTGTCCCAATTGTAAAGCACTGCGTAAACTGTTGGCGCTATATAAATCATGTAATAATAATAATAATATACTCAGCTGTGCATTTGGAATCTGGTCGAACTTTAAAGTTGTTCAATGGCACGTAAAACTTATGATAGTCTCACCTGTTCCATTCTTACAGAGCACAGCCCTCCCCCTCCTCTACACAAATGGGAGAATGGATCTGCTCTGCCTCCTCCCGCCCAGAGAGCGGGAAAATTTAAAGTTGGCAGCCCCATCCTAAACTTGAAGCCACTGACAGAGCCAGTGTGGCTTCTGCTGGGACTGTGCAAGTGAGTGAGCTGTGGCCAGACTCTCCCCTCTTCTCCCTTGCTTTCTTCTTACTCTGTCTCAGCCTCATCATTTAACCACTTGCCTACCAGGCACTTTTACCCACTTCCTGCCCAGGCCAATTTTCAGCTTTCAGCACTGTTACATTTTGACAATTGCGTGGTCATGTAACACTGTACCCATATGACATTTTTATAATTTTTTTAGCACAGCTTTATTTTGGTGGTATTTAATCACTGCTGTGTTTTTTATTTTTTTGCTAGTGAAAATGGAAAAAAAACATGAACATTTGGGGAAAAAAAGTGTTTCTTAGTTTCTGGCAGAAAAGTTTGTAAATAAGTAATTTTGCTCCTTCACTGAGGAGGCAGCACTGTAGGGCACTAATTTAGTGGCACTGATGTGGAGGCACTAATATCCCACACTGATAGGTGGCACTGATGGGCATCGGTAGGTGGCACTGATAGTTGGTGCTGATAGGCAGTACTGTTGGGCACTAATGGGTGGCAATCATGGGCAGCACTGATGAGCAGGCACTCAAAGGAAGTACTGATTGGTGTCACTGATGGGCACTAATTGATGTCACTAGTGGGCACAGACTCGCGTCACTTGCTGGGGCTGCACTGTAATCAGTGCCCTGATTACCTGTACGTGTCTCCACTACGAGGAAATGCGGCTGATCACTTCTCCACTCCTCACACTCTATCAGTGTGAGGTGAGCTGATAAACTGTATTTCCACATCTACATGTGTTTGGCTGATCACATGGGTAAAGAGCTGTGTCATCGGCTCTTTACCAAAATTGGGGTCACGCTGTGTCATATTTGTCTTACTTCATAATATCAATATCCGTTATAAAACCAGGTGGACATGGATGGTGAGCTGATTCAGTGGTTTAATGGGCCACTTGACTGGATTTGTCCTCAGGCCTAAGGCTGCCAGCCCTCCCCTGCCATCATTTGTAGACGCAATAACTTTTACACAAACCAATTAATATACACTTTTTGGGATTTTGTTTTACCAAACACATGTAGAAGAATACATTTTGGTCTAAATTCATGAAGAAATTTTATTTTATTGGATGTGTTTTATAAGAGAAAATATTGTTTGGTTTTTAAAATTTTTGGTCTTCTTTTGTTTATATCACAAAAAATAAAAACTCAGTGGTGATCAAATACCACCAAAAGAAAGCTCTAATTGTGTAAAAAACGTGATAGAAATATAATTTGCGTACAGCATTGCATGACCTCGCAAAAGTAGCACAGTGCTGAATAGCCCTGGTCATGAGGGGCTAAAACCTTCCGGAGCTCAAGTGGTTAACCTCATGACCCATAGTTCTACTTTGTCTCCCCCTGTGTTTTTCTTGGGGCCCCCCTACTTTTCTGACCCTTTATAGTGACAAAGTATCCTGGAGCCAGTCCTTCTTTGTTCCTTGGGGTTCTTTTTATCATCTTCTGCGGGAATGTCATTTTCTTTTCTGCTTTGAAGACAGTTCAAACACTTACAATCTGCCTTATTGGTGGGGTCAGGACTGTCATCTACCAAATGACCCCTCTTCTATTTCTTACAGGGTGGTCCCTCTGTGGGATTTCTCCCTCTTCCACCCGTTTTGGTGGTTATTTTGCCTTTCTTGCAGACTAATGCACTCACAGAGCAAGTCCCTATTTTCTTCACCCATTCCCCCAGGAGGTTGGGGTTCTTGGGTGTTTTACAGCATCTAGCATCAGTCCTTCTCCAGGGTCGCAGGACCACTGCCTGTTCTTCCCTGTGCATTTTCAAAACATTGGCTGCTCTCTCTTCTTATCCCTGCTTCAGCTTGTTATTCCTGTGGGCTTGTTGCTGCAATTTAGGCTGTTTTGTTGCCCATCGAGCAATTTACTGCTTGGCGGTATCACATGGTCTAAGAATCAACCCATGTCCTGTACTGCACAATTAAAATAATTGGAATTTTGACATACTTGTATATTCCATTTTTTGGAGTTCAGTTTAGGACTCAGGTCTTTCCCCTTTTTGTGGTCTCCTTACCTCTTGATTTTTTACAGAATGGGTGGAAATATATGGGTACACTGTGGGGCATTTCCCAGCAAAGCTTTTGCTAGTGTCCAACCATCAGAAGGTAGCAGCATATATAATCCGTGATCTAAGAATCAACTCCATATACTGTGCTTGAACATATGTTATTTACAGGTACATCAAAATTCTTAATTTTCACGCAGTTCCAGATTGTTGATTGTAATTGCAGATAAATGTTTTTCTTTAAATCAGAAATACTCTGTTAAAACCTGTATTAAAGCCTAAATGCTCTATTTATATACTGTGTGTCTGTGTGTGTGTGTATGTATGTGTATATATATATATATATATATATATATATATATATACAGGGTTCACATAACTTTAATCAGAAAATTTGTGAATTTTTGGTGAAAGTTTAGCAATCTAAGATCTAACTGTCACTATGCCACTCCTCTGTTATACCAGTTGCTTTTTTACTGATGTTCTAGATCCAAAAAAGACACGTTTTTTCCAGTAGTACATAGCAGAACAAATTTGGGAAAGCCCAAACATTAACATTAGCACTTTATTTGGGGTCCTGATCCAAATGCTACTGATCACTGCTTCATAACCTTAGACAATCCCTATATTTTGCTAAATATGCAACAGTTTGCATTTGATTAAAAGCATAAAACGTTTATATAAAAGGAGTTTGGTTTAATTTTTTTAATTTTTTTTGTTGCACAGACCCTTAAGTAATCTTACAACATTGTTTCCTGCTAAACGCTATCAAAAGTTACATAAGCTGCTTATTAGCATGTAGGGATCTTATTGTTCACTCAAAATGCAGCATTTAACAAATGACTGTTCTAATGCTGTGATCTGAGCTTTCAGCAAGATGCAGACAAAGGACGTTGCTGATAACAAGGATATTTAAAGTGCACTGGAGTCCATGGCCCTGTGACCTCGCTAATCCATATTTCCAAATTATGTTGCTAATAAATGTGAACATTGTTTAGCTATCTAACAGTTGTGGTTGTTAGTTCCGACATATGTTTCACATATGATAGGCAGGAAAAGTAAGGCTGCTTCATATCAGGTTTTTCAGATCAAAACTCAAGCAGTTCCATATTTTATTTTGTTTTCCCCATAGAATGTTAATGCTATTGTCTTACAAATGTGATGATCATTACTGCAGAAACAGCCTGAGGAAATCCTCTGACCATATATGAAATTGCTGATAATTTTGGTTTGCGTCTCATATTAAGACAATCAGATAGAATTACAAGGCTTCTTAACCATGTTCTTTGCCTGGGGCTTTAAGCTTTTGCATTTCCGCTGAACATTTTTTGTTATAATATTGGCTGCCTGGGAGTAAACCAGTGCGGTAGTACTTTACATCCTTTGGAATTAAACAGAGAGAGAGTTTAGACCACAATATCTTGTTTATTCTTAGGTTCTCAGAAAAAACAACCTCTGAGTGGCTGCAGCTCTTTGAAGGAAGTGGCATCCCGTATGGTCCAATCAACAGTATTAAGCAAGTATTCTCAGAACCTCAGGTCAGTCCTAAGTCCTAGAGCACTTTTTTATTTTTTGTATATTTACAGGCTGCTAATGAATTCAAGTTGCAAAAGTGGTTATGCGAGAAATTGACTGGATACTGGTGACTAAAAGAAGTCAATTTTTGTCCCAGAGTACATTATCAGAAGGGTCATTCTTTTTCAATTCCATGTGTTCTAAGGCTAATGGTGGCCACACACACTGGGATGTCAAACCTGCAAAAAAAGAAAGAAGAATAGCCATAGAATAGCCATAACTTTCAATCAATTTAGATCGGATTCAATCAAACTGAGTCAATTGTCCATCAGCCAGGGCAAAATATCTATTGATTTGCATTGATCAGCAGCACTGAGATACAGTGTTCATGAATAAAATCATGATTAATCAGATTATGAGATTACATGGTAGAAATAGAGATGCAATCCAAAAAATGCGCTCATAAGTTCTGATCATATTTTAACTATTAATCAAAATCTACTTCCAGATGTGTGGCATATTGTTTAAATGGATTGTTAAATGTAGATTGATTATTCCTATCAGAAGAGATCGATCAGAAAATAAATTGATCCTTCATCGAAGTGTATATGGCCACCACAAATATTACCTTTGTTGTGAGACCTAAGTAAAGATGAAAAAGCCCTGGGGGGATGAATTCCACACAGGTCAAATTACTGACTGGTGGAATACCTAAGCCATTTTAGACAATTCTTTTATATATCTATGTGAGGTATTACTCTTGTTAGGTTTCCCAATTGTGCCAGCTATCTTCTTAGCCTATGCTCGTGTTTTACATGATTTGTCCTGTTATGTGCACTCTTTCGTTTAAACTGTAATTTTCTGGATACCATCTATTGAAATATATGGAGAAGCTCTTTATTATTGGTATATAATCTCAGTTTTGGCCACACTGGCCTTTTACATAATTCATTTAAATAGCCATAATAACTAACAGGACACGTATATTGTTGTCCGTCTTCCTCTCAACATTACAAAGATACGCCACACCATGGGCTGCATTTTACAACCCTTTATTAAATTGTAGGCCATGGTTGGAAACCTGCGGTATGTCACAGAGATCCCTCTGCTTAACTTTGCTGAGAGAACTCTATAACTGGAGTCACAAGGTTTATAATACACCTGACTGGGCTCTCCTCTTGGATTTTTCTTTGCTTATTTTAATTGTGCTCAACTTGCTTCAGAGTTCAAAAGCAATTGGAGCACAATGTACATTTCTAATGAACATTGTTGTGTGGTGCTTCTTAAATGTACCCTCAAGTGTCGAGACCCCTCTTGTTTGTAGAAGTCTTTTCCATGGTTTACATGAGGTAGAATGTTTAGTAGAAGATAATAGGTTTAAAAAATTGATAATTCCAAGCTGAATCCTTGAAGAGAACCTGAACCTGTCAGTATGGAAATACAGGAGCTGCCACTGTTGACTACTGTTTTATAGTGCAAACACCAGAACTGTCATTGCTAAATCAGAATTAACCCTTTTTTTTTCTTTTACATCCAAAAAAGCTGCCATTTTAGCCTCTGTTAGATCAAAAAGTGTCATGGTGCTGCAAGTGTGATCAGTTATAACATCCACTATTTGATGGCTTGATAGTTCAGAGCTAACGTAAGCTCATTTGAAACTGTAACTTTAACTTGAATGTAACTGTTTTTTGAAATAGCTAAATCATTGGGTATACACATGCTTGGTCCAAGCAGTACAGACCAGAGTGATTGGCACTCTTAGTTCTCTATGATCAGTGTATGTGTATCTATGTATATATATATATACACACATCTGTATAAAATTATATGTATATTGCTACAGATTCACACACAGGAATTTTAATTGTGAATTTGTATTTGGCTGCAATTTATTCTTTTATGACAAGTAGTAATTGCATTGCTATTGCTTAAATTGCTTATGTTAACTGCATTGTTTGTTCCATTGCTGTCTGTAAACTGTTAGCATCATTTCACTAGCCCTGAGTGGTTTAGATGTCCCAAAAAGCAGACTCTTTCTGATTTCAGGTACCCATAACCTGGTGCTTTCTCATCTGTTGAAATGAGTAAATGGAGGGAGAATTTCACTGTGACCTTGGGTTCTACTTATGCAAACGTACTCTCGATGTGTGCTGTGTGCTTTTACCAGATGTGGTAGCATATATTTGCAGGATGCATCAGGACAGGGAAACTACGGCAGTATGATATAGTCTGGAGGTTAATAAAATCTACTCACTTCACAGGCTTCCACAAATAAACAGATGAAACCAACAGATAATTTTTCCAGTCATCAAATATTTAACTTCTTTATTTTCTGTTTGTTTTCTGTGGCATATTTATCTTAGCCGAAAGAACTGTGAAAGGAAATGGAATAGCCTTCTGGGACAGGAAGAATACTGTTTCTGTAGAAATGTTAAATTAATTTTTATGGTGATGCAGAGTCAACGACTGGTTGTTAAGGGATGGCTCAGTGCCATTGGGTGGAGTTTTGTTTTGATATCCTTTTAGAGTTTGCAGGTGTTTGGCACAGACTAAAATCATGACCAGCTGTGATATTTCACTGCTGATTATTCCCTCCCAGTACTTCTCAGTGGTGATGTATCACCGGCGGAATCCTCCACCTGATAAACTCCACTTGTGTGGTACATTTTGTTGTGCCCTTTTGGCAGTCAGCATGGTATCATCACTGCTTTCAGAGTTGTGGGTTGCAACTGAGATTCAAGGGGAAAACATCAACCTGTCTAGTACACTAGTTGGTCTATAAGGATTTATTGTCCTCTTCAGTTGCTGTAGAAAAAACTGACAATTGTAATAAATTTTAGAGTGTTGACCCGGAAGCTCTTCTTAATCCCTTTAGTGCCTTTTATAACAGCAATTCTCTGTGCTGTACTATTTTACAGAACTTTTGGTATGGAAGGGGTTATCTGGCATTGATTTTATATTCCAGGAATTTTAGGGACTTTCCACTGAGATTTCATAATATACACTTTATTTTATAATGTGAAACAGCATATGCCACTGTATTTGTAAAACATATTTGTCAAACAATTGGAATGATACGTTTTCTTGCACTTATCGGTTGCAAATGCTGGCATAATATTCCTCAACATATCATATACAGTTTCAGCTTCCATGTTTAGCTGTCCTAAACATGATTTCATTGTACTGAGAACAGTATTGGATTTAATAATGGAACACACCTTATTGTAGTTAGCATTTACTATATGCTTCTTAGGATGTGGTAATTAAAAACAAATTTACAACATGTATTAAGATTTATTGTCTTGTTAGGACTATAATTCAGAGTTTAGATACCTTGAAGGATGGTATTTTTACCTAAAAAACAGCAGGCTAGACATTAGGTACCATATTTTAGCCCCAATTATTCAAAGTGTTTCAGAGTACAATTTAAATTTTGTTTGGTAACCAAGCGGAACCAATGGAAATGACATGTCTGATAGCCTTTTATGCTAAACAATATGTACAACAGTGATACAAGTGTTTATTGATTAAACATCACTGGAGTTACGAAGTTTAAAAAAAAAACATCACTGGAGTTCTTGCCATAATGACATATGATCACAATTGCCATAGATTATTGCATTGGTAAAACCCAATCCAGATTTATATAACACCAATGTAGAAGCAGTTGACAAAACTAGTCCTTGCTGGTTTCCTAGACTGCAATAGCAGACCAGGAGGTTCACGGAGTAGGCAGGTATATAATAATCCATACATTAGTAAAATAAGGCTGCCACAATTAAAACTGCATATATGGTAAAATGATGCAGAGGTCCAGACATACAGGCAGCCAAAATTATAGGTGAATTAAAGTCTGTAATAATTACCTGTTCTTCAACGCTCCACGGTCTCTCATTGGTCCTCTCTTTTACCTGGATTCTTTTGGGTACCGGGCTTCGGCTATCTTCATTGCACTTATGCGGTAGTTCAGTCATCCTGGCACACAGATATATACCAAAATGTAAATTGAGCTGCACTAGTGTAGCTTAGTGTATATTCCAAAGAAGACTGCAAGCAGGTGGCAGGTAGGTTTATTTTATTGCAAAAGAGACAGTGCACGTCTCTCCTGCAATTAAGAGTCTGCCTGCTCACAGTTATGAAATTAGTGACTTTAATTACATTTTAAATGTTAAAGGATAAGTTCACCTTCGGGAACATATTACATGTTCCACCCATTTTTATGGAGGCGGCGATATTCACTTCCTTCGCTAGTCCCGTCTATCTGGAGCTGCGTTCAAAGTGAATCGACTTTTCTCCACGTGTGGGCAAGTCCGTTCATTTCAAAAGTCAGGCGGACTAGCACACAGATGGGCAGATTGTCCACCGGACTGCCAAGTCCACCGGATAGTCCGATCGTGTGTAAGGAGCATAAGTGTTCAATTTGTCTGCCGCATTCCTGATTGCCACCATTACTTGTGAAAAATAAAAATGCCATAAAAATACTCACGCGGCGCACACGTGATGGCACAGCAGCATTCTTAAATGGATGTACCTGTACGCCCATATGCCTGTCCGTGCGGGAAGTGGTTAAGAACAAAAATTACATTTAAATAGATTTTCCATGCAAGCTTTCTTTATTAGGACAAGCTGGAATTTAGACACTGTGGGTGGCAGTGAGTGTATTTTTTCCCTTGATGCAGCAGCTCAGGCAAAGAAATGTGCCTGATATACTGTACAGCTGGTGGTGTGCTGCTGGCAGAGGTGTTGCGAGGATGTGTGGCACCCTTTACTTATACCATCATCCTTGTGAGTGGAGGCTGCTGAGACATGATGAGATATAATGGGGCTAGACATGAAAGGTGAGGTGTGAGGTTGAGAAGATTTGTGTCCATTGTGTGGGACTTTCAGGGGCTTTTGCCAACTGCCTGCGTGGTGGGAGTTTAAATGCATTGTCAAGCACGTGGTACCCAAATAGCTGGTGTTTTTGCCACTCATGATGTGCTTGCAGCAGAGATTGCAAATTGTAGCAGTGTGATAGGCTGCACATATGCTAAAAAAAAGGCCCAGACAGTTTAGCTGTGGGAAGTGGGCCGGGAGACAACAGCTCCACAATCTGATGGAATAGGGTGGCTGCTCTCTACTCTTCCATGATGGCTGCCTTTGGAGGACATCCTGCCTCATTGGGGTTGTGCCCCCCCCCCCTTACTTTCTTCCTCTGCTCTATACGGCACCTAAGTTGCATCAGTGACCTCATCATCTTCATCTCCTCCATCCTCATAATCACTGGAGTCAACTTGGTTAGACACTGCGGCTGGGGGAAAATGACTGACAATTTGTTGTTTATCGGTGTTCTTCCCTCTCTGTAGGCTCATGGTACTCCCTTCCTCTACCTCATAACCAACATCAGAATCAAGTAAGGCCTGTGCATCCTCAAGAAGCAAGTGGCTGACATGGTGTTCAAATAATTCAGCTGACTCGACACGAATGCTGCTGGGCCTATGGCAAGAGTAGCTGGGAACAAGGAGGCAGAATAAGCCGCTTTGGCATCTGCAATGGACTGCACACTCATGTCAGCTTGGGTCATGAGGAGGATTTAGTAAGCCAGTGCACTGCCTCCTCTGCATGCTGTAGCTGGATTGCATGGACAATATCACTAAACAGAGACAAATGTGCCCTGCCTGAGGACAATGTCCACAGGCAATATGTGGTCAGTCATAGTGGTATGAGAATGTCTGCCTTTTCTTGTTGGCCTCCCAGACATGATGGGTGGGGGCTCATTACCCAAATTTAATAGAAACTGGGAAATGTCTGATTGGATGCACTTTATTGAATAAAAAGTGGTACTTTTTGCATTTTAAATTTAGGACCGCCACTGACAGAAATGTAAAAACTATATAAAAAAAAAAAGGGGGGGAACACCAGTGTTGCAGTCAGAAAAGCTGCAGCTGACAATTCAAAAAATGGGGGACAGGCAGGGGACAAATAAGACACCCCCCAAAAAACAAACATGCAGTAACCAAAAAAAATAAGTTATACAGCACTGTATATAGCACTAAATTTTATTTCATGTGTTAAACACTGCACTACACTAACACGTTGCACTGACACTACGCTATACTGACACACTACACTATACACACACTATACTGACACACTATACTCACACTATACTGACCACAGCATGACCTCTATTAGAAATGGCATGATGTACCCTTTGTAAAGGGCGCATGCGCTAATGACATCGGTGCATGCACCGTCATTGGCGATCGGGTCTTTCGTAAATATCTCCTGAACCGTGGAGGTTTAGGAGATATTTCAAGCACCTACAGGTAAGCCTTAATATAGGCTTACCTGTAGGTAAAAGTGGTTGAACAGGGTGTACAACCATTTTAAAGTGGTTGTAAACTCTTGCAGACCACTTTTACCTACAAGTAGGCCTAGATTAAGGCTTACCTGTAGGTGCAAGAAATATTTCCTAAACCTACATGGTTTAGGAGATATTTGCAAAAGACAGTCATTGTTGTCTACGGCGCATGTGCTGTAGACAGCGGCACACAGGCGCACTGAGCGTGCCATTGCTAATGGCGATCATGTCGTTAGTGGCGGCTCCCGCGCGCATGCAATCACAGCGCTGGAGCCTCAAAACCCAGAAAGAAGATGGACACTTCGTGGAAGAGAAGACAGCAGTGACATCGCAGGCTCTTGTGTCAGGTAAGTGATACATAATGGGCTATTATGCGATGCATAGTATTATGCTTTACCTTTGCAGGGAAACAATGAGGAAGTAAAACCCATCAGGGTTTACTTCCTCTTTAAGATACTACAGATAAAGCAAATGTTGCAGAGGAGGTTTATTCCTAGATCCAAATGACTTTGGGAATAATTCCAATAAAAATTTAAATCTAGGTATGTTTGTTTTTATCGAGGTCACACAACACTTTTGTTAGCCAATAGTCATCCTTTTTAAGTAACCTTTTCTTTAAAATGGCTCCTATAAGTCCCTTTTTGACTAGGCATTGACAGAAGGCATTATCAAAAGGGAAACACAGGCAAGTTAGCGGCAATTTTTTCCCCCCCCAATATCTGTATGAATATAGGTACTTGTGTGTTCATTGTTGTTAATTATTTATTTTTTATTTGCATAAAAAAGTAGTAATAAGCCGGACTTTAGCTTTATTAGTCATTTACTTTTACAGTAACATGATAGATGATGGCACTACATAAACTAATATTCTAAATGTAAGTATAATTTATTTCAAGTTTTTATAATTAATGACTATCAACTAATTCCTGGAAAATCTTTACAGCAGGTATCACTAAAATGAACAGGGCCAGCAGTAATCTCTTTGATCCAAGAAAGATCAAAGTTGAAAAATTAATTGAGGAATCCAGGCTTTGAAAGTAAACGTAAACACTGTGCTTGATTCTGTTCATTGTATGAAAAGAGAACTGATTAGAGAGTACACAGCTTCCTTTTTTGCTACTTACTGTATGTACACATCTTCTGTAAAGTATTCACTTGAGACATCTGTCAAAATTCATGCATAATTTAGGTTGATGAAAAACGATTTGGGATCAACTGTTTAATGATATTTCACAGCTGCTGTCATCATGTCAGCTTTTTGAAGTTGGAAGAAACTTTGAAAGGTGTTTAAAAGATGACTGCAATTTTATCTACTGTGCAAATATGTAACATGAACTCTCCACCCAGGGGATTACCGTATCAACATGTTTTTCCTCCACTTAATATTACATTAAATACATGTAGAATAGTTCATATTTTGCATGTGATAAGTGCGTATTCTATTGTTGCCCTCTTTTACACATGCAGATTGTTTTGATTGTTAGTGGTGCTCATTAGCAAATAACCAAAGCCTCTCTTATATACTAAAGATACTTTAAGGTTAATTTACTAAAAGTAAACAGGCTGTTCACATTATAAGAGAAGTTGCACTTTGCAAGGGAATTTCCCAGAGCTTAGTGAATGTGGTGAAATTTCACTCTGCAAGGAATACCCAATCACATGCAAGAAAAAAGTGCATTGATGCTTTCACATGAGTGGATGACAGAAGTCAGAAGAGCTTCATCTTATTACCTGAGGTCTGAAGAAAATTCCCTTGCAAAGCACAACTTCTCTTTCATAGTGAACATCCTATTTGCTTTTAATAAATCAACCTCATATGCAGCATATTAATTATGCGGTGTTGCTAGGACATAGCCCATTTTGGTGGATTTGAGGTTTATAATCTAGCCCTCATAATTTAAAATCAGATGAAAATGGCACGATTCTCTAGATTTTGGCTCAGCTGTCCTCTACGATGTATCTGCTTCAAACACACCTAGTATACATTGTTCAAGATCCATAAAAAGTACAGGCTGGCAACTCGGCAGCTTCTCTATAGAAAATATTTATTTGAGCATTACAGCAATAACATTATCCAAAAATCTGACACGTTTCAGCCTTAGGCCTTCATCAAAAGCATAAAAATATGACATTAAAACCAAGTATATATAAGGGAAGCAGCCCTTGTGAGGTATGAAGGGCATAAATCACTTAATTAAAAAATCAACCCATTTATTGGTTACAGGTAGAGATGACCAGACCAGGGCCAAACAAACACACACAAAAGCAGGGGATTTCAACAAAGAGCACAAAATGTTATACATTACAGTTCCGGTGATACAACAGTAGAAGATTTTCAATAAAAATCATTAATTGCTATACTTCGTGGATAGTGTCAATGCTGAAACCAACCTCAAGCATCTGGGTATCATGGTGTGAACTACATTTATTGTGCTGATTGAGTTTGAGTGTTGTGGGAGAGTATTGTCTGGGTCCACTCTTAGCATATAGAAGGTACATACTAGGGAAACATGAAATAGAAAACCCCATTATGTGCCTGATCAAGTGTGGATTGTGCTCCAAGACTTTTATATCTACAGGCAGAACCAGAATATATGAATCAGTGTCTCTCTTTCTTTATTACATCTTCAACAGGGGGGAGTTATTTGTGGGTCAGTTTTATGCAGAAGAACAGTTCAATACCAAAAATGATTCTATAGTTCTTCCAAGTCTGTTCTGCAGTGCACTCAGTGTTATATATAGGCAATAGCAGACAGATATGTTTATACTGAGTGGCACTCAGTGTACAGATATCAGTGTGCACTCAGTGCATAGTGATCAGGGTTGTTAAATATGGAATAGCACTTGGTGTATGGGCTCTGGGCAGGAACACTCAGCATGGCTGGTATAGATTTAAACAGAATGACATACTAAGCTGCTGGGCTGGCGATCATAGTCACTGACCTGCTTCACACAATGCAGATTCCTCTGATTCCACTCTGCAGTGCACTCTGTAAGCCACCTCCAGCTCTCTTCAGCACCTAGTCTGACTTGCTGTCCTCCATGGCCGGGATGTGAACTGTGTCCCTACCACTCTGCTGAAGTCCCCAGGAGAAGAAGTGATAGGAACTAATGTCACAGCCATCATCTCCTCATCCCCATGGGTCCACAATATCCCTCTATCATCCCGGCTAGCATCTAAGTTCTTTCCTAACACTGCATCAACTGCCAGCAGGGATGCCATGGTTCACTGCCTTTTTCGGGCTTAACCTTCTTTATATCTGTATATCTGTATATTGTAATATGTGGGCACCTTCAGGAGCAGACTGAGCTTCTCATGGGGCCCCCTACTGACCCATTCTGTATAGACTGTCCACCTCTGGTTGGGGCTCAGACCCCCTACATGTTTATAAACTGTCCCCCTGCCTATGGCGACCCTGTCCGTAATCAAAGTATCTAAATTTGTTTTCCAGACATTTTGAGTGCTACATGTGTCTTTACGTTGTAAGCAAATCCAAGAAATTAAAGGATTTGGTGGGACCTTACCTAAGCAGATCATCTTGAACATCATGAGAGGACAAGTGTAGTTCAGTATAAAGTGTGTTAAGGCTGTGTTATACAATTCTGAAATTGGTGATACACACACACCAGGGAAGATGTCCTGACACTGTGAAATTCTGAGGATGAGTTTTCCCTGGCTGAAAAATGCACCTACTGGGGATGGACACACACTGGGCTGGTGACAAAGCAAATCATGAGTTTCCTGGGCAAGAATTCAGTATGGCCTACCAGAGATGTGAGGGGGCTTCTCAGTGTTCAAAAGGCTGGGTTGCTACACTGAGAGTTGAAGATTTGGAAGGTTTTGAGGGATGTTTGTCAATGCTATCAAATGTCACAGCATAGGTGAACCATGGCAGTTTAGTCAGAGGACAAGTTGTCCAGCATTATTGCAGGACTAACCAGGCTTTTTCCTTCTCATGAAGTACCCATCTGCTGTTCTTGTAAATGGCAGGCTTGGTAATATTTTTTAATGTCTAGAAATCTTAAGGCTCCCTTTTTCACAAGGGAGAGAATTGACTTTCATTGCTTGTCCAACCATATGAATTGTAGTAGTTTACTCTCCAGGGATTGAAATAAATAAAAAAGGTGGAATACAAATAGGAACTGTTTAAAGTAAATATAGCAGTCTTGATAAGATATTCATTCTAACAGCAGCTAGTCTAAGTAACCAGCAGAATGAGGTATGCTTCCACATTTAAAGTTCCAATTTATTTTGTGTCAGTAAGGGTAGGAAATCAAATGTTTTCAGACAGGAGGGCAAGTTTATGCCTAGATACCTAATATGGGAGGTGGTCTAAGTGAATAGATTTTTAGGTGAAATGAAAAAGGGAGATTGTTAGTGTCCTGTGAAACATGGATTAGATAATGTAGCATTGTGATCAAAGGCTTTTATCAGGTTTGGCATGGTCTTTTGAGGCCTTATTATAAAGAATAACATATCATCCATAAGTACAGCTACGTTATATGTGTGAGAGTTTGTTGTGAGTCTCCAGATTTTCTTATCTGCTCTGAAAAGTTTTAAGGTCATTGTGAATATCAGTGGTGATAAAGGATGCCTCTGTCTGGTCCCATATGTTATTGTGAAGTCCTGCAAAAAAGGCCTTGGTTTTGAATATATTGCTCCTTTTGTCTTGGAGTCCAAATACCTGAACCACTTCAAACATGTAATCCCATGCTATTCTTTTTTAATGCCTTCTCTTTATCTGTTGACAATAATATTATCCCTCTTATTAGCTTTCTGACCTTGAGCCTATTGGATTGGGCCTTGGTGTTATTGTTCTGTACTACCCTGTATTATTCAGTACTTCCCTACCCAGGAAAAAGCCAACCGGTTCCATATGAATCAGAGAAGGAATCAGTGGGAGAAGACAACTTGACATGATTTTCTTGAATAGCTTGAGATCTTTTCCCTCCTTATGAATGAGTACTATATGTGCATTTAAAGTTTGTGGGTGAGGGAGACATCCCTCGCTCCATCTGTTAAATGACTTTACAAAATATGGTGGCAGTTCTACTTCAAACATCTTGTAATATTGTTAAAGAAGCCCATCTGAGCCAGGACCTTTGCCTAGTTTTATGTGTTTTGTTGTTGTATGCAATTCCTAATGTGGTAGGGGGCTCTAAAGACTGAGCTAAAGCATAAAATATTTTTTTAACATATGGGCTTTTTGTAAAAAAAATAATAATAAAAAAAAGCTTTCACGATTATGTGTGGACACTGGACCATGTGCCCTGTGTGAGAGGTTTGGATGTAATGAACATGAGGTCACTTCTATAAGTAAAAGCTCTACATATTTTAGTAGAAACCATTTTCACGACTTTGGTAAGAATCTGTGTGGCTAGGCTCTGCCTGTGTTGTGTCTTTAGTCTAGCTATTTTCTGAATCAGGGACTCGATAAACACTTGTCTTTTTAAATGCTGCAGCCTCTGATATGAACTCTCATCCGATATAAAATTTGTGGGCTTCCCATACACCCACAGGAGATACCTCATTAAGAGCAAAGAATGTGGATAATAAGTCTCACATCCTGTTTAAAACCCAAAGGTCCATAGGTAGGGAAGAGTTCATAATAGTAATATTGCCTTAGTTCAGGGACTGTTTGGAATAAAAAAGGAATGTATTCTCGGGTATTATGTATGCAAAAGTATGTGTAGCCCCCAGTGGTGGCTGGTGCTCAAAATCTTTGGGAGGGCGGGGGGGCGTGGCCAGCCAGCGGAGCGGATGGTCGCACATTAGAGGAGCTCCGCTTCATCCCAGGCTTCGGCGGTGATTTATACCGACTGCGACCCTCGTTTCAGCCCCAAAACTACACGACTACCTGCGGGTAACAGCAGAGATGCCTTCTAGAAAGAGGAAAGAGGCAGGCAAACCGGGAAAAATGATTAATTTTTTCGGCCACCAGCGCCCGCTCTCCGCCCAAGATGGCGCCGACCATCCCGGCCGAGCACGAGGCCTATCACACCAGGATGGGAGAACAACAAGCCCAGCTAGCGGAGCGAGTACCCCGTCCTTGCACACCTCACCGTGCCCATCGCCGCCTTCAGCCTCCTCGAGTCCGGCGAAAAGCAGGATGAAGACGTCGGTCACAGCATCTGACCTACGGGAGGTAAGCGATCACAACTCCTCACTAGACGACACCAGAGAGCTGCAGGACTCCATTACTGAGTTCCCAACTTTGAATCAGCCGGTAATGGACACCACACTTAAGGACATGTTAGTGTCCCTTCGATCTACGCTACATGCGGATATTATTTCTATGGCACAACAATTTAAATCTGAGGTGACTGCGGTGGCTAAGAGAGTCTCACACATAGAAGTGAAAATGGGCGAATTTGCTACCACTTTTAATGACCTGGTGGACGCTCACAATGACCGTGATGACGAGATAGCAAATATGAAGGCTAAAATCGCGGACCTCGAGGACAGGTCGAGACGCAATAATATTAAGGTGCGGGGCATTCCTGAGTCGATTGCCCCACAGGAGCTGCGGAGTTACTTTCTTAACTTAATGCGTGTGGCGCTCCCAGATACTCCAGCAGAGGAACTGGTGGTGGACCGTATCCACAGATTGCCAAGGCCCAAGAACATCCCGTCCCACCTGCCTAGAGACACTATCGTCCGAATACACTTTTATCACGTAAAGGAAAACTTTGTGATGGTGACGAGACAGAAGGAAAATCTGCTTACTGAATTTAAAGAATTGTCTTTCTTCACAGACCTTTCGGCCTACACCATGCAGCAACGCAGACAATTGGCTACCATCACAAAGCCTTTAAACAACCACCGTATCCCCTACAGATGGATACACCCAGCCAAACTACTTGTTACCTACGATGGGGAATCACACCTGATTAAGAATGTTGAAGAGGGCATCCGCATACTGGAATCATGGCAGATTCTTGGCCCACCGCCCGTGGACCAGGTGAATACAGGATCCAACACCTCCATACGTCCTAGTCTGTCAGCTGAAACAGGGTGACTAAACTTTACTTGCCTATTACCTGGATCGCTCGAACGCCTGGGAAAAATGGCCTTAAGTAATTTGCTTCAGTTTCGGTACTTTGAGTTATATCACTGACCACTCTCGCCCCCCGAGAGTTAGCGGTTTATACCAGCACAGATTCCATCAGGAATCGCAACATATTTTTTATACTTGTGTTTTTCTTTTTTCTTTTTCTTTGTTTGATCTGACTCCCTTAGTTGGGCCCTACATCTATCTTCCCCTCCCCTATCCAACTCTTGCAGTCTCAAGTTTATCTTGTTTTCTTCGTCTGGAGAAACAGTTGCTACTACGACCAATTGGTGCCCTGACCCACACGGTCGCCTACTTCACAACGAGTTATTTATCCCTGAACACAGCTCAGAGTAACGTACCATGTCCTTCTCTATTGCTTCACTGAACGTTAAAGGCCTTAATAGCCCCCAGAAACGCCAATTCGCATGGAGGGAAGCTGCGAATCTACGCTGCGACATCATATGCTTCCAAGAGACACACCTTATGCTGGATAGACATCCTCCCTTTTCCAATCGCAAATTCCCACACGTGTTCCTGGCATCGGGTCCCAAAAAGAAAGCAGGAGTAGCGATTGCTATTAAGGACTCTATCTCGTTCTCATGCATTGACACCTACCTAGACCCCTCGGGGAGATTTCTAATTCTTATTTGTGAAATAGATCAACAGAAATATACTATTGTCAATGTGTACCTTCCCAATGTTCACCAACTTAAGTTTATGCGGAAAATTTGGAAGAAGGTTTCTGGTTTGAGACAGGGCTATGTCCTTATCTGCGGTGACTTCAATGCAGTCCCTGGAGGTGAGCTGGATGTATCCGGCCCCCAGAGGAAGAAGTCCCGTAGATCCAACCTCAGGAACTTTCTATCCTCTTCTGATTTACATGATGCTTGGCGTTGTCAGCATGCTTCTGAAAAGGATTTTACTTTTTTTTCTAACGTTCACCACACTTACTCTCGTATAGATTTCTTTTTAGTAGACAAGTTTTTACTGCAAAAAGTAGTACGATCTGATATACATACCATTACTTGGTCGGATCATGCTCCGGTGTCCCTGAGGGTGGGGGGTCGTGGTGCCGAGACGCGAGCGAACAGATGGCGGAATGATATATCTATCATTTCTCAACCCACAAATTTGAAATTAATAAGGGACAAATTAACTGATTTCTTTGAGATCAATGCTCCTTCGGTATCGGACCCCTTCACCCTTTGGGGCGCCCACAAGGTTTACATGAGAGGTATACTGATACAATTAAGTGCACAAACTAAGAGACGGCGGGCGGAGCGGCTTAATTCTCTGCTACAAGACATAAATACCCTAGAAGAGTCTAATAAACAGTTGTCTACGCAGAGGACGAGGGATGCTTTGTTCTCTGCACGACAAGAGTTGCGTGCGCTTCTGGTCTCCCAACAGGTAAACCATTTTCGCATCTTGAAATCTAATAACTACCGCTATAATAATAAAGCAGGTAAATTACTAGCGAACCAGCTCAAAGACAAATTTTCCCACCAAAGGATTAGCAGCCTGTTCAATCCTATTACTCAGCAGAAAGTACATAACCCAAAAGACATTGCTGATGCTTTCAGTGATTATTATGAGTCTCTCTATAACCTTAAAGATGACCCGAACACGCATCAACCCCCAGATAATCTAATTACAAAGTTTTTGGAGGAGGTCGACCTTCCCAAAGTTTCCCAAGAAGACCTAGACGAGCTAAACCTACCTTTCACGATCCCTGAAATCCAATCAGTGCTTAAAGGTATGCCTCATAACAAGGCACCAGGCCCAGATGGGTATTCGTCAGAATATTACCAGTTATATCAGGTTGAGCTATCCCCATATCTTAAGCAGATTTTTGACGCCGCAATGTCCGCCGCCGCTTTTCCAAAAGAGATGCTGACGGCCTCAATTATTACCATTCCTAAAGCAGGTAAAGATACCTCCCTGCCACAGAACTATAGACCGATATCTTTACTGAATGTTGATGTTAAAGTGTATGCTAAACTAGTGGCCAACAGACTAGCAAAACTTATACCCAATCTTATTAATCACGACCAAGTGGGTTTTGTTCTGGGTCGTCAGGCTCAGGATGCCACTAGGAGACTGATTGATTTGGTTCACTCAGCTGAGCGGTCGAAGGAACCTTCTCTGCTTCTATCACTAGATGCGGAGAAGGCCTTCGACCGCATTCATTGGGGGTATATGACTCAAGTTTTACAGAAGTTTGGACTGATGGGGGGGATACGGAGGGCCATTTTGGCGCTCTACTCCTCCCCATCTGCATTTGTGTTTGCAGAAGGGATGTTCTCTAAGAATTTTGCTATAACAAATGGCACCAGGCAAGGCTGCCCGTTGTCCCCGATCGTCTTTGCCATGGTGATGGAACCTGTGGCGGAGATGATCAGGAGACACCCCGGTATTCAAGGCGTCCCCGCTCAGGGGGTGCAACACAAAATCTCGCTATTTGCGGATGACGTCATTTTGACGTTGTCCAACCCCTACCAATCTCTGACAGCAGCTCAGGAGGTACTGACTAAATTTGGTACAGTAGCATATTACAAGATTAATGAAAGTAAGTCATGTATCTTAGGTTTAGGAATCACTGCCCGTTTACAGACAAGCTTACAAAGAGACTTCCCATATCCTTGGTCTTCTGACTATGTCCAATATCTAGGGACTCACATAACTCCCACCACGACGAAACTGTTTCACGCGAACTTTCCTCCATTGCTGGACACTTTCCATGGTGAAATGACTAAACTCCAGAAGCACTTTTTGTCCTGGCACGGTCGTTTAGCGGCCTATAAAATGCTGCTACTCCCCAAATTAACATACTTATTCAGAGCCTTACCGATAGTTATTCCCCCCTCTTTTTTCAAGACCCTTCAAAAACAAATGTTAAATTTCATTTGGGCGGGGAAAAAAGCGAGATTTACGTCTACTATGCAGGGCAAAAATAAACAGGTGGGAGGTATAGGTATCCCGGTTCTCCAAGACTATGCAACCGCAGCCGTGCTGGACCAGATAAGAAGCTGGATCTCTCTGGCAGATCCCAAACCTTGGTGTCAGTTAGAGCAAGCATGGGTACACCCTAGAACATTGAACTCTCTTTTAATAGCTTCTAGTATTACCAAATCCAACATTGAGATAGATCACCCCACTATACAAGCCTCTCTACAAGCGTGGAGCAAGCTCCTAGCGCTGTCACACGATGCAGACAGACTAACGACGGTCCCCATTCCTTTAAAGACACTCCAATGGCTGATACCTAATATCTCCATGAAAGTATGGCTCAACAAAGAGATTAATACGGTCCAGGAACTCATGGTAGGAGACCGCATTCTTTCCTTCCACGACTGCTGCATTAAATATAACATCCCCCCGACTGAATTCCTGACCTACTCTCAAATTGCGTCTTGGTGGCATCAATCGGGCTCCACTAACTCCTTAATCCCCTCAAAGGCGTGGGAGTGTTTAAAGTCGACCAGCCCCAAACCTAGAGGCATCACTATATTGTATGACCTCCTGAATAACAAATCTTCTTTTGTTAAATTTGGACACTTGGTGAGATGGGAGTCAGATCTCGGGAAACAATTCACGGATAGACAATGGTTATCAGCAATTAAAGACAATATCCGATTCTCAA
This sequence comes from Lithobates pipiens, assembly GCF_037356315.1. Lineage (NCBI taxonomy): Eukaryota > Metazoa > Chordata > Amphibia > Anura > Ranidae > Lithobates > Lithobates pipiens. Next base: position 211,235,263 of record NW_027507764.1, read on the forward strand.
GGTGTTCGAACTATTGGGAACTAGCGATTAAACTCACAGCCAGATGGCACTTTACCCCCTATATCGTGGCTAAATTTTCAGAGGGACAATCCAATCTTTGTTGGAGAGGATGTGGCCAGGTAGGCACACTTATACACATGTGGTGGGCATGCCCACACTTGCGGAGCTTTTGGAATGAAGTGTTCAAACTGGTGGCGTCAATTACAGGAGTTCTTAACAGACCATCTCCCGAAAAAGCGTTGCTGAGCATAGATATGTCGGTCTATCCCGTACCACTGAGAGCCATAGCTATGAACATCATATTAGCAGCGAGATCCCTGATAGTACAAAGCTGGAAATCAAGGGACATACCCACAATGCGGGAATTGATTACAAAGGTCACTATTATTTCGGCATATGAAAAAATATTAGCGTATCGTGATGGTACAGGTGCGAAATACAGGGCATATTGGTCCGCCTGGAACTGTCGGTTCCATGATACTGGTTGAAAAGCATAACTGCAACTGATTGTAGGAATAATTTGGTACAGACTGCCTCTCTTCCATTCACTTTCTCCCTCCCTCCCCCCCCCACTCTCTTTACCCTCCCCTTCTTTTCCTGTTCTAAAATGTTATAGTTCTATATCTCTCGACCTAAGGATTGTGAAAGCTACTCTGATTATCTGGATCTCATTTCCATAACGCATTATGCAATGTAATAATAGGTCTCACAGAATTCAGTTTGCAAAGATTGTTATTTGGTTATTGGGTATCATTCTTACGACTTCTATATGTACGTAGTTATAACATTGTGCTATTGTTCCTAGGCAAATCTGTATTTCTGTACCCCCCTTTATTCTTATCAATAAAAATCTATTTGAGTAAAATCTTTGGGAGGGCGCAAACAAACTGAAAAATTCTGGAAAATACTGAAAAAACCCCCCATCAATTTCAGCCTTACTGTGCCCATCAATTTCAGTCACTGTGCCATCAATTTCAGCCACTGTGCCATCAATTTCAGCCACTGTGCCCATCAAATACAGCCACTGTGCCCATCAAATACAGCCACTGTGCCATCAAATACAGCCACTGTGCCATAAATTACAGCCACTGTGCCTATCAAATGCAGCCACTGTGCCCATCAAATACAGCCATTGTGCCATCAATTGCAGCCGCTGTGCTCATCAAATGCAGCTGCAGTGCCTATCAAATTCAGACACTGTGCCCCATCAAATGCAGCCACTGTGCCATCAATTGGAGCCATTGTACGATCAATTGCAGCCACTGTGCCCATCAAATCCAGCCACTGTGCCATCAAATCCAGCCACTGTGCCATCAATTGCAGCCACTGTGCCCATCATATGCAGCCACTGTGCCCCATCAAATGCAACTTCACTGTGATCCCCCCTCCTGCCCACTTGCCCACTCGCTGTCTGACCAGGACTTACCCCATCTTGGTGGTGGGTCCGGCAGCCGGTTTCAGAGGTGAGCTGTGGGACGGGCAGTGGGTCAGACAATGGCTTCTGTGTCCTCCATGCTTCCCGTGCGTCTTTTCTTCCATTCTACTAGGCATCCAATAGGATCGCCTGTGCCTTCAGACAATCACGTGATGAGTATTAGACCCATGCTTCCTGATTAGTGGAGAGGCGGTTAAGTGTTAGCAAAGAAAATGTTTATTTGCTTTTCTAACACACCTGAGTTGGCTCAGAGCGCCATGCTCTGCTCTCTGAGTCCACCTTTTTAAAAACCTATTAGAGCCTATGGCTCTAATCAGGTGCTTCAAAAACACTCCTGCCTCTCTATTTCAGGCGCCCGGCAATCGAAAAGGTTTATCACCTTTCACAGAAACTATACATTACTCATATTGAGAAAATAAACATTTGCTATCATAATCAAAATCAATCTGTTCGTCCCTCTTGACAAAGTTAAATCTCTCTGGGTCTTCCCCAAACATTCTCCCTTTTCTTTGAATTTGCTTACCAAGTTTTAGAAATCTGCATGAAGCTCTATTAGGGCTAAGGTTAGCAGTGATAGAGCATCACAGAAGGCTGAAAGGGATCTTAGTTTTCTGGAGTTTAGGTATTATGCTGCTATCCAATCTGCAGACTATAAATAGGTTGTTTTGCCAATGATTTAATTTGATCTATACATACTTAAAGCATATGCAGGATCTTTGTATATATTTCTATAAGAACGGAAAGCAACAGCCTCATCAAAACTACAGTAAGGACTATGATGCTTTCTAAAGGTTTAGGTGAAAAGCTTCTTAAGGGACAAAGAATATAGAATTCCACATTTGGCAGTCCTTGCCTATATTTCCTCTAGCAATATGAGATTATTGTGTAACCAATATTTTGTATATTACAAATGTTTTTGTAGTGGGTTTATTAATTTATGAATGTTATAAAGCCCTATATGATAGATGTCCATTATGTCCAAACATGTAATGTACATCTAACATGTTTTACAGTCAATATACAAAACAAAGCGTAAAATTGGATTAAATGAAAAGCACTTTTTCTAATATGAATTTCGTACAGTTGCAAAGCCATAGTTAAAAGGTACCAATATTTTTTTTCAAAGGAAATAAGATAACATTGTTGAATTGCTTTGCAAAAGAATGAACACAAAACATGTGGCAATGATTATTCTGTAATCAGAGGAAAAAGAAGGGGAGACAAGGCCTATTTTCCATTAGAAATGGTGCTTAAAGCAGTATAAAGCATGAATATGATTACAGGTTTATTGAAAGTTTTTCATATCTTAAGAATTCAGTTCAGACGCTTGTAGGTAAATTGAACTTTCTCAACAATGATTTGTCAGTTGGTAATATTGATTGTTGTACAGTATTTTATTGCTTGCACATGAGTTTTATTGTACATGGTGTATAATTTGCTGCAAGTAAATGAAATTGACTGCAAAGTATGATATTCTGTTATAACGTATATAATGGCTCTGCATTTTCCTGTAATGCTTGCAAAAAGTATAATTTCTTCCTGTGTAGAAAGAAAAGCTGCACTTAGTATACTGTGTGTATGCGTATGTGTATATATACTGTATGTATGTATGTGTGTGTGAATATATATATATATATATATATATATATATATATATATATATATATATATATATATATATATATACACAATTGTATATATAGTAGGGATGCACATCTTCACTGGTCTCACAATTATATTACGATTATCCTGTCCATGATTCAATTTGATTTGATTACGTGATGCATCTCGATAACTGCGCATGGGTAAAAACTTTTTATCTACATTCAAGCAGTCAGAAAAACTCAATTTTTCTCCAGTGGTAGAGGGATGGCTGAGATCAGAGGAAGAGGGATGGCTGAGATCAGAGGCAGAGGGATGGCTGAGATCAGAGGCAGAGTGATGGCCGGGATCAGAGGCAGAGCGATGGCCGGGATCAGAGGCAGAGCGATGGCCGGGATCAGAGGCAGAGCGATGGCCGGGATCAGAGGCAGAGCAATGGCCGGGATCAGAGGCAGAGCAATGGCTGGGATCAGAGGCAGAGCAATGGCTGGGATCAGAGGCAGAGCAATGGCTGGGATCAGAGGCAGAGCAATGGCTGGGATCAGAGGCAGAGCAATGGCTGGGATCAGAGGCAGAGCAATGGCTGGGATCAGAGGCAGAGCAATGGCTGGGATTTTACTGAGAACTAGCTAACAGCACGAACCCACTGACGAGAAATGTTTTTAGAATATGGGATGGATTATATAGACAGTATCATTGGCAACACAATTCACCCTTGATTTGGTTGCTTGACACAAGTTATTCTAAACCAGGGGAAGAGAATTATTTATATTTTATTAGGTGGGCAAAAAAAGAGGTGATACAATTTTAGGGTGTTATGAAAGGTGATAGAATATGTACAGTTTATGAGTTAAGGAAAATAGTGGGCCTCTAGATAGATAGAAATATGCACAAATGAAACACATTGTACAGACGGGTAATGACAACCTTAGGCCAATTTAGATGCAAATATGCACAAACGCAACACTTTGTACAGATAGTGTAATAACAACCTTAGGCCAAAATAGATGTTATTTAGCTCTCCTACCAGTATTCACGAAAGTATCTAAAAAATATAAAATGATTTGGTGAAAGAAGCAGAACCTCAGGAAATGGGAGCAGGATTTCAGAGGAGGAAGGTCTTAAAATTAGCGAGCTGAAACACAGAGGTCACCAGACTCTGAGCAGGCTCCTGAGCAGGTGACTGATGACTCTCTAATCCTAAGTAGGGATGACCCGAACACCCCCCATTCGGTTTTCACCAGAACCTGGGAACGGACCGAAAGTTTGCGCGAACTTTAGAGCCCTGTTAAAGTCTATGGGAATCGAACGTTCGGAATCAAAAGTGCTAATTTTAAAGGCTAATATGCAAGTTATTGTTCTAAAAAGAGTTTGAGGACCCGGTCCTGCCCCAGGGGACATGTATCAATGCAAAAAAGTTTTTTTCAAAAGCAGTGATTTTAATGATGCTTAAAGTGAAAAAAAAGAGAAATATTCCTTTAAATATCATACCTAGGGGGTGTCTATAGTATGCCTGTGAAGTGTCACGTGTTTCCCGTGTTTAGAACTGTCCATGCACAAAATTACATTTTTAAAGGAAAAAAAGTCAAAAAGGTCATTTAAAGCTGCTTGCGGCTTTAATGTAATGTCTGGTCCCGGCAATATGGATGAAAATCATTGAAAAAAATGGCATGGGTACCCCCCCAGCCCATTACTACGCCCTTTGGGTCTTGTATGGATATTAAGGGGAACCCCACACCCAAATAAAAAAAAAGTAAAGGCTTGGGGCCCCCAGGCCCTATATACTCTGAACAGCAGTATGCAGGCAGTGCAAACAAGACAGGGACTGTAGGTTTGTTGTTAAGTAGAATCTGTTTGTAATTTTGAACTGGTACATTTTTAAAGTGTAGCTCCAACCAAAAAATCTATTTTTAAGCTTTTTGGAAAACATAGGGAAGGGTTATCACCCCTGTAACATTTGTTTTGCTGTCTGTGCACCTCTTCAGAAGATTTCACCTCAATTTCTGTCCCAATGACAAATGTTTTTTAAAAATGTAGGGTTTTTCGTGAAACGGGGATTGGTGATAAAGCATCAGTGGAGAGGAGACACATTTTCCCATATTAACTCTTACAGGAGAGAATTTCCCTTCCTAGGGGTAGATTTCATCTCACTTCCTGTTTTTTCCTTCCATTTGCAAGTAGGAATTGTTTGTAAGTTGGATGTTTGAAAGTAGGGGCCTGCCCTATATACTTTGCAAAAATTTGGGCCTTAGGTGTTGGTGTTGCCACAACACTATAAGCCCTCACAGTTACTCTTGGTGGGCGCTGGAACGCCCTGCTGTGAATTATTATATTGAGAATTGTAATTACATGCACCTGTTGAAGGGGGCTGAAAAATTGGGCCTTTGGTGGTGGTGGTGTTGCCACAACACTGTAAGCCCTCACAGATACTCTAGTTGGAGCGCAGGAATAAGCCCTGCTGCAAAGTATTGCATCAAAAATTGTAATTACACGCCCCTGTTAAACAGAGGCAGAAAAATTGGGCCTTAGGCACTGGTGCTGGTGTCACAACACTGCAACCCCTCACATATACTCTAGTTGGAGCGCAGGAATGAGCCCTGCTGCAAAGTATTGCATCAAAAATTGTAATTACACGCCCTTGTTAAACTGGGGCAGAAAAACTGGGCCTTAGGCACTGGTGCCACAACACTGCAACCCCTCACATATACTGTAGTTTAGCGCAGCAACAAACCCTCCTGCAAAATATTGCATCAAAAACTGTAATTACAGGCCCCTGTTAAACAGGGGCTGAAAAATTGGGCCTTAGCCACTGGTGGCGGCGCCCAGGACTAAAAATTTTCTTACAAGTTATCAACATTAGGGATTAGCTGAACACCCCCCTGTTCGGTTCGCACCAGAACTTTCGAACGGACCGAAAATTTGTGCGAACTTTAGAACCCCATTGAAGTCTATGGGACTCGAACATTCGAAATAGTGCTAATTTTAATGGCTAATAAGCAAGATATTGTCCTAAAAAGGGTTTGGGGACCCGGCTCCAGCTTTTTTTTTTAAAACTCAGCAGCACTGATTTTAATGACGATTAAAGTGAAAAAAGGTGAAATATTCCTTTAAATATCGTGCCTGGGGGGCGTCTAGAGTATGCCTGTGAAGTGGCACGTGTTTCCCGTGTTTAGTACAGTCCCTGCACAAAATGGCATTTAACGGAAAAAAGTAATTTAAAACTGCTTGCAGTTTTAATGTAATATCTGGTTCCGGCAATACGGATGAAAATCACTGAGAAAAAAATGGCATGGGTACCCCCCCAGCCCATTACCAGCCCCTTTGGGTCTTTTACAGATATTAAGGGGAACCCCATGCCTAAATTAAAAAAAGGAAAGGCGTGGGGCCCTCGGGCCCTATATACTCAGAACAGCAGTATACAGGCGGTGCAAACAAGACAGGGACTGTGTAGGTTTGTTGTGTTAAGTAAAATCTGTTTGTAATTTTGAACTGGTAAATTTTTAAAGTGTAGCTCAGTTAAAAAATAAATTTTTAAGCTTTTTGAAAACATAGGGAAGGGTTATCACCCCTGTATAATTTTTTTGGCTGTCTGTCTTTTTTTCATCTCACTTCCTGTTGTCTCCTTCCGTTTGCAAGTAGGAGATGTTTGTAAGTTGGATGTTTGAAAGTAGAGGCCTGCCCTATATGCTCTGCAGAAATTTGGGCCTAAGGTGTTGGTGTTGCCACAACACTGTAAGCCCTCAAAGTGACTCTTGGTGGGCGCTGGAGCACCCTGCTGTGAACGATTATATCAAGAATTGTAATTACATGCCATTGTTGAACAGTGGTAGAAAAAATGGGCCTTTGGTGGTTGTGGTGGTGGTGCTGGTGCCACAACACTATAAGTCTTCACAGTTACTCTCGGTGGGCGCAGGAACGAGCCCTGCTGTGAAATATTATATCAAGAATTGTAATTACATGTCCCTGTTAAACAGGGGCTGAAAAATTGGGCCTTAGGCACTGGTGCTGGTGCCACAACACTGCAACCTCTCCCATATACTCTAGTTGAAGTGCAGGAATGAGCCCTGCTGCAAAGCATTGCATCAAAAATTGTATTACAAGCCTGAAAAATTGGGCCTTAGGCACTGGTGCCACGACACTGCCCCCTCATCCATATACTCTAGTTGGAGTGCAGGAATGAGTCCTGCTGCAAAGCATTACATCCAAATTTTAATTACACGCCCCTGTTAAACAGGGGCTGAAAAATTGGGTTAGTGGCATCACCCAGAACCAAAAATGTTCTTCCAAGCTATCAGCAGGATCATTGAGGAAGAGGATAGTCAGTCAACATAGCAGGACAGTCACTCAGCATCAGCATAGGTAGTCTTGAGGGGATGTGACATTTCAAAAAAAATTATTCGGTTACATCAGCTTCAGGTGCTTGGTAGCTGGTGGTGATCCAAGACCAGATTCATCTTTATGAAGGTCAGTCAATCAACCGGGTCGGTGGACAGGCGCACCCTGTGATCGGTTACAAAGCCTCCAGCAGCACCGAAGGTGCGTTCTGAAAGAACTGGCTCTGGCCAGGGATCCATCCTCAAGACCCAGTAAGCCAGAGGATTTTTGGTGGGAAAGGTGTCCAAGTCTGACCTTGCCCCTAGGTATTCCTGCACCAAGTAAATCAGACACTGGCGATGGTTGCTGGAACCGATCATACCTTGGGGCTGCGGACTAAAAAATTGTCTGAACGCATCGGTCAGACGCCCACCTTCTCCGCCGCTCCTTCTGTGACTGACCGAAAGCCTCAGCAACACGTTGTCCAGGACCAGGAATTTGGAACCTCCCAGTCTCTGGAAACGCGTTGCACAGACCTTTCTGCAAGGCCTCCCGGAGGCGTCTCATCCTCTGCTCCCTCTGCAATGGCAAGACAAGGTACCCTTGTACCATGGATCAAGGAGAGTGGAAAGCCAGTAAGGGTCCCGCTCCTTGATCAGAAGAATACAAGGATCCTTCCGCAGGCTTTGCAGGATCAGGGAGGCCATGCAGCGTATGTTAGCTGAGGCATTCGGTCCGGGGTCCTCTGGGTGACTAAGGACAACATGATCCGGAGCCACCTCCTCCCAGCCACGTACAAGTCCACGGGTTTCTTGAGACTGTAAATCATCCCTAAAAGACTGCTGCTGCTTATGCTGAGTGCCAGACTCCACCTCCATGCTGACACAAGCCTCCCCCTCCTCCTCTTCCTGTGTGATGGATGGGACAGCAGGAGCACTGTCTGGATAAAAGGGGCCTTGAGAGGCAAGGAAGTCCTCCTCTTCCTGCGTCTGTTCTGCCTCAAGTGCCCTGTCCATTATTCCACGCAGCGTGTGCTCCAACAGGTGGACTGATGCATGCACTGTCACTGCTCACCATCCTCGTGGCCTCCTCAAATAGTGACAGGACAGTGCATGCATCCCTGATCATGCCCCACGGGCGTGGTGAAAAAAAAACTAGCTCCCCTGACCCTGTCCTGGTGCCCTAGTTGCACAGGTACTCATTGATGGCCCTCTGCTGCGTGTGCAGCTGCTGCAGCATGGCCAATGTTGAGTTCCACCTGGTGGGCATGTCACATATAAGGCAGTTATTGGGCAGGTTTAACTCCTTTTGGAGTTCAGCCAGCCGAGCACTGGCATTAAATGATCAGCGGAAATGCACAGGAAACTGCCTCAAGACATCCTGTAATCCCAGGTACCTGCCCAAGAACTGCTGTACCACCAGGTTAAGGACGTGAGCCACACAGGGCACATGGGTTAGTTGTCTCTGTCGGAGGGCGGAAAGGAGGTTGATGCTATTGTCGCAAACCACCATTCCTGGCTTAAGCTGGCGTGGCGTCAACCACCTCTTGGCCTGCCCCTGCAGAGCTGACGAAATGTCTGCCCCAGTGTGGCTCCTGTCCCCCAAACAAACCAGAGCAAGCACAGTGTGGCATCTTTTTGCTTGTGTACTTGCATAGCCCCTTGAACGCCTACGGAGCACCACTGGTTCCAAGGACAAAGCACTGGAAGAGGCCATAGAGGAAGAAGAAGAGGAGGGGGTGGAGGAGAGAGGTGTGCCATTAGTAGCATTTTGGAGGCGTGGTGGCGGAACAACCTCCAACACTACTGCACCTTGTCCTGTATCGTTCCCAGCTGCAAGTATTGTCCCCCAATGCACCGTGAAAGAAAGGTAACCTCCCTGTCCATGCCTGCTGGACCATGAGTCAGCGGTAATATGCACCTTACCACTGACCTCGCTGTCCAGCTAGGCCAAGACATTTCCTTCCACATGCCGGTAGAGAGCCGGAATCGCTTTCTGTGAGAAAAAGTGGCATTTGGGAGCCTGCCACTGAGAAACCGCACATTCCACAAACTCACGGAAGGGGGCCGAGTCTACCAACTGAAAAGGCAGCAGTTGAAGTGCTATCAATTTAGCCAAGCTAGCATTCAACCGCTGGGCATGTGGATGGATGGGAGCAAACTTCTTTTGGCGGTGAAGCAACTGGGGCAGGGAAATTTGCCTGGTACAATCTTACGTCGGTGTATCGATAGCAGATTACCGGCAAGTACTTGGCTGTGACACACCTAATTCTACACCTTCATTATTCTCAGTGCAGGTTTCAGAGAGGATTGAAGGTATGGTGGGGTTGGAGATCCCAGCTGATGAGGAGCAAGGAGAGGTCCGCTTTGTTCTTTGGTGTGGGTCTTTAAGGTATGCTTGCCAACGAACTGCATGGCAGGTCAACATATGTCTGGTCAAGCATGTGGTGCCCAAGCTGGTGATGTTTTGGCCACGCAAGATACGCTTGAAACATATGTTGCAAATAGCAGCGGTGCGATCTGATGCACTCATCTCAAAAAAGGCCCACACCAAAGAACTTTTGGAACAACACGCAGAGACAGCAGCGCCCTGCACATGCGGAGCTCTTCGGTGTCATGCAGTTGATGTGCTGCCCTTAAGCTGGCCCCTGGAGGGCATCCTGCCTTGCAGGAGATGTGCCTCCTCCTCCTTCTCTCTCCTATCAGGCACTCACATGGAGTCAGTGACCTCATCATCCCCTCCCTCCTCATCACTGGAGCAAACCTGGGAGTATGCTGCAGCTGGGGGAGCATGACTGCCAGATTGCTGTCCTTCTTGGGTACCCTCTCTCTGGGCTCACGTTATGGCCTTCCTCTAGCTGGGTACCATCATCGGAGCCATAAAAACGCTGGGCACCCTCCTGGAGCATGTACCCAACACTGTGGTCAAACAGTTCGGGGGACTCCTCAGGAGGACATGGTAGGGCTAGGGAAGGAGTGACTGATACCATTAAGCCGAGGGAAGAGGCTGCGTTGGCAGCTGCTTTTCCAGACAAAGTACCCTGAGCCTGGGTGAGAGAGGATGAGGAGGATGAGAACAGTTTGGTCATCCACTCTACCAAGTCTTCGGCATGTTGCTGCTCAACATGGCCAGCTGCCAAAAAAAGGACAAGCATGTCCCACAGCCACGTGCTGATGAGGATGCACCGTGTCCACGACCAGCACTGTTGCCTCTAGACACAGAGCCTGCTTGCTCTCTTTTATTGGCTTGTGACTGTCTGCCTCTCTTTGTTGGCCTCCCAGACATACTAATTTCCTGCAGTGAGATGTAGCTGCACAAAGCTGGGATATATATATATATATATATATATATATATATATATATATATATATACAATACCTAGGATGCATATACATCCTCCATACACTGTAACTGCAGCTAACTGACTCACCTGCCTACTCTAACTTAAATGGCACTGTCTCTCTGTCTATCTCTCTCTGCCGCCGCAACACACTACACAAGGCCGCCACGCAGACAGCCTTATATAGTGTGGGGCTTGTACTAAACCCCCTGAGCCATAATTGCCCAAAGCCACCCTCGCTGTACAGGCGGCGCTGTGATTGGCCAAGCATGCGGGTCATAGTGCATGCTTGGCCAATCATCAGCCAGCAATGCACTGCGATGCCGCAGTGAATTATGGGCCATGACGCGCCACTCTAATTTGGCGCGAATGGCCTATAACATTCACAATTTGACGAACAACCGAACATTCGACTCAAACTCGAAGCTTATCCCTAATCCTAAGGCAGAGCTGACTTATCCAATCAATCACATCCAATGACACAGCTCACCAGGGGGCAGAGCCGAGTGATACAGTGAGAGGCTATGGCCGCAGGCTGTATCACAAGAGCGCACCCGCAAGCACTCCTCACCATGCGAGGGAGTTCACATGAATGTGAGAAATCCTTGCAGGGGGAGCCGAGACAGTCGCCGAAGGACCCCAGAAGACCAGGTTCGGAGCCATTCTGTGCAAAACGAGCTGCACAGTGGAGGTAAGTATAACATGTTTGTTATTAAAAAAGAATAAAAAATTACCTTTACAACCCCTTTAAGGTACAGATAATGGGCATAGTAGAAACAATGATGCTTCTGAAACAGGATTAAGAAAATATCAGGGAATGGACTGTGGCCATAGAGGGGAGAGTACGTGAGATGGAGGACAGACTGTAAGATATGCTGCAGAGTGTGGAAACATTGAATGTAATGGGGCCAAAATATTTTTCTGCCCTGAATTTTCATCAATGGTGCAGAAAAGCCCTTAATATGCAAACCCTAGTAGACAACCCCAGAGATCGAACCTTTTTGTCCCTGATGCTGTTAATGCATTTGACAATTTTGAATATCTCTATTTATGGGAAGTACCAAAGCACTTTGGCTTCAGGGACTGATTCATTAGATTCGTAAGATTGTTATATCTCTATCTTCAGGCTAGAGAAGGGGGCTCACTCTCTTATTGCTTTAGGCTGGATTCACACCTATGCATTTTTAGTGCTTTTTGCATTTTGCAGATTTGCTCTACAGAAAGTGTTCCATAGGAAACCATGTTAAATGGACTGTAGTGCAAATCTGTAAAATGCAAAAAGCACTAAAACTGCATAGGTGTGGATCCAGCCTTAGACTCCAAAAGTGAATGGTCAGGGGTGCCATTTGTCACCCCTTCTAGTCACCCTTTCTATTGAACCTCTAACATCTCTAATAAGAGATTATTCACTTGTGGACAGCTTTAGGTTTGGCTTTATTGCTTGGAGAAAATGATGCTATATGTTATAGGGAGAAATAATTTATTACAATTATCTTGCAGCTATTGTGCCACCTGCAAAATTCCCAAATTTCATTACCACTAAAATTCTTTAGGTTTATTAATATTATATTCCAAAAACTTTTATGGAAAAATGGGGGGCACCTGGTATACTATTAGACTGGCTGCAATGCCCTAAGGTGGGGTAGGGCATGGCATGTCTGAACTTTTGGGTGTAATATCTTTCTGCTTAACACCTACACCTTATTGAGATGGACGGAGAGCCTGTTCAGAGTAAGCAGATTGGTTAATCTATAAGACTTATATGCCATCATACTTACTCTTCTAATTTGTATGAAGTCCTTAAGGGAAATAGATGAACCCTTCCAAGAAAGCACTTCCAAGCTTATGAACTCATTCACAAGATCTGGTGGAAAACTCATCAGATGCAGAGAGCGCTTGGGCACACTGATTATTCCCCAGGCTGACAAAACCCAAATTTATGGAACTCAGTAAATTGACTTGTGATGAGCAATGGCTGAAGTTCTTAGTGTGGAGAGCCTCTTAAATAGTATGCCAGGGAATGTTAAAACCATTTGAGCAGCTGTGACATCAGTATCACATTTCTCAAAATGTGTTTTGTTATAGACAGGTACAACATGCCTATGGAGCCCAGGATAAAGAAAAACTTTGTACTCTGAGTCCCACACCTATTTTCAACATCGTAGCTGAAACCTGCACCCCAGGGGGTTTATTTCAAACCGCTATCAGAAGTTATTGAGGGAATACCAAAACTCTTACCCCTGCAAGGTGAAGGTGAAGTGTAAGCATGAAACAGCTGCTTTGGAGGAGGAAGTATGTAAAAATGTGCTATTAAATGACCAAAAAGTTCCTTTAATATATCACAAAGGCAAACATATGAATATTATTATACACACATACTGTACACACTGTACAATACATACTGTACAATACACACTAAATCGACTGTGTGAATTTGGAAGCAAATTCACCTGATGTGCATTAGACGTAAGAGGGATCATGGTGAGATACTTCATGTGTTTTGGAAAGGCCCAAAGTTAATAAGGTGCTGGGATGCTGTCGCCAGCACCATCAGTATCTATGCTCAGCAGAGTATCCCTGATAAATTTCACAGCAATTGGGACTAGTTGGCTGCCATCTCTAGATTTAATAAACACCTATATAGAATGGACATGTTCCAAAAGTGATAATGATAATGACAAATGCCCTGAATATCTTTTTTGAACATTTCTAGTCATAGTTGGGGTATGCTTGTGACTGTGTCATGAGATAAGTTGAGCTATCTTTATTCATAGTCTACTTAATGTCCATAGGATGTTTGTGTGGTTTTGAAACCCTGCCTCTATATGGTTGATCTGATCTGTGCTACACTGACTGATTTATGTGCATGTGATTGTTAGTTCCATTGTATCTTCTCCTGTACATTATCTTTGCCTTCCTTTATGAGATGCAAGCTGTGAATGTAGAAATTTGATTTAAAAAAATCTTAAACTTCAAGGTAGAGCTCTGGTCTTTGTGATATTAGGTTCTACATGATATGCTGAAATTGACTGTTTGCTGGTGAAGGTTCTGTTTCAAGCTGCACATTAAACTAAATAGGAATAAACCATCCTATACTTTTACATGCATGTTGATGGTCTCTATAGGAATAATTAACCTTCATATTCTCCTTAACAATATTCATTCATGCTGGATGCAAGCCTTCTCTAATAAATAGAAGGGTTGAGAAGAGTGATTATAACTCTCTCAAAAAAGACTTTGTGAGCATAACATGAGGCAGTAATTATAAAAAATATATTTTTTTTTACAAAATATTAAAATTACATAAATGTGACAAAAAAACAACACCCTTTACTTGACAAGGTCAACCGATACCCAATAGAACAGACATGGAGGCATGGACCCTTTCAATGAGTTGGTAAAAAGTCTATGAATTGTGCAAAAAACGGTATGTGTATACGGTATATCAAGGGGTTAGATTCATGAACTCCTCCATGCTTGCTATCCAGTGCTGCCTTCCTCTTTAGTCAATTTGTATAAAGGGGGTGTTTTATCTGCCACAGACAGGGCAGCTCTCTGTACAAATCAATGAATTGGGGGAGGAAATCATGATTGTTGAATTGATCCATTTTTTCTCCAAGACACAACACAATAAAAAAAAACCTAATGTCAAGCTAAACTCGCATAATCTTGTCCCAATATAGGCCTCAATCTATAAGCAGTATAAGGCCACTGATGTCCCAAGTTAAAATTGTACCTTCGTTAGAACAATTGTCGCTTCCGCTACTCCTTCCTCCGCTCATAGGTCCTACGTAAGACGCATGCGTATTCTGCTTTATATACACTGCACATGTGTTAAACTCCGCCCGCCCCAACATTCTTTCTAGTATATTCCCCACCTCTTCTCTTTTGGCACAGTGGGAGAGCACATGGCAGAGAAAGAACAAGTGCATGAAGACAGCAGCAATGACGAAAGCCCAGAGCCACGAACGTCCCAATCCCGGAGGAGATTTAAGGCCTCTAATATGTCCTTTGTAGAGATGGTGGAGATGGTGGACTTCTTAAAGAGGGCTGACTATGATGGGAAGTATGGACTGTATCCAAATGTGAGAAAGGCCAAGATCATGGCTAAAGTTGTGAAAAATTTGCACAGGAATTTAGGGGTATGGCAATCGAAGGATCAACGGAGGAAATGATGGTCAGACCTCAAATTGAGGGAGCCGGATCAATGCAAAATAATCAAGAAAGTGCTGCAAAAAAGTAAGTAGTTGTCGTGTGTTCCTATTATTATTATTACTTGCATGCTGCGCCATGTGCTTTTCTTTACTGTTGGACAGTTGATGGTTAAAATGGCAAGTTTCAGGTTCGTGGGCACAGTAATCGTTCATAGTAAACATTGTTCGTTCGCTCACTAATACAATGTTTTTGGCAGATGCAGGTTAACTACATTTGTTCAGACCTATTTGTATTCAAAGAAGTTTAGTACATTGTTGTCTAGATGGGTTTGTAACTAGAATGAAATGCAAACTCAGCAGTTGTTTACACATGTGGATGCAGGAGCACTAGTGTGGGACACCAGAACAAACGTTTTAGGGTGTCCCACACAGGTACTCCAGTGGATACTGGGGGTGTCTCCAACTGTGAAACTTTACCAAAACAGGTAAGTATTACAGCTTTTGTAAGGGAAAAAAAATCATGTCTTCAGCTTGGAATTCTGCCATAACAGACAATTGTACGTCACTTCCAAGCAATGTTTCATATTCCTATTTCTGCCCTAAAATATCTGTGTGCTAAGTATTAGACATGTGCATTCGTTTTTGTCCGAATGCATTTTCGTCCGAATTTCAGGTATTTTCGCTTTCGTTTTGACAAACGTTAACGAAAGCGCAGAATCCAAAAAACGAAAGATCAGACATAAATGCTTTATTTTCGTTTTCGTTGTTACAACAGTGCGATATAGATAGGAGATTCGACGTGACTCTGACAATAACAAACTGTGTCTATTGAACCTGTGGTCGAATGTGCCTAACCTTACCTCTATTAGTCCAAGATTATAGAGATAAAATATTCGACATAGAGAGAAAAGTAAAATAAAAATAATGATGATGATGAATGTTATTATCTGATTGTAACCAAAGAGGAGGAGCAGTAAAATAGCTAGAACGAAGTACACACGTACAGCCAACTTACTTTTACTTACGATTGCTAGCAGAGAGAGACACACACACACTGAATCATTTCAGAAGACAGGTAATCTTAGCTGGTCCGTTTGAATTGTCACTTGTCAGAGAACCCGAATTATTATTAAGCATAAGCACAGCAGCAGAACAATAGTGAAGCAAGCTACAGTTAAACCTAGCTATTTCTTCATTATCTGCTGCTATTGTGTTAGTGTGAGAACCTTATAGTGATACTAGTTTTGCTGCTAGTGTTGTTGTGATGGCTTCAGAGGCTGCCTTTGTTGTGGGAGGGATTTATTATTATAGAATCTTGTTACCTGTCTGATCAGTGATTGCTATCACCAGTCCACCAGTTTCTATTTGAACGAGTATATAATATATATACAGAAACAATTGTAGATGGCCCAGGAACGTCCCCCATTACCTCCATGTCGCTCTCACAATGGGTTGCCGCCATATTCGTTATTATCAGTCACTCACTATATGACACCTGACACTGTGAGACTTAGACCATTCATTCAACATGAACGATGGAGATTCGACAATGCAACGGAAAACACATATGTTTATAATAATATTCGACGGAGCATCGAAACCGTCAAATGCTCCACCTATAGGCTATATAGAGTTTATCAGCTCCGTCGAATCTTCTTTATACATTCGACAGACACCATAAGCCTTCAAAGACAGATTCAACCGTAATTCATGTGGATTTTCGGACGAATGCAATTTTTGAACGAAAAATAAAATAAATAAAAACTAATTTCGGGAGTAACTAAATAAATGTATTTTTCGGACGAAAATGAATTTCTGAAACAAAATATTTCACTCTGCACATGTCTACTAAGTATACCTTTTTTTTATTCACATGGGGGAGAAAGACTGGGGACATCAGAGGTCACCAAGAACATCACACCTCCTAAAGAAGAGGAAGTCACCACACCACAACCTCAGGATGTGGAGGAAGGAGAGGTTTATGATTTGGGCGAAATAGTGACCACAACAGGTGAGTTTCTGAGACCACTGCTTCAGGTAATAGATGGATGCCTGCATACTTGTAATACATGCTGTGTTTTTTTATTTTTAGATGATGTGGATGTTGTGGAAGAAGAAACACATTTCACAAGTGCAAGTGCACAGATCCTCTTCAGGGAGTTCATGGTGTGCAATTGGGATTTACAGAAGGTCAAAGAAAACATCAATGATGTGGAAAAAAGACTCAAAAACATCATTGATGTTTTAGGAAGAATCTAAAACACACCAACATTTTTTTATTTGCTTTTATTTTTCTAACTTTTTAAAAAAATGTTTAAAACCAAATTTTGAAGATGCACACAGTGTGTCAACATGTGCTATCTGCCATCACATGATATCAAAGTACGCGTTTTGGGCGTGCAACCCCTTCCTCTCAACGAAAGTAGCTGAGAGAAAGGGGTTGCACCCCTGAAACATGTCCATTGATCCCCCATGATGGGAGCTAGCACATGTTGACATTAGGCATGGGATCAGGAGGGAAATTCCCATTTTGACTCCCAATTTGTGTGCATCTTCAAAATTTTTCTTTCACAGGGGTGCCATCACACCATCGGATGAAGGCAATATCAACACAGTTTGGATATACTAATGTCTGATATTGCCTTCAGTTTATCAAAGTTGAACTTTGTAAGTTCCTGAGTTGTGTATTGTTTTATGGTTTTAAAAACATGCCGGTTTACCACAAAAAAGGATATTTCAACTGTCCAAAAAAAAAATTGTATTCCAAAATTATGTTGGTTTGTTCAAAAACCATTTTCTAAAAGCACATGTCAATGTGCACAATTTTCTACTCAACAATGTGTATGGCTTCTTCTTTCAATGCTCAATAGCAGTTTTTTTGCTTAAGTTGGTGTTTACAGTGACAATGGGGGTTATTTATTAAAGGCAAATCCACTTTCCGCTACAAATGCATTTTCTGTGCAGTTTCAGTGCACTTTCAAGTTCACTTTTGCAGTGCATTTGTAGTGCAACCTGAATTTTCCATTAGTAAATAACACCCAAAGTGCTTTATAATTTACCTCTATCAGGCCATTTTTGTCACTCCAAAAAATTAATTCATGGTGCTGAAAATGATGAATATTTGTATCATTAATGCATTACAAACATTAACAACGAAAACAAGGTGTGTGTGTAGCAGACACACAACTTAATAGTTAGCTGAAGAAGAGATTGTCACCTCATGTATCAAAGAAATTACATTTGCACTGTTGAAGAAAATGGGAAAAAAAATCCCGTTGGATAACCTAGGAGACAGTTAAAAGAAACACAAGCAGTAAATCAAAGGAAATATTTTTGGGTTTAAAATACAAATTTATTTAAAAAATAAATGTATTTAAATACAATGTAATATAATATAGTCCTTTTGCAGGACCTGAATGATGGCAGAACAGGTCTCTGGAATAATGATCCCCAGAGCCTGGGGGGATATGCCTGTTGTGAACTTGATGTCCTGCAGACTTCTCCTCATTGCTAAGTACCACAAGGTGGCAATGAGCCTCTGCCCAGGAATGGTGGCTTGCCACATGCAGGTGTTCTGCTTGGTAATATAAGGGGACAGCAAAGCCAACAGACGGTTAAAAAGGGGGTCCGTAACCTGGAGAAAATTCTTGAAATCTTCAGGATTGTTCTCACAGACCTCCCGCAAAAAAAGGCATGTGTGAGAATTGGTCAAACTGGAGCAACCAATTCTTCATCCAAGAACTCCTCATCCCCCTGTTTATGGACTGGGCTTGGGTCAAAGTAAGAACCCCAACACCAAGCCCCCACATAGCACTTACTCGACGATGAGTATGTACCCGCAATATGGCTTCAAAATGGTCGGCTTGTCAGAACGAACTAACAGAACGCACTGAAAATCAGAAAGGTCTGAGAAGAGCGAGCTGAAATTCAGAAATGAGCAGACAAGAACTCACTGAAAATCAAATACGTAATATAAAAATACGCACTGAAAACCAGATACAAACTGACTACATGTAAAACTACTGCCCGTAAGCGATATAGCACATTCGTCACGCTGCAATGTTAAAAATTCTTTCATGAAGCGCATTCTCTTGTTCTTTACAATGCTGCAAGAATGAACTTCTTTTGATGCTCATAGTCACACACACTTCTCCCAAACGTATTTCATTACTCTTTTTTAACCATTTCAGCAATACAATTTTAGTTTGCGTCACATCTACACAATTTTAGATTTTGTTTATTCTTTTTGGGATGTTTTTTTTTTGGATTCCCTAAAAATCTCCTTTAAAGACAGTTTGCTAATTTCTCCTTTTTTTGGGTTTTTTTTGGTGTGTAAACTTACCACAACAACATTATTCTATTTTTGATATTTTGTTTTTCTTTTTTAATCTACAGGAGCTTGTTTATTGTTGGTACCCCTTGTTATTCATGTCACTTTGTTTTTTTTAAATGTACCTGCCTGCTCACAAATAAACTGGCGTTTTGGAAGGAAAACACATACGCAAGTATTTCTTCAAACAAAAAATACCTTTATTTCGGTGTCCGTAACAGATAAAGAGGGAGGCAGCGATGTTGAAACTGGGGAGATTAGCGAAGCCTTTGGCCCCCAGGGCACACATCAACTATTTAAACGCAAAAATTGGTGGCCTGAGGAATACATGTCTGAGGGAGGGAAGTCTGGTCCTGAAGTCCATGAAACCCGGAACAGCAGCAGATGACATCTATGTTCCCAGGCTGTGGTACTACAACAGGCTGCATCTTCTGTCAGACCAGACTGAACCCAGGTCATCACACTCTGGTCTTCCTTCCACACTTCCTTCCAGGCTGTGGCTGTGGTGCTGGAGGTGTGGCAGAAGGAGGAGGAGGAGCAGGGGCATGGGCCAAACCACACAAGTGTGTTTCTTGTGTCATTTGGCCCAACAGACCCTTGTTGAGGGTGTGGAGAATAACCTCCTCACACAAGATCTGTTCCCCCGCTCCATTTTATCAAGCTTGCACGCAACCATGGCGGCAAAGGACTCTTGGTAGGTGGGTTTTGCTTGGAGTGCCGCAGAAGCCTCACCAATCAGCCTCAGGGCCGACTCCTCAACATTCCCCCCTTTCTCGCCCTTTTGCGTGGAAGGCGGAGGGGAGGGACCTGGCATTCAGTGAGGCTCCTTTGGCTGCCCACCGCCTGGCTGCCGCTTACCCCCACCTCCTCCTGGCTGCCACTTTCCACAGCCACCTCCTCGCTGCTGCATTCCACACCCTCCTGTTCCTGGCTGAGTTCTTCCTGTGTACGAAAAAGGGACATAGTTTAGTTTTTTTTTTTCATCAAACACACACAATTTTCATATTAACACTGTTGAAAATTGTTAACCAATAGAAAAGACTATCATTCTGTCCCCAGCATTTTTCTTTCTTGTCCCCAAGGTTTTGGCCACTACTGTCTATTGAAATGTGAAACACTTTCAAAACTCAGCAATTAGTGAGCAAAAATCAAGTTAACATCATTCATTTTGACTCCACAAATATGTACAACAATACTATACCTGGCTCAAGCTGGGCTCCTCCAGTTCTTCCTGAGTGGAAGGCCCAGGTTGGGCGTCGGAAGACTGATCAGGTGTGGAATGGAGCATAGAAGGATGCGTGCAAGGAAGAGTAGAGAGGGATTCTCTGACCTCAGCCTGGTCTGCCAGAAAATGCATCCTGTCATAATACCACAGGGTGGGGACATAAACATCTGCTGCAGCTCCAGATTGCATGGACTTCAGCACCTTGTTCCTCTCCCTCAGATATGTACTCCTGAGGCTACCAATTTTCTTTTTTAAATAGTTGACGTCTGCCCTGGGGACCACCGGCTTCACAAACTCAACCAGTTGCAACATTGCTGCCTGCCTCTTTTGTCTGTTACTATATAGTGGGTGTGTTGCTTGCCACAGGAAGGGCATGTCTCTGTATTTATCGATGAACAGAGGGAGGAAGCTGTGGTCGTTGAACCCGTCCATAATGTCTGCAAGATACAACACAAGACAAACCCTAATGTCAGTCTAAACTCCACTAATGCAGGCATCAATCTAGAAGCAGTGTAGCCTAGTGATGTACCAAGTTCAAAATGTTACCTTCGTTTGCACGTTCGTCGCGTCTGCTTCTCCCTCTGTTCACCGATCGTACAGACGACACACACGCGTGTTGCGTTTTATATACAGTGCGCATGCGTGAAACTCTGCCCGCCCCTGACATTCTTTCTAGACTATTCCCCGCCCCTTCGCTTCCGGCGCAGTGGGGAGAACACATGGCGGAGAGAACACAGATGCGCAATAATAATAGTTCCACTAACAAGGAGGAGGGTGAGGAAAGCCCGGAGCCTGAAACATCCCGTTCCAGGAAGAGAAGATTTAAGGCCTCAAATATGTCTTTTGGAGAGATGTTGGAGATAGTGGACATATTGAACAGGACCGACTATGATGGGAAGTATGGACCTTACCCAAACTCAAATCTCAGAAAGGCCAAGATCATCAATAAAGTTGTGAAGAGTCTTCATAAGAATTTTGGGGTACGACGATCCAAGGATCAACTGAGAAAACGCTGGTCAGATCTGAAACTGAGGGAGCACGAGCAGTACATAAGGATCAAGCGTGTTCTTGACAAAAGTAAGTAGTTGTGTGTTCATATGATTATTATTGCTTGCATCCTGCTCCATGTGCTTTGATTTCATGTTGTGCAGTTTAAAATGGCCACTTTCAAGTTCATGGTTTCATTCGTTCGTAGGAAACATCGTTCTGCAGGTAAGTATTCTAGCTGAACACAGTGTCCCCAATAATGTTATGACCTTGAAGCTCGGCCAAAATAAACAATTGTACAACACTTCCAAACAATGTTTCATATTGTTAATTCTGCCCTCTGTGTGCTAATTCTTTCTTTTTTCCCATTCTCATAGGGGAGAGAAAACTCGCCAAGTATGAGGACACCAGGGACCACACCCCTCCCAAAGAAGGGCAACTTCCAAAAGCAGAAACAGAGGAGCAGGAGGAGGAGGAGGAAGGAGAGATTGTGGAGGTGAGGCAAATTGTCACCACAACAGGTGAGTGTTGGAGAACACAGCTTCCGGTAAGCTCATCATTGTATGTCACCATATTTTTATTACATGGTGTGTTTTTTTGCTTTTTTTTGTAGGTGATGTGGAAGAAGATTCCCATTTTACCAGTGACAGTGCCCAGATGCTGATTGGGGTGCAATTGGGATTTGGAACATATACAGCAAAACATCAATGATGTTAAAAATAAAATGAAGAACATCATTGATGTTTTGGGGAGAGTGTGAAACACACCAAACTAGATAGGGTTTTATTTTTGATATTTTAGTATTTCTCTAAATTACAAATTTGGAGGATGCACAGAGTGTGTAAACATTCGCTATCTTCCTTCATGGGGGATCAATGTACGTGTTTTGTGGATAGTGTCTGAGATGAAGGGGTTGCAGCCTCAAAACATGTACATTGATCCCCCATGATGGGAGATAGCACATGTTGACACACTGTGTGCATCTTCCAAATTTGGATTTTTCAGGGGGTCACACCCCATGTGATGAAGGCAATATGTACATACTTATGTCTGATATTGTCTTCACTTTTCAAAGTTGAACTTTGTAAGTTCCTGTGTTCTGTATTTTACGGTTTGATACATGCCTGTTTACACAAAAACACCAACTAAACCAAATTTTGATTAAACTCTGTTTTTGATACACACAATTTCTTGGTTTGTTGTAAAAACCTTTTCGAAACGCACATGTGAATGTGCTTGTATTAAAAAGTTTAATTATCAACAATGTGTGGCTTCCTTTTTCATTGCACCAAAAATGTATTTGTAGTAACATTTTAGTTTGTGCTGAGAAGGAGTGTGATTTACTAAAGGAAACTCCACTTTGCACTCCAAGTGCAGTTTCAGGTGTACTTTTGTAGTGCATAGTGGATGTGCCTTTAGAAAAAAATACCCGCAGTGAGGTGTAAATTTGGACAATCATGCCATTTTCCTACCATGGTGCAGAAAATGAGCACGATTTTGGTCAGTAATGCACTACATACATTAGTTACAAAAAGAAGGTGTGTGTGTAGCAGACCCACAACATAATAAGATTATCTGAAGAAGAGACTGTCCCCTCATCTCGCTCTGAACTTGGGTTTGCACTGTTGGTGAAAAAGGCACAACTTGAAAAAACCTAAATATACCTAGGAGACACCTAAAACCAAGCCAAGCAGTAAATGAAGGAGTTTCAGATAAAAATGTATTCTTAAAATGCCGCTCAGACATTGTCTGGCATATCAATGGCCCCCCTACCCACAAAGTAGTCCATGTATTGTGTTCTAACCTCACGGGCACTTTGGGGGGGCAAGCCAGGATTAGCATGTTCAAGGCCCGTGAGGTTATCTTCATTTTCCAGCAAGTCTGCTTCTTGTTGGCCAACTGAGACCGCATAGTTCACAGAAACTTTTTTCATAAAATTGTGCAGGACACAGCACGCCAGCACTATGTGATTCAGTTTGTATTCCGCCATGTGAATAGGCGTAAGAAAAAGGCGGAACCGGCTGGCCAGTATACCAAAAGTGTTCTCCACCACTCTTTGGGCTCTGGACAGGCGGAAATTAAAAATCCTCTTCTCTGGGGTGAGGGTCCTCATGGGGAAAGGCCGCATCAGATGGTTCGCCAGGTAAAACGCCTCATCCGCGACAAAGACGAACGGGAGTCCTTCCTGATTCTCCTCTGGGGGTGGCAAGCCCAGACTGCCACTCTGGAGATGCCAATAGAACTCCGTCCGTGCGAAGACTCCACCATCCGACATCCGTCCATTTTGCCCAACGTCCACACACAAAAAGTCATATGTCGCAGACACCACCGCCAACATCACAATACTATGAAACCCCTTATAATTATAATAGTACGACCCTGAGTTGGGTGGTGGGACGATGCGGACGTGCTTCCCATCTATTGCTCCTCCACAATTGGGAAAGTCCCAACGACTGGCAAAGTGGGAGGCCACAGTCTGCCATTCCTGTGGCATTGAAGGATACTGTGAAACAAGTGAAACAAGAACAAAAATTAGTAATTTGACAAATCAACATTGCAAGCAGATTAGACACCAACATTTTTGGTCAAAATTAGTATAACATTTTGGGAACAGAGTATTTAAAGCCTAAAGTCTAAGGTTCCCTTATGAGAGTCATCACCCCCCCATCCCTCCCCCACCCCCCATATCCCCCATCTGATGGGCCCTTGCTAAAAAATTAGGGGGGGGGGGGTGTTTAGGACAGGTAACCCTAAGCCCCTCCTTAGTTCCACTATTGGCAGCCCACTGGACAGGTAAGAAGTGTCATAATACCAAAAAGAAACCAAAATGGAAGCCCGATAATTAATAGGTTAAAAAAAAAAATTGCATTTGAAAGTATTGAGGCAGGCCCTTGCACTACATGCTTTGGTGAATTCGTCCATAAATTTGAGCATCAAAAAGGTAGGTATAGTGTGTATTGGGTTTGGTAAAGTCATCAGATAGAGGATTGCTATCAGCTGAGCTAGCAGTTGGGGGGATGGGGGTTCTTAATGAGTTTGGCACAACCCCAAAAAAAGAAAACTGTCACTCTGCATGAATTGAAGCACACACATCACATTTGTAGATATTTTAGGGGGTGTTTAGGGGAAAGCAATACTATGGAGCTGACAAAAGACATTGGTAAGTGACTAGACTATAGTTTTATGGGCCAAGAAGAGCATGGTGGGGAAGTTAGTGAGGCGAATATGCATGAGGACAAAGGGGCAGAGCATATGAATTAGAGCATATTGCAATGATAGTAATTAGGGAATGAGGAAAGAAATGCAAGACATTAGCAAGCATTAAATACATAGAATGTGATGTTAAAGGAGAAAACTTACCTTCATATAGTCCTTCTGCAGGACCTGAATGATGGCAGAACAGGTCTCTGGAATAATGATCCCCAGAGCCTGGGGGGAGATGCCTGTAGAGAACTTGAGGTCCTGAAGGCTTCTCCCAGTCGCCAAGTAGCGCAACGTGGCGATGAGCCTCTGCTCCGGAGTGATGGCTTGCCGCATGCAGGTATCCTGCCTGGTGATATAAGGGGTCAGCAAAGCCAGCAGATGGTGAAAAACGGGGTCCGTCATCCGGAGATAATTCCTGAAATAATCAGGATTATTCTTCCGGATCTCACGGAGCAAAGGCATGTGCGAGAACTGGTCACGCTGGCGCAACCAATTCTTGGTCCACAAACACCTCCCCTCCCTGTTCATGGACCGGGCTTGTGTCAAAGTAACAACCCCAACACGAAGCCCCTGCACAGCACAAACTCTACGACGAGTACGTAGACAAAACATGGTTTGAAAACGGTCGGCTCGTCAGAATGGACACCAGAAAGCACCAATAAACAGCAAGGCCTGAAAGAACGACCTGAATAGCAGAAACAAGCAGACAACAAAAAATGCCTTTCAAAGTGTACAATACCAAGATATAGTCCACAATGATCAACAAATACTTACTGACTGCACGCACTGATTATCAGATATGCAAAGACAAGCACAAACCGAAGAGCAGTAGCGATCTGAATCACAAATCTGAAAAGCGCGAATAGTCTCTCACCAAACTTCTACTAACACGAGATCAGCAGAAGGAGCCCAAAGGATGCCGGACATGGTGCTGAACTTCCCTTTTCTAGTCCCGCCGTACACGGCTTACATCACCGCGTTCTTGGCAACCGCAAATTCCGACAACTTGGTCCGACCGTGTGTATGCAACAGTTTCGGACACATTCCGTCGGACAAAATCCATCGGACAAAATCCAATGGGTTTGGTTGGCAGAATGTCCGACCGTGTGTACAGGGGCTTAGAGTGGTGAAACAAATCATTTAACACTGACAGGAGTGCTGACAATGGTCAGTTTTTATTTATGTAAAACCTTTATTCCAAGAAAACAAAAAACTGTTACTGTAGCTGCTGAAAAAGTGTTAGCTGGAGTTTGGCTTCAATTTGTTAATGCATCCAAATCTGCTAGTCCACCCAACACTCCTGTCCCCGCAGATTAACAAATCTACTGTCCAAAGGTATCTCTTTTGCTCTTTCGTGCAGAGTGTAGGCACCCATATACATGAAGTGTGTTACTGGCCAGATCGCCATGTGAAAACAGAGGGAAAAGCCTAGAAATAAAGAAAACAAATGCAGCCAATACATCTAAAGATTAGTAAGCTGCAATTTTATAAATTTTTGGTTTTGGGTTTAATACTGCTTTAAATTGCAATAATTTCAATTTAATCTCCTTAGTTTTAATACTGTACCAAAATATTTTACTGGCAAAATCTTAAAACAGATAGATTTCTGCTCATACACTTGGTGCTGCAAACATTCGATGTAAACATATAAACAAGTACTTATCCAGCTTTTAAAGTGGAATTATTTAAGCAGATGGGAGCATGAGTAGAACATCGCACATCCTAGTTAACATCTGTTTTGTGGATACATTGAGAAGCCAAGTGTCTTTAGGTTTAGATGCCTAAGAAGTATATCTTGCACACAAGTGGCTGGAAGACCAAAATCTGATATAGTCTTGTCCATATATGCTTTTTGCTTTTTCCAATTATACATTGAGGTTTTAGTTCTGCAATTTTATTGTTTCCCCAAGCTTATTTTGTATTATTGCTTTTTTCCACAGTTTTTCAGTTTTTTTGCCATTTGCTAATGAGGAATATAGTCTTTCATCTGTATGAAATTTATAAATACCTCTAAGTGGGATTTTTAAGGAAATTTAAAGATGAAAAACTATATATTCAAAAAAAAGTTTTATTGGTACAAAATTTCAACATAATTAAAAGATTCCCAAATGGGAAACCAAGACAAAATAAAAGCACATGTACATGTATTGTAATATTGCACAATGATCATCTAAAAGGGGTAATGCTCTACTACACATAGATTACCATCCATACAGGTTACAGATTATGAGTAGTGGGAGTATCCAACGCGTTTCGAAATGTGTATAAATTATATTCTTCTTCAGGGACTAATACCACTTCTGAAAGTATAGAGTATAAATGCAATTTAGAATCCAGATAAATGAATATCATAAAACATTGAAAAAATTGAAAAAGTATCAAACTTACATATCAGCTATATTATTGGGGAGAGCATTCCATCAATGGCGATGGCCGTCATAGAAGTCTTCAGAGACAAACCTTTCACCACATACAGGGACCACTGGAGGAAATCCCATAAGGGCACTCAAGCAGAGAAAAAGGGAGGCCCACATTTCAGGCTGCAAAAACTGAAAAAGGAATATATCTATAAAAATACATTCAATTCTAAATTTATGGTGTATGTTTAACTCACAGGAAACCAATCACCTAATCCCAAAGGAAAAGGAACACCTGGAGATAAAACAAAACAAAAATTCAAACAAAAAACAAAAATACTTACTGAGCAAAGCCTCATATATATTCAGCCAAATTGCTGAGCAATCTGGCTAAAGAAATAATATCCAGATAAGTTGCAGCCAGTTGATTTGCCCCCATGGAAGAAAAATATCTTCAATAGGAAAACAATAGGAAATTGGTGAAGAGAGGTGAAGAGAGGAATGGTGCCAATGTGGTCTCCGGCTTCTCCTTATATACCCCATGTGGGCTGCCAAATACGTTGCATGTGACGCAACGTGATGACACCTCACGTGGCGCGGTGCAGTGACATCACGCATAGGAGAGGAGATGACGGAGTGACGTCACACGCAGCACAGGACAGCGGCGGCATATGCAACCAGGGACAAAAGAAACACGTAGGAAAACAACTCACTGCGTGTCTAATGTGGCAAGATGCACATTGCACACATGGGAGACAAGGTGCATGAGGGGTTATCAGCACCGTGACTGGACGCACTCAATCCCAGCCACCCGGATATACACATCTGGGGACAAGGAACGTGGCCATAAGGGAGACTAAAATCCCGACACGAAAAATCTCCCCAGTCCAAGAGGGGCGCTAAAAAGCACCCCGTTCAACAGACTGTATAATCTACACAAAGGGGCCTGGGTGTGCCGGGTATGTGGTGAAGGCCTGCAGACCAAGATCCCCACACTGAGGAAGAAAAACCCTCACCATCACAAATCATATAAAACAGAGATATGTTTATAGCAAATAAACAAAGCCAAAAGAACATTGAACAATGTTAGTCGGCACAATTTTAAATGTTAGAAAAACCCCAATAGAAAACAATTTTCAATCCACAACCAGGGTAGATGAGGAAATCAAATAAGGCCAACACCACTCATATAAATATCAAAAAGTTATTCCTGAGTGGCCTACTCATTGATCAAACTACTACCCACTAATTCTGTCGGTTTTCCTAAACCGAATCCTTCCAAGGAGGATCTAAAGCTCTCTGCCTATTTTTTTCCAGCTTCAATTGGTTTTCCCAGAACTGAATCCTTCTTAGCTCTTGTACACACGGTCAGACATTCCGACAGAAAATGTCCGATCGGACCGTTTTGTTGGATAATCCGACCGTGTGTGGGCTTCATCTGACTTTTTCCATCGGAATGTCCGACCAACAGAGTTTGAGAGCTGGATATAACATTTTTCCGGCAACATGATCCGATCGGACTTTGTCCAATCGTTTGTAGAGAATTCCGATTGGATAAAGTGCCACGCATGCTCAGATCAAATTCCTAGACCAAAGCTATTGGCTACTAGCCTGAACATAGTCCCGTCGTAACTAAATAACGTCATCACATTATGAACGATCGGATTTTCGGACAAGTTTGCCCGACTGTGTGTATGCAACACCAGTTTCGGACAAAATCCGTTGGATAAAATCCGACGGATTTTGTTGTCGGAATGTCCGACCGTGTGTACAAGGGCTAAGAAGGTTCTGAAGCTCTCTGCTTCATTGAGGCCGGGGGGTAGTGGCATTCAGATATCTAATCCAGCGCATTTCGTGTTGGTATAGAATCTTATTCCAATTTTCCCCTTAAATGGAATATGTACTCGATCCATCACTGTGAAATTGACCTTAGGCATTCTTTATCCATACCTCTTGGCTACGTGTCTGTCAAGGGGAAGATACAGGTTGCCAATTTGCATACTGTGCATTGCTTGCTAATCCGTTGTCCAAGTTCCTGCCGTGTCCTGCCTACATAAAAGGCTCCACATTGACACTGCAGGAGACCACACCCTGCATCTTACAATTTTCAAAATGTCTAGCATGAAAGCGTTCCCCGGTTGGTAGGGTTAGGCCCCTTTCATGCGGATCCATATTCAGCCATCCGCTTGCTCAGCAGGGATTTCTCCGTTCATCCCCACTGAGCCAGCGGGTGACAAGTCCATCTCTTCACACTGTACAGGGACAGACCTGTCAAATCTCTGCTCTGCTCTATGGAGGCGGATGATTACAGACTGCCTGTCCGTTTTCATCCAATCCAATCTGCCAGACAGATGGAAAATAGGGTTTCCATCCATCTGGATTTTGCGGAGTGGATCGGGGTGGATTGGATGTCATCCGTCGCTCCATAGATATGTATGGATCGACCATAGAGATCCGCTGAAAAAACTGACAGGTGGATCTGAACGGTCCACACGTGTGAAAGAGCCTTCAGGAAAGTCCTCCTACCAATGACCTCACACATTGAACAGGCCCCACATAGGAATGTACCCCAGGTCTTACAAGGGTCCTTCCTAGAGTTTTATTTGTATTCACTTTGTGTAAGCATCCCATCAATGCATCCAGCCTTTCTAAAAGTGATTTGTGGGTTAGGGGCGACTAGATCCTTGAGAATTGGATCCTCAGTAAGAATAAACCAATGTTTGAAAATAATTTTCCTCACCCTTTCGTGTTCATTTGAATATCGCAATATAATCCTAGTCACGTCATCCTTTTTCTTCTTTTTGGCTTTAAAGATGAGATCCTGTCTACTTTTGTCCTTCACTCGATTGAAAGCCTTTTTAAGGGAAGTTTTAGTATACCCTCTGGCTAATAATATTTACTAGCTCATCAGCCTCCTGTTGGAAAGGTTTAAAGGTGGTATAGTTCCGTTTTAAATGTAAAAATTGACTGAAGGGTATGGACTTTTTTTAATGGTTCAGGG
Source organism: Lithobates pipiens (assembly GCF_037356315.1). Taxonomy (NCBI): domain Eukaryota; kingdom Metazoa; phylum Chordata; class Amphibia; order Anura; family Ranidae; genus Lithobates; species Lithobates pipiens. Next base: position 211,265,212 of record NW_027507764.1, read on the forward strand.
TGGAACCGTGTGCAATAAAATATTGCCGACAGTCTCCTTTCTGAACAGCCTACTATTTAATCTACCATTCTGATCCTTAAAGTTGACATTGTAGTGATCATAGACCATCATGAAGAATAGATTAAAATCATTACGATTGATCTGATTCAGACATTCTTTTAGGGTATCTTCTGGACCATCCCACACAAGGAGTATATCGTCTATGTATATTTGCCACATGACGATATGCCACGTGTAAGTGGCTAGTTGATCGTTCAAAAAAAAGCCTTTTTCGACTCCCCAGGTACAGGTTGGTGTAAAGGCCCGTACACACGGTCGGACTTTTTGACAACAAACATGCAAATTAGCGGTTTTGGAGCAACATCCGACTGTGTGTACGCTCCATCGGACAAACTTTTTCTGTTTTCATCGGACTTTTGTTGGCTCTGCGAACGGACAAACTTTCTGGCAACAAAAGTCCGATGGAGCAAAGTCCGACCGTGTGTATGCAAAAGCATCGGACTTTTGTACAAGGTACAAACATGCATGCTCAGAACCAATGCAAACGATCGGACTACAATACAGAAGTTGACCAAAGGTGGCGCTGGAGTCATTGAACGTCCTCTTTTGAAGTGGCGTCAGTACGTTGTGACGTCACTACGTTCGTGTTTGTTGTCAAAAAGTCCGACCGTGTGTATGCAATACAAACTTGTGGACCACGCCCTTTGTACAAAAGTCCACGGGAAAGTTTGTACAAAGTCCGACCGTGTGTACGGGCCTTAAGAGGGGTCGCAATATGTCCCCATAGCCACACCCTGTACCTGGAGGTAGTGGGGACTTTCGTATATAAAAACATTGGGGGTTATTTACGAAAGGCAAATCCACTTTGCACTGAAAGTGCACTTGAAAGTGCAGTCACTCTAAATCTAAGGGGTAGATCTAAAATGAGTGGAAGCTCTGCTGATTTTATCATCCAATCATGTGCAAGCTAAAATGCTGTTTTTTATTTTCCTTGCGTGTCCTCCTCGGATCTACAGTGACTTTACTTCCAAGTGCACTTTCAAGTGCACTTGGAAATATTTGGCACGATTTATGCCACCTCTGTCCGAAAATAACCTGCTTCATTTTTAGCAGGCCTGTTTCTTGGACACTCATTTTAAAATCTATTCCTCTTCTGTAAAACTCTCTGTGTAAAGAGCCTGGCTCCCATGTTGCTGCACTATAGTTACTCTATAGTTTTGTAAATAACTAAGTGCATTATGAGTCACATTTATCCACTCCCTGTCATCCACTTATATGTTGTTAACTGTATTTTTATGTGATTTTGTTGCAAATTTGGAAAGGTAAGTAACCAACATTTATAAGTCCAAATATTTACTGTTCTGACCACTGTAATACTGCCCTCCATCATACCATCTACAACTTTCTTCTGCCCATAATGCCCATGCCATCTTCTCCACACTCCTCTCCTACCCATAGTGCCTGCTGTCGCTCCTTCCACTCTCCCTCTGGAAAACATCTATACTCTTTTCCTGCACATACTGCCCACTGTCACATGCTCTGCACTCTCCTCCTACAAATATTTCCCCCCTGTAATAACATCCAGACCCCATTCCTGCAATATTTTCCCCTGTAATTCCCTTTGCACTCATGTTCTGCACTTATTTCCCCACAAATATACCCGCTGCATTTTTCTTCTGTGTATAACTTCTCTCATAATTCCCTTTTACTTTTACACTGCGCATACTGGCTGCTGTCACAATAGACATGTGCAGAATGGAAAAATGTGTTTTGTTTCAGATACATTCTTTATGATACTATTTTCCTTTCGTGGATTTGTTTCAGAATGTGTTTTTTTTTTTTAATTAATTTTGTAATGAACAGTGACATTCTAAGTGATTGATGCTGGATTTACTTCAGGGGACATTTGTTTTTGTTTTTTGTTTTTTTTTAATAAAGGAGTGGTCAAAAATGGCATCTGTGTTTTTATTTATTTTTGACTTTTATTGGTGAATGAGTAGGGTTACAATGTACCCTGTACTCATTCACATGGGGGGTGGGATCTAGAGGCCCCCTTTTTAAAGGAGGCTTACAGATTCCGATAAGTCACAAGGACCTCCTCCCCTACAACCACTGGCTAGGGTTACGGGGAGGAGGTCCTTGTCCCCATCAACATGGGGATAAGATGCTTTGGGGGGAGCCTCTTCTAGCCCAAAGCACCCACCACATTCAGGGCATGTGATCTGGTATGGTTTTCAGGAGGGGGGGAGCTTAATCTTCCCACCCCTTTCCTGACCTGTCTGGCTACATGCTCGGATAAGGATTTACTATGGATTCTGTAGGGGGGGTTTCACTAGACTAGGGTTTAACTAGAGAATATAATAGAATAGAAAATAAAGGCATAGAATAGAAAAAAAAATTCTGTTCTTTTACTTTATTTTCTATTCTATTCTTTTTGGAAACTGGAAAACTATTTGAATTCGAAAACTATTTGAAATTGATTCAAAAACTTTTCAAATCAATTTGACAACGAATAAACAAAACAAATCGCAAAAACGAATTAAACTAATGAAACAAATTCAACTAAACAAATTCAACTAAACGAATTCAACGAATTTAACTAAACTAATTTAAATAATTTATCAAAATGAAACTAAACAAAACCCATTTTTTCATTCTGTACATGTCTGTTTTTTTCCTTTGTTTTTCATTGCCGACATTCTTTCTTTTTCATTCAGCTTTCAGGCCTGAAACCTGCTGACAACTGATGAGTCATCGATTGTTAGGGACACAATGGCCAGTTTTCCGGCCTGCTCCGAGTCCTTAACAACCAGCTATTTCTTCACACAGAATTCGGAGCAGTCACCCATTTATGTCACCGGGTTGCCCTGCCCATGATTATATACAGCAATAAAAACAAAAAGATTGCAGTCGCAGGGAGACCTCCCATGGAGGTGGAGTTTTTCTGTTTTTTTTTTTTTTTTTTTGAGGACTGTCTGTGCCGTGATTGAAGGTGGATGGACATTGCGGGACACTTTTTTTTTTTAAATAAAAGAATTGTCCAAAACTGTCTCCTGGCATTTTTACTTTTTTGACACTTTTTTTGGTGAATAGGTAGGGGTATGTACAATGTACCCCTACCCATTCACATGGGGGGGTGGGGGGGGTGGGATGTGGTGTCCCCCTTGTTAAAGGGAGCTTTCGGATTCTGATAAGCCCCCCACCTGCAGACCCCCACAACCACCTGGCAAGGGTTGTGGGGATGAGGCCCTTGTTCTCATCAACATTGTGACAAGGTGCTTTGGGGGGACCCCAAAGCACCCTCCCCATGTTGAGGGCATGTGGCCTGGTACAGATCAGGAGGGGGGCACCCTCTCCCCCCCCCCTTTTCCTGTGGCCTGACAGGTTGCGTGCTTGGATAAGGGTCTGGTATTGGTTTTGGGGAGGTCCCACACGCCACTTTAAAAAAAAAAATGCACACGGTTCCCCTTAAAATCCATACCAGACCTGAAGATTTTCGGGGGGGAGCAACACCCTTTTTTTTTTAAATTTCTTGCGTAAGGTTCCCCTTAAAAGCCATACCAGACCTGAAATGGATTTTGGGAGGGACCGCCACTCCATTTTTTTAAATTTTGGTGCAGGGTTCACCTTAACCACTTCAATACACTATATTAAATATACTACACTGCCTGAATATAAATTCTACACTGAATATCTAATCTACATTAAATGAACAGTATATACTAGGCTATATATATATATATATATATATATATATATATATATATATATATATATATATATATATATATATATATGTGTGTGTGTGTGTGTATATATATATATATATATATATATATATATATATATGCTGCCTATACTGACTGAATATAGATACTACACTGAATATATAATCTACACTAAATGCAGAATATATATATATATATCTCAAATATATATGTCAAATACACTGCCTACATGCCACTAACTAAGCTGCCTAATCTCTCGTCAGTCATTACACTATATACGACCATTGTACAAGTAGCAGCTTTATATAGTGTGAGCGTGGACTGAGCCATGATTGGCCAAAGGCACCCTGCCTTTAAAAGAATTGTCCAAAACTGTCACCTGTCATTTTTACTTTTTTGACACTTTTGTTGGTGAATGGGTAGGGGACCCCAAAGCACCCTCCATCCCTCCATATGCTGAGGGCATGTGTCCTGGTACAGTTCAGTAGGGGGGGGGGCATTCTCTTGTCCTTCCCCCTTTTGCTCCTTTTCCTACAGCTTGCCAGGTTGCGTGCTCGGATGAGGGTCTGGTATTGGTTATGGGGGGACGACCCCCACGTCATATTTTTCTTTCATTTTGGCACGGTCTTCCCCTTAAAATCCATACCAGACCCTTTAGGTCGTGGGGAAGGGGGGACACCATTTTTTTAAATTCTGGCGCAGGGTTCCCCTTAACCACTTCAATGCACTGTATTATATAAAGTATCTCACAAAAGTGAGCACACACCTCACATTTTTGTAAATATTTTATTATATCTTTTCATGTGACAACACTTTGCTACAATGTAACGTAGTGAGTGTACAGCTTGTATAACAGTGTCAATTTGCTGTCCCCTCAAAATAACTCAACACACGTTACCACTGACAACAAAAGTGAGTAAAAATGTCCAAATTGGGCTCAAAGGGGTTTATTTACAAAAGGCAAATCCACTTTAAAGTGCACTTGGAAGTGCAGTTGCTGTAAATCTGAGGGGTAGATCTGAAATGAGGGGAAGCTCTACTGATTTTATCATCCAATCATGTGCAAGCCAAATTGCTGTTTTTTATTTTCCTTGCATGTCCCCCTCGGACCAAAGGCGACTGCACTTCAGTGCACTTTCAAGTGCACTTGTAGTGCAAAGTGCATTTGCCTTTAGTAAATAACCCCCAAGGTGTCACTATTGTGTGTGACCACCATTATTTTCCAGCACTGCCTTAACCCGCTTGGGCATGGAGTTCACCAGAGCTTCACAGGTTTCCACTGGGGCCCTCTTCCACTCCTACATGAGGTCATCATGGAGCTGGTGGATGTTAGAGACCTTGTGCTCCTCCACCTTCCGATTGAGGATGCCGCACAGATGCTCAATAGAGTTTAGGTCTGGTGACATGCTTGGCCAGTCCATCACCTTCACCCTCAGCTTCTTTAGCATGGCAGTGGTCATCCTGGGGGTGTGTTTTGGTTCGTTATCATGTTGGAATACTGCCCTGCAGCCCAGTCTCCGAAGGGAGGGGATCATGCTCTGCTTCAGTATGTCACAGTACATGTTGGCATTCATGGTTCCCTAAATGAACTGTAGCTCCCCAGTGCTGGCAGCCCCAGACCATGACATTCCCACCAACATGCTTGACTGTAGGCAAGACACACTTGTGTTTTTATGTCTCACTTGGTTGCCGCCACACACGCTTTACACCATCTGAACCAAATACGTTTATCTTGGTCTCATCAGGTTCCAGCAATCCATGTCCTTAGTCTGCTTGTCTTCAGTAAACTGTTTGCAGGCTTTATTGTGCATCATCTTTAGAGAGAAGCCACACAGATCAATTTGATGCAGTGTGTGGTGTATGGTCTGAGCGCTGAAAGGCTGACCCCCCACCCCTTTAACCTCTGCAGCAATGCTGGCAGCACACATACATCTGTTTACCAAAGACAACCTCTGCATATGAGCACGTGCACTCAAGTTCTTTGGTAGACCATAGCGAGTCCTGTTCTGAGTGGAACCTGTCCTGTTAAACTGATGTATGGTCTTGGCCACCATGCTGCAGCTCAGTTTCAAGGTCTTGGCAATCTTCTTATAGCCTAGGCCATCTTCATGTAGATGAACAATTCTTTTTTCCAGATCCTCATAGAGTTCTTTGTCATGAGGTACCATGTTAAACTATATATATATATATATATATATATATATATATATATGTATATATATATATATATATGTATATATATTATTCTCCATTTAGTGTAGATTAGATATTCAGTGTACAATCTACAGTATTTCACAAAAGTGAGTACACCCCTCACATTTTTGTAAATATTTAATTTGATATAGTGTATTTGATATATATATATATATATATATATATATATATATATATCAAATACACTGCCTGCCCTCTACTAACTAAGCTGCCTAATCTCTCGTCATTCATTCACGGCTGCTGTGTAAGCAGCAACCTTATATAGTGTGGGGCGTGGACTTAGCCACCTGAGCCATGATTGGACAAAGGCACCCTTTAGCCAATTATGGCTCTCTCAGTAGAGCGCTCTGTGATTTGTCAAAGCATGCAGGTCAGGTGCATGCTTTGGTGAATCATAAGATGCCAATACACTGCGATCTTGCAGTGCATTATGGGGCATTCCGCTGCGCTCAAAATATGAGTGCCCCATATTGTTTTTAAGGGGTTTTTCTATTGTTCTAAATTCGGCGAATGGGCAAACACCAGATGTTCATGTCAAACCTATGTTCAATGCGAACAGTGGGCTCATCCTTAGTGGCCATTAGCTGTCCAGTGGAGTATGACTTAGTAATAGAAATAAATGTGGCTGTGACATGCATGCACAGTAGGAAAAGAAGTTGGATATTTGGATATTTACTTTGCAAATGCTGTACAGCACTAGGCACTGCAGAGACAGGGAAAATGTACAAAATTACAGTTGTCCGGTGTAACCACTTAAGGACCGGGCATACACTTTTTCAAATTAAAAAATAAGACAACAGTAAAGTTAGCCCAATTCTTTTTACATTGTGAAAGATAATGTTATGCTGAGTAAATTGATAATCAACATGTCACGCTTCAAATCTGCACCCACTCGTAGAATGGAAACAAAGATTTATCCTTACAAATCTCCAATGGGGCATTTAAAAATGTCTGCAGGTTACCATTTTTGAGTTACAGGGAAGGTCTAGGGCTAGAATTATTGCTCTCACTCGAACGATCACGGCGATACATCACATCTGTGGTTTGAACACCATTTTAATATGCAGGCACAACTTACATATGCGTTCGCTTCTGTGAGCTCGGTGGGACAGGGTAATGTGGATAATGACAAAACTCTAGACAGCCACACTCCAATGCTAAAACGATGATTTATTCAAATAATATTTAGGACACAGCAAATGACATCACAGCGAAAGATGCTAACAGTTCCAGCTATGAGTAAGCACTAGCCTTAGTGCGAAACGCATCAGTCATTAGCGTCTTTCGCTGTGATGTCATTTGCTGTGTCCTAAATATTATTTAAATATAGCATCGTTTTAGCATTGGAGTGCAGCCATCCAGAGTTTTGTCATTATCCGCATTATCTGCATGCTGTGGCCCGCACCCGGATCCCTTCACCTGGAGCAATTAGTTCCCAGGACCTGCCTTTCAACGGTGGTGTATATCTCTCTTCAGTGGGACAGGGTGCTTTAATTGTTTTTTTTTTATTATTATGTATTTTACTTTTTTATTTTTATTTTGACACTCTCCTTTAAAAAAAAACGGGTCAATGTAAACATCCCTTATAATAGAAAAAAGGCATGACAGGACCTCTTAAATATGAGATCTGGGATCAAAAAGACCTCAGATCTCATATTTACACTAAAATGCAATAAAAAAATAAAAAATGTAATAAAAAAAAAATCCTCTTTAAGAGCATTGGGCAGAAGTGATGTTTGATGACGCTTTCGCCCTCCAATGTAATGGAGCCGAGCAGGGCCATATTCCCCTCACTTGTCATCCAGGCTCACAGGAGAGCAGACATGATCATCTCCGCTGCTACCAGCGACTCTGGTAAGCAGTGGAGACGACCGGATCGTGGCAGGAGGGGGGCCCCTCTCCCACCCCCAATAAAAGTGATCTTGCGGCGAATCTGCTGCATAGACCACTTTTATCTGAAAGCAGACCACCCGCTGAAGAAGAGGATACTGGGGTTGTGGCAGCTAACAGCTGTCATAACAGCGATATTCCTCTTCAATCTGCTGACTAAGGCCGCATACACACGGGCGGATTGTCTGCCCAACTAAGTTCGTCAGACAATCCGACAGACAGTCCGTTCAACTTTTGAATGAACGGACTTGACCACACACGATGAACAGACAGTCCGCTGAAAGCTTGCGCGATGACGTGTACAGCACGTACGACGGGACTAGAAATATGACGTCCAATACACTGCAATGCAACCTTCGGTGTGTAAATCCTTTCTGAGCATGCGCCATACTTAGTCCGTCCAACTTGCCTACACACGAGCGGACTGTCCGCTGAAACCAAGTTTGGACGGACAAAATTACGGAAATTCCGAAAGACTTAGTCCGTCAGACTGTCCGCTGAAAAAGTCCGCTGAAGCCCACACACGAGCGGATTGTCCGCTGAAACGCGGTTCAGCGGACTAAGTTGGGCAGACAATCCGCCCGTGTGTACGCGGCCTAAGGATGAGCCGAACACCCCCCCCTTTAGAACCCCATTAAATTCTATGGGACTCGAACTATTGAAATCAAAAGTGCTAATTTTAAAGGCTAATATGCAAGTTATTGTCATAATAAGGGTTTGGGGACCCGGCTCCTACCCCAGGGGACATGTATCAATGGAAAAAAAACTTTTAAAAACGTACATTTTTTCGGGAGCACTGATTTTAATGATGCTTAAAGTGAAAAAAAAAAACTGAAATATTCCTTTAAATATCGTGCCTGGGGAAGTCTATAGTATGCCTGTAAAGTGGCACGTTTCCCGTGTTTAGAACAGTCCCTGCACAAAATTACATTTCTAACGGAAAGAAAGTAATTTAAAACTGCTTGCGGTTTTAATGTAATGTCTGGTTCCGGCAAATACAGATGAAAATCATTGAGAAAAATGACATGGGTAGCCCCCCTGCCCATTACCAGCCCCTTTGGGTCTTGTATGGATATTAAGGGGAATCCCGTACCCAAATTAAAAAATGGATGTTTGAAAGAAGGGGTCTGCCCTATATGCTCTGGAGAAATTTGGGCCTAAGGTGTTGGTGTTGCCACAACACTGTAAGCCCTCGCAGTTACTCTTGGTGGGCACTGGAACGCCCTGCTGTGAACTATTATATCAAGAATTGTAATTACATGCCATTGTTGAACAGTGGTAGAAAAATTGGGCCTTTGGTGATGGTGGTGGTGCTGGTGCCACAACACTTTAAGTCCTCACAGTTACTCTCGGTGGGCACTGGAACAGGCCCTGCTGTGAAATATATCAAGAATTGTAATTACATGCACCTGTTAAACATGGGCTGAAAAAATGGGTCTTAGGCACTGGTGCCACAACACTGCAACACCTCACAGAAACTCTAGTTGGAGAGCAGGAATGAGCCCTGCTGCAAAGTATTGCATCAAAAATTGTAATTACACGCCCCTGTTAAACAGGGGCTGAAAAATTGGGCCTTAGGCACTGGTGCTGGTGCCACAACACTGCAACCTCTCCCATATACTCTAGTTGGAGCGCAGGAATGAGCCCTGATGCAAAGTATTGCATCAAAAATTGTAATTACATGCCCCTGTTAAACAGGGGCTGAAAAATTGGGCCTTACCCACTGGTGGCGGCACCCAGAACCAAAAATGTTCTTTCAAGCTATCAGCAGGATCATTGAGGAGGAAGAGGATACTCAGTCAGCATAACAGGATAGTCACTCAGCATAGGCAGTCTTGAAGGGATGTGACATTTCAAAAAAAATTATTCGATTACATCAGCTTCAGGTGCTTGGTAGCTGGTGGTGATCGAAGACTGATTCATCTTTATGAAGGTCAGTTGATCAACCAAGTCGGTAGACAGGTGCACCCTGTGATCGGTTACAAAGCCTCCAGCAGCACTGGATGTGCGTTCCAAAAGAACGCTGGATGCAGTGCAGACCAGTAGCTCAATTGCATATCCTATATCATATAGCTCAATTGCAAGCTCTGGCTAGTGATCCATCCTCAAGACCCAGTAACCCAGAGGATTCGGTGGGAAAGGTGTCCAAGTGTGACCTTGCCCCTAGGTATTCCTGTACCATGTAAATCAGATGCTGGCGATGGTTGCTGGAACCGATCATACCTTGGGGCTTCCGACTAAAAAATTGTCTGAGAGCATCGGTCAGACGGCTATCTTCTCCACCGCTCCTTCTGTGACTGACTGAAGCAACGCGTTGTCCAGGACCAGGAATTTGTAACCTCCCAGTCTCTGGGAACACGTTGCACAGACCTTTCTGCAAGGCCTCCCGGAGATGTCTCATCCTCTGCTCCCTCTGCGATGGCAAGATAAGGTCCGCAACCTTACCCTTGTACGGTGGATCAAGGAGAGTTGCCAGCCAGTAATGATCCCTCTCCTTGATCCAAAGAATACGAGGATCCTTCTGCAGGCTTTGCAGGATCAGGGGGAGGCCATGCAGCGTAGGTTAGCTGAGGCATTTGGTCCGGAGTGCTCTGGGTCACTAAGGACGACATGATCCGCAGCCACCTACTCCCAGCCACGTACAAGTCCACGGGTTTCTTGGGACTGTAAATCATCCCTAAAAGACTGTTTCTGATGCTGAGTGCCAGGCTCCACCCCCATGCTGACACAATCCTCCTCCTCCTCTTCCTCCTCCTCATCTTCTTCCTATGTGATCGGCAGGACAGCAGGAACACTGTCTGGATAAAGGGGGCCTTGAGAGGCAAAGAAGTCCTCTTCTTCCTGCCTCTGTTCTGCCTCAAGTGCCCTGTCCAAGAGGTACAGTGTCACTGATGCATGCACTGTCACTGCTCACCATCCTCGTGGCCTCTTCAAATGGTGACAGGACAGTGCATGCATCCCTGATTCAAAAAACCGAGCTCCCCTGACCCTGTCCTAGTCGCACAGGTACTCATTGATGGCCCTCTGCTGCGTGTGCAGCTGCTGCAGCATGGCCAATGTTGAGTTCCACCTGGTGGGCATGTCACAGATTATGTGTTCTTGGGCAGGATCAATTCCTTTTGGAGCTCAGCCAGCCGAGCACTGGCATTATATGACCGGCGGAAATGCACATAGACTTTCCTGGCCTGCCTCAGGAAATCCTGTAAGCCTGCCCAAGAACTGCTGCACCACCAACTTAAGGACGTGAGCCACCCAGGGCACATAGGTCAGTTGTCCCTGCCGGAGGGCGGAGAGGAGGTCGGTGCCATTGTCGCAAACCACTATTCCTGGCTTAAGCTGGCGTGGTGTCAACCACCTCTCAGCCTGCCCCTGCAGAGCTGACAGAATATTTGCCTCAGTTTGGCTCCTGTCCCCCAAGCACACCAGCGCAAGCACAGCATGGCATCTTTTTGCCTGCGTACTTGCATAGCCCCTTGAACGCCTACGGATCACCGCTGGTTCCGAGGACAAAGCACAGGAAGAAGCCATGGAGGAAGAAGAAGAGGGGGTGGAGGAGAGAGGTGTGTCTCAACCAATAGTAGCATTTTGGAGGCATGGTGGCGGAACAATCTCCAACACTACTGCACCTTGTCCTGCATCCTTCCCAACTGCCAGAAGAGTGACCCAATGCGCCGTGAAAGATCGGTAACGCATGGACATTGCCTTCCACATGTTAGTAGAGAGCCGGAATCGCCTTCTGTGAGAAAAAGTGGCATTTGGGAACCTGCCACTGAGGAACCGCACATTGCACAAACTCACGGAAGGGGGCAGAGTCTACCAACTGAAAAACCAGTTGAAGTGCTAGCAATTTAGTTAAGCTAGCATTCAACCGCTGGGTATGTGGATGGCTGGGAGTGAACTTCTTTTGACGGTCCAGCAGCTGGGGAAGGGAAATTTGCCTGGTACAATCGGACGACGGTGTACTGCTAGCAGAGTGCCTGCAAGTACTTGGTTGTGACACACCTAATTCTACACCTTCATTACTCTCAGGGCAGTTTTCAGAGAGGACTGAAGGTAAGGTGGGGTTGGAGATCCTAGCTGATGAGGAGCAAGAAGAGGTCCGCTTTGTTCTTTGGTGTGGGTCTTTTAGGTATGCTTGCCAACGAACTGCATGGCAGGTCAACATATGTCTGGTCAAGCAAGCGGCTGATGTTTTGGCCCCACGAGATACGCTTGAGACATATGTTGCAAATAGCAGCGTTGCAATCTAACGCAGTCATCTCAAAAAAGGCCCACACCAAAGAACTTTTGGAATAACGCGCAGAGGCAGTGCCCTGCACAGCCGGAGCTCTGCGGTGTGATTCAGTCTGTGTGCTTCCATTAAGCTGGCCCCTGGAGGGCATCCTGCCTCGTTGGAGATGTGCCTCCTCCTCTTTCCTATCAGGTACCCACATGGAGTCATTGACCTCATCATCCCCTCCCTCCTCATCACTGGATCAAACCTGGCAGTATGCTGCATCTGGTGGAACATGACTGCCAGATTGCTGTCCTTCTTGGGCATCCCCTCTCTCTGGGGTCACGCTACTGCCTTCCTCTAGCTGGGTATCATCATCAGAACCTTCAAAAAGCTGGGCATCCTCCTGGAGCATGTACCCAACACTGTGCTCAAACAGTTCGGGGGACTCCTCAGAAGGACATGGTGGGTCTAGGAAAGGAGTGACTTCTGCCATTGAGATGAGGGAAGAGGCCGCGTTGGCAGCTGCTTTGCCAGTACCCTGAGCCTGCGTGAGAGAGGTTGAGGAGGATGAGGAGGACTTGGTCATCTACTCTACCAAGTCTTCGGCATGTTGCAGCTCAACGCGTCCAGCTGCCGAAAATAAGGACAAGCATGTCCCATAGCCACATGCTGGTGACGATGTACTGCGTCCACGACCAGCACTGTTGCCTCTCATTGTTGACCTTCCAGACATACTAATGGCCTGCAGGGAGATGAGAACACCAGCAATTGGGGTAGCTTTAGGTGCACACTGAGCAGATGAAACAGTACACCGACTGTAATTACTGCAGCTGCCTGCGGTATAGGATCAGCAGGACACCAGCAATTGGGGTAGCTTTAGGTGTACAGCGTGCAGATGACACAGTACACTGACTGTAATTACTGCAGCTGCCTGCCTGTTGTATAGGATCTGAAGAACATGGGCAATTGGGGTAGCTTCGGTTGTACACTGTGCAGGGGGCACAATAAACCGACTGTAACTGCTACAGCTGCCTGTGGTATAGGACTAGAAAAACACGAGCAATTGGGGGTAGCTTCAGGTGTACACTGTGCAGGTGGCACAATACACCGACTTTAACTGCTGCGGCTGCCTGTGGTATAGGACCAGAATAACACTAGCAATTGGGGTAGCTTCAGGTAAACACTGTGCAGGGGACACAATACACCGACTGTAACTGCTGCAGCTGCCTGTGGTATAGGACCAGAACAATACCAGTAATTGGGGTAGCTTCAGGTGTACACTGTGCAGGGGGCACAATACATCGACTGTAACTGCTGCAGCTTCCTGTGGTATAGGACCAGAACAACACCAGAAATTGGGGTAACTTCAGGTGTACACTGTGCGGGGGCACACTACACCGACTGTAATTACTGCAGCTGCCTGTGATATAGGACCAGAACAACACCAGCAATTGGGGTCGTTTCAGGTGTACACTGTGCACAATACACCGACTGTAATTGCACTAGGTTCAAAAGAAATTAAGACACTGTCTCTGCCTATCTGTCTCTCTATGAGCCGCCGCAACACACTACGCAAGGCTGCTGCGCAGGCGGCCTTATATAGTGTGGGGCATGTACTAAACCCCCTGAGCTATAATTGGTCACAGACATCCTGCCTGTGGCCAATTATGGCTCTCCTCGTTGCCGGCGCTGTGATTGGCCAAGCATGCGGGTCATCAGGGCCGGTGTTACCACTAGGCAAACTAGGCAGCCACCTAGGGCGCACTGCTGTCTAGGGGCACCTGGCCGCTGGTTTCCCTCCACGTCTGCATGCTCTGCAGGCTGAAGCATGTAACTAACTCAGTCTGACCAGTAGTGTAATTAGAGCTGCAGCACAGCACTGGAGCCAGCACTAGAGGAAGAAGAGCCAATGCTTCCTGTATAGTGGCACCTCCTGTCACATGGGCAAATGGGGTGGAGACAATGGGGGTGGCAAAATTAGGTTTCGCATAGGGTGTCAAAAATCCTTGCACCAGGGGGGGCGTGGCCAGCCAGCGGAGCGGATGGTCGCACATTAGAGGAGCTCCGCTTCATCCCAGGCTTCGGCGGTGATTTATACCGACTGCGACCCTCGTTTCAGCCCCAAAACTACACGACTACCTGCGGGTAACAGCAGAGATGCCTTCTAGAAAGAGGAAAGAGGCAGGCAAACCGGGAAAAATGATTAATTTTTTCGGCCACCAGCGCCCGCTCTCCGCCCAAGATGGCGCCGACCATCCCGGCCGAGCACGAGGCCTATCACACCAGGATGGGAGAACAACAAGCCCAGCTAGCGGAGCGAGTACCCCGTCCTTGCACACCTCACCGTGCCCATCGCCGCCTTCAGCCTCCTCGAGTCCGGCGAAAAGCAGGATGAAGACGTCGGTCACAGCATCTGACCTACGGGAGGTAAGCGATCACAACTCCTCACTAGACGACACCAGAGAGCTGCAGGACTCCATTACTGAGTTCCCAACTTTGAATCAGCCGGTAATGGACACCACACTTAAGGACATGTTAGTGTCCCTTCGATCTACGCTACATGCGGATATTATTTCTATGGCACAACAATTTAAATCTGAGGTGACTGCGGTGGCTAAGAGAGTCTCACACATAGAAGTGAAAATGGGCGAATTTGCTACCACTTTTAATGACCTGGTGGACGCTCACAATGACCGTGATGACGAGATAGCAAATATGAAGGCTAAAATCGCGGACCTCGAGGACAGGTCGAGACGCAATAATATTAAGGTGCGGGGCATTCCTGAGTCGATTGCCCCACAGGAGCTGCGGAGTTACTTTCTTAACTTAATGCGTGTGGCGCTCCCAGATACTCCAGCAGAGGAACTGGTGGTGGACCGTATCCACAGATTGCCAAGGCCCAAGAACATCCCGTCCCACCTGCCTAGAGACACTATCGTCCGAATACACTTTTATCACGTAAAGGAAAACTTTGTGATGGTGACGAGACAGAAGGAAAATCTGCTTACTGAATTTAAAGAATTGTCTTTCTTCACAGACCTTTCGGCCTACACCATGCAGCAACGCAGACAATTGGCTACCATCACAAAGCCTTTAAACAACCACCGTATCCCCTACAGATGGATACACCCAGCCAAACTACTTGTTACCTACGATGGGGAATCACACCTGATTAAGAATGTTGAAGAGGGCATCCGCATACTGGAATCATGGCAGATTCTTGGCCCACCGCCCGTGGACCAGGTGAATACAGGATCCAACACCTCCATACGTCCTAGTCTGTCAGCTGAAACAGGGTGACTAAACTTTACTTGCCTATTACCTGGATCGCTCGAACGCCTGGGAAAAATGGCCTTAAGTAATTTGCTTCAGTTTCGGTACTTTGAGTTATATCACTGACCACTCTCGCCCCCCGAGAGTTAGCGGTTTATACCAGCACAGATTCCATCAGGAATCGCAACATATTTTTTATACTTGTGTTTTTCTTTTTTCTTTTTCTTTGTTTGATCTGACTCCCTTAGTTGGGCCCTACATCTATCTTCCCCTCCCCTATCCAACTCTTGCAGTCTCAAGTTTATCTTGTTTTCTTCGTCTGGAGAAACAGTTGCTACTACGACCAATTGGTGCCCTGACCCACACGGTCGCCTACTTCACAACGAGTTATTTATCCCTGAACACAGCTCAGAGTAACGTACCATGTCCTTCTCTATTGCTTCACTGAACGTTAAAGGCCTTAATAGCCCCCAGAAACGCCAATTCGCATGGAGGGAAGCTGCGAATCTACGCTGCGACATCATATGCTTCCAAGAGACACACCTTATGCTGGATAGACATCCTCCCTTTTCCAATCGCAAATTCCCACACGTGTTCCTGGCATCGGGTCCCAAAAAGAAAGCAGGAGTAGCGATTGCTATTAAGGACTCTATCTCGTTCTCATGCATTGACACCTACCTAGACCCCTCGGGGAGATTTCTAATTCTTATTTGTGAAATAGATCAACAGAAATATACTATTGTCAATGTGTACCTTCCCAATGTTCACCAACTTAAGTTTATGCGGAAAATTTGGAAGAAGGTTTCTGGTTTGAGACAGGGCTATGTCCTTATCTGCGGTGACTTCAATGCAGTCCCTGGAGGTGAGCTGGATGTATCCGGCCCCCAGAGGAAGAAGTCCCGTAGATCCAACCTCAGGAACTTTCTATCCTCTTCTGATTTACATGATGCTTGGCGTTGTCAGCATGCTTCTGAAAAGGATTTTACTTTTTTTTCTAACGTTCACCACACTTACTCTCGTATAGATTTCTTTTTAGTAGACAAGTTTTTACTGCAAAAAGTAGTACGATCTGATATACATACCATTACTTGGTCGGATCATGCTCCGGTGTCCCTGAGGGTGGGGGGTCGTGGTGCCGAGACGCGAGCGAACAGATGGCGGAATGATATATCTATCATTTCTCAACCCACAAATTTGAAATTAATAAGGGACAAATTAACTGATTTCTTTGAGATCAATGCTCCTTCGGTATCGGACCCCTTCACCCTTTGGGGCGCCCACAAGGTTTACATGAGAGGTATACTGATACAATTAAGTGCACAAACTAAGAGACGGCGGGCGGAGCGGCTTAATTCTCTGCTACAAGACATAAATACCCTAGAAGAGTCTAATAAACAGTTGTCTACGCAGAGGACGAGGGATGCTTTGTTCTCTGCACGACAAGAGTTGCGTGCGCTTCTGGTCTCCCAACAGGTAAACCATTTTCGCATCTTGAAATCTAATAACTACCGCTATAATAATAAAGCAGGTAAATTACTAGCGAACCAGCTCAAAGACAAATTTTCCCACCAAAGGATTAGCAGCCTGTTCAATCCTATTACTCAGCAGAAAGTACATAACCCAAAAGACATTGCTGATGCTTTCAGTGATTATTATGAGTCTCTCTATAACCTTAAAGATGACCCGAACACGCATCAACCCCCAGATAATCTAATTACAAAGTTTTTGGAGGAGGTCGACCTTCCCAAAGTTTCCCAAGAAGACCTAGACGAGCTAAACCTACCTTTCACGATCCCTGAAATCCAATCAGTGCTTAAAGGTATGCCTCATAACAAGGCACCAGGCCCAGATGGGTATTCGTCAGAATATTACCAGTTATATCAGGTTGAGCTATCCCCATATCTTAAGCAGATTTTTGACGCCGCAATGTCCGCCGCCGCTTTTCCAAAAGAGATGCTGACGGCCTCAATTATTACCATTCCTAAAGCAGGTAAAGATACCTCCCTGCCACAGAACTATAGACCGATATCTTTACTGAATGTTGATGTTAAAGTGTATGCTAAACTAGTGGCCAACAGACTAGCAAAACTTATACCCAATCTTATTAATCACGACCAAGTGGGTTTTGTTCTGGGTCGTCAGGCTCAGGATGCCACTAGGAGACTGATTGATTTGGTTCACTCAGCTGAGCGGTCGAAGGAACCTTCTCTGCTTCTATCACTAGATGCGGAGAAGGCCTTCGACCGCATTCATTGGGGGTATATGACTCAAGTTTTACAGAAGTTTGGACTGATGGGGGGGATACGGAGGGCCATTTTGGCGCTCTACTCCTCCCCATCTGCATTTGTGTTTGCAGAAGGGATGTTCTCTAAGAATTTTGCTATAACAAATGGCACCAGGCAAGGCTGCCCGTTGTCCCCGATCGTCTTTGCCATGGTGATGGAACCTGTGGCGGAGATGATCAGGAGACACCCCGGTATTCAAGGCGTCCCCGCTCAGGGGGTGCAACACAAAATCTCGCTATTTGCGGATGACGTCATTTTGACGTTGTCCAACCCCTACCAATCTCTGACAGCAGCTCAGGAGGTACTGACTAAATTTGGTACAGTAGCATATTACAAGATTAATGAAAGTAAGTCATGTATCTTAGGTTTAGGAATCACTGCCCGTTTACAGACAAGCTTACAAAGAGACTTCCCATATCCTTGGTCTTCTGACTATGTCCAATATCTAGGGACTCACATAACTCCCACCACGACGAAACTGTTTCACGCGAACTTTCCTCCATTGCTGGACACTTTCCATGGTGAAATGACTAAACTCCAGAAGCACTTTTTGTCCTGGCACGGTCGTTTAGCGGCCTATAAAATGCTGCTACTCCCCAAATTAACATACTTATTCAGAGCCTTACCGATAGTTATTCCCCCCTCTTTTTTCAAGACCCTTCAAAAACAAATGTTAAATTTCATTTGGGCGGGGAAAAAAGCGAGATTTACGTCTACTATGCAGGGCAAAAATAAACAGGTGGGAGGTATAGGTATCCCGGTTCTCCAAGACTATGCAACCGCAGCCGTGCTGGACCAGATAAGAAGCTGGATCTCTCTGGCAGATCCCAAACCTTGGTGTCAGTTAGAGCAAGCATGGGTACACCCTAGAACATTGAACTCTCTTTTAATAGCTTCTAGTATTACCAAATCCAACATTGAGATAGATCACCCCACTATACAAGCCTCTCTACAAGCGTGGAGCAAGCTCCTAGCGCTGTCACACGATGCAGACAGACTAACGACGGTCCCCATTCCTTTAAAGACACTCCAATGGCTGATACCTAATATCTCCATGAAAGTATGGCTCAACAAAGAGATTAATACGGTCCAGGAACTCATGGTAGGAGACCGCATTCTTTCCTTCCACGACTGCTGCATTAAATATAACATCCCCCCGACTGAATTCCTGACCTACTCTCAAATTGCGTATTGGTGGCATCAATCGGGCTCCACTAACTCCTTAATCCCCTCAAAGGCGTGGGAGTGTTTAAAGTCGACCAGCCCCAAACCTAGAGGCATCACTATATTGTATGACCTCCTGAATAACAAATCTTCTTTTGTTAAATTTGGACACTTGGTGAGATGGGAGTCAGATCTCGGGAAACAATTCACGGATAGACAATGGTTATCAGCAATTAAAGACAATATCCGATTCTCAAGGTGTTCGAACTATTGGGAACTAGCGATTAAACTCACAGCCAGATGGCACTTTACCCCCTATATCGTGGCTAAATTTTCAGAGGGACAATCCAATCTTTGTTGGAGAGGATGTGGCCAGGTAGGCACACTTATACACATGTGGTGGGCATGCCCACACTTGCGGAGCTTTTGGAATGAAGTGTTCAAACTGGTGGCGTCAATTACAGGAGTTCTTAACAGACCATCTCCCGAAAAAGCGTTGCTGAGCATAGATATGTCGGTCTATCCCGTACCACTGAGAGCCATAGCTATGAACATCATATTAGCAGCGAGATCCCTGATAGTACAAAGCTGGAAATCAAGGGACATACCCACAATGCGGGAATTGATTACAAAGGTCACTATTATTTCGGCATATGAAAAAATATTAGCGTATCGTGATGGTACAGGTGCGAAATACAGGGCATATTGGTCCGCCTGGAACTGTCGGTTCCATGATACTGGTTGAAAAGCATAACTGCAACTGATTGTAGGAATAATTTGGTACAGACTGCCTCTCTTCCATTCACTTTCTCCCTCCCTCCCCCCCCCACTCTCTTTACCCTCCCCTTCTTTTCCTGTTCTAAAATGTTATAGTTCTATATCTCTCGACCTAAGGATTGTGAAAGCTACTCTGATTATCTGGATCTCATTTCCATAACGCATTATGCAATGTAATAATAGGTCTCACAGAATTCAGTTTGCAAAGATTGTTATTTGGTTATTGGGTATCATTCTTACGACTTCTATATGTACGTAGTTATAACATTGTGCTATTGTTCCTAGGCAAATCTGTATTTCTGTACCCCCCTTTATTCTTATCAATAAAAATCTATTTGAGTAAAAATCCTTGCACCAGCGCTGCGGGTCATAGTGCATGCTTGGCCAATCATCGCCAGCAATGCACTGCATTGTGGGCCGTGAGTGCCACACGAATAGGGCGCGAACTGCCCATAAAGTTCTGGCTTCCCCCAATGGGCGAACACCCCCAGCTCATCCCTACTGCTGATGTATGAGGACGACGGGCAGTCTGCAAGTGGTTAAGTCTCATGTGTGCTGTGGCTTACCTATATATATATCACAAACTTACCTAATGTTTTAAGAAGAAGGGACACACATTTATTTCTTTTTTTTATTATCAGTAGTGCTCTCTGTGACACTATAACTTTACAGACATTGATCAAACCACAAACCAATTAGCTTTAAAAAGCTGAAATAGATTTACATTTAAAAACATGAAAGGAAACAAGTGTATGATAGATTTCAATATATTATTTAGCGGTTGGAGTTTGAGAACACTTTATTTTGTGATATTTGCACATTAAATGGAATACCCCCAGAACTATGCCCTGGGATACGTGTAAACATTTTTGAGAATCTGTGGTTTAAACTGTAATGGACCTATTTAAATTCAAACAGTGTTTTGTCTAAACACATGCTATTTTTACATCTGTATTTTTTTTACATCTAAAAACAGGTTATTTATGTGGGGGTTCCTCATGTCTGGATTTAAAGGTGGGCTGGTTATCTGCCAAATCCTGTGTC
Organism: Lithobates pipiens; assembly: GCF_037356315.1. Classification (NCBI taxonomy): domain Eukaryota; kingdom Metazoa; phylum Chordata; class Amphibia; order Anura; family Ranidae; genus Lithobates; species Lithobates pipiens. The sequence goes on from NW_027507764.1 coordinate 211,285,803, forward strand.
TATTTGACTCTCACACCTCTCCGTAGATTTGTTATATCCCCCTGAAGTATAGAATTTAACTCTCCAATTTAAATTTGGCTTTACAACTTAATGGGAATTGAATATGTTGAGAACCTGCAATAAATAAAGTCTTAAAAACATGGCTTGCTTTGTCTTGTAGTTGATGTGCTATACAATTTTGCAGGCATTCTTTGGTCACTGTATATTAAAATTAATTTTAGATCACATCTGCTAAGGTCACCAAATGGTTACAGAATAACTTAATTCTTAAATTGCTAGATCATCCCTGTTTATATGAATTTAATTTAAAGAAAACATTAAGTAAATAGGACACTGGATTTAAAAGTCATGAATTGCTTATGTTTTTTGCAAAGGTAATGCTTGATGCTTCAGGCACATCACTTAATGGAAGTTTAAAAAAGTTATGAAACATCTGGATTCTTCTGGATGTATAGATACCAAATAGGGTGCAAGAATACTAAAAAGTGAGATCATATATGGATACATACTAATGTTTTAAATTATTACCAGGTAAAAATTGGTAATTGTTTAACCACTTTAGTACGGCGATATAGCCAAACGTCGGCTACAGCACGGTACTATCCCAGAACCTAGCTCCTTGTATGCCTCCAGCCATGCCTATCAGCATGCTCTGTAGCCACTTTGTCTTTTGGACGAAGCTGATCACAGATAGGATTAAAGGGCCAATCACAACAGCCCTTTTTCATGCAATCAGCTGTGTTCAATTACAGCTGATCACATGTAAATAGACTTGCCAGTTATTGGCAGTTCTTTCTTCGTGCACTGTCTCTGTGTGAGGAAAGAAGTGGCAATAACCTGCAAGCCTTTCAGCGCACTATTTACACTGATAGTTATGGCACTGATCATCGGTGTCTTGGTTATCAGTGCAGTCCCATCAGTGCTGCCTATCGGTGCCCATCAGTGCTGCCTATCAGAGCAGAGCCCCCCCGCCCCAAAGCACCTCCCATGTTGAGGGCATGTGGAATGGTATGGCTCAGGAGGTGGGGGTGCTCGCTCATCCTCCCCCCTTTCCTGGCCTGCCAGACCGCATGCTCAGCTAAGGGTTTGGTATGGATTTTGGGTACCCCACGCCTATTTGGAACCCCACAAAGTTTTTTTATAAAATTTTGATGTGGGGTTCCTTTTAGAATCCTTGGGGTCTGGTATGGATTGGGGGGGGGCGGGGGCTATGCTGTTTTTTTCAGAATTTTCTATTGCAAGCAGGGTTTGTTTACATTTCAGCTGTCAGTGGGGAAGCCTGCTGACTGCTGATGAGTCATCGGCTGTTAAAGACACGATGGCCGTCTTTCTGGCCAACTGTTTAAGAATGGCCCAATCAGATCAAATTCGATAATAGGTTAGATCCCATGTCTCCCACTAGGTGGATTCCCCCCCCCCCCCCGTTTGTTCTGGTAATTACTGAGACAGAAACACATAATAATAATAATAATACTAATACAAGGAAGCATGAAGCACACTTTATATTTGTGTTTTATAATGTATCCCTCTTTCTCTGTAGCAATTGTCATTATCTCATGAGAGTCCTATTCTTTGTGAACCTATATAGGCCATCCAGTGTTAATGAAGAGGTGGAGACTTAGCTCCTTGCACATATAGAAAGAACTGCATTATCATTGATGATAATGGGGGATTTTAACTACCCAGAAATTAACTAGAGTAATGGAACTGCTGGAACAGTGAAGGGACATACATGTATTAACCTATTACAAGACCATTTTATAGTACAGTTCATAGAGGCCATAAAAACCTATGTGGCTCACAGGCAAAGTGATAGCGATAAATAATAAGAAAAGAGCTTTTAAAAAAATAAAAAATAAAGGAACACTATCATCATTTAAATGGTACAATAATAATAACAGAATATGAGAAAAATCAATCAAGGCTGCCACAATTCAAAATGAACTACAGATTGCAAAAGAGAATAGGACAAGCCCTAAAAAAACAAAAACCTTCAAATATGTTAATAGTAAAAAGATCAGGTCCAAGTATGTAAGCCCTTTACAAAATAATCTGGGGACAAAGAGAAGGCAAATGTATTAAATGCCTTCTTCAGCTCTGTGTATACAAAGGAGGATAGGGGAGCTCAAGCCCATCATGGGAATATTGGCAAATAGTGATGGACGAACTTCCGATGGGACGTTTCGCGAACGCGGACCGCGAACGTGGCCGATAGTTAGCGGACCGGAACGTTCACGGCGGGCCCCATTGACTTCAATGGGAGGCGAACTTCGCAAACCTACAGGTCAAATTTGCAGCCACAAAATAATTAATAGCTGTGCAAACATAGTCCCACCACATGGCCAATGACATAACACATGTATGAGGTGAATCTGGGATCGACAACTACAAGCATTCTTTTTTTATATGGGAAATTGTTGTGACAATTCAGGACTGTGGAGCACATGAAGGCAATGGAGGAGAGGGAAGGTCAGGGACCAGGGTAGGCAAAGAAGAGGGTGCAGGAGATGATCACCAGCAGCGTGACATACAGCAATGACACCTGCACGGTGATAGAGTCATCTGACAACAGCACCGTGATAGAGAGCACTGACATCAGCAGCGTGACATAAAGCACTAACACCAGCACCGTGATATACAGCACTGACAGCAGCACCGTGATAAAGAGTACTGACATCAGCACCGTGATATACAGCACTGACACCTGCACCATAAGCAGCCCCCCGAGGAAGTCAGCATAGCACAGGGATGGTGGGAGCCCCTCATAATGAGCATAGCACAGGGATGGTGGGAGCCCCTCATAATGAGCATAGCACAGGGATGGTGGGAGCCCCTCATAATAAGCAGCCCCAGGAGGATTTCAGCATAGCACAGGGATGGTGGGAGCCCCTCATAATAAGCAGCCCCAGTAGGAATATGACACCGCTCAACCTCTTCAAAGAGGAGGGTACGGGCATATAGTACGGTATGCTTTTTTGGACAAGGAAGTGAGCCAAATGAAGAAAGAAGGTCTCTGTGCTCGATTAAAAAAATTGTTTATAGACATATACATGGTCTACTGGTCACATGTGTTGAATTCCTCCGAGATCCATGCCTCATAAATTTTTAGAAATGTGAGGTAGTTAACACTGTCGTGAGCTAGGTGAGTACGCTTATCGGTCACGATCCCCCCTGCTGCGCTGAACGTCCTTTCAGACAGGACACTGGATGAGGGGCAAGCCAACAGTTCGATTGCAAATTGGGCAAGCTCTGGCCAGAGGTCAAGCCTGCCCACCCAGTAGTCCAGGGGTTCATCACTCCTCAGAGCGTCCACTTCGGCCGTTAACCCGATGTAGTCGGACACCTGACGGTCTAGGCGTTCCCTGATGCTGGATCCGGATGACACCTGTCGATGGGTCGGCTGAAAGAATGACCTCATATCCGAAGTCACCAACACATCTTCAAACCGGCCTCTTCTTGCAGGCGCAGTTGGATTGATACCCGCAACTCCTCTGGGAGTGGGAATTGCTCCTCTGCCAGCGCACGCAAAAGCAGAATGCAGCATTTCTCGAAGCAAGGCCTGGAAGTGCTCCATTCTGACAGCCCTCTGTGACGGCGGTAACATTTCCGCCATTTTGTGTTTATACCGGGGGTCTAAGTACGTTGCCACCCAGTACTGGTCCTTGACCCTTATGCTTTTTATACGGGGGTCCCTATTAAAACACTGGAACATGAAGGCCCCCATTTGCACTAAGTGGAAGCGGCGTGGTGGCCTGGCTCCTGCTCATCATCCAGGATAATGTCGTCCTCTTCATTCTCCTCTCCCCATCCACGCACAACAGGGATCCCAGAAAGGTTTAAAGCATGCTCTTCTTCCTCCTCCTCATCCGCCCCGGCACTATCCTCCTCTGACTCCTCTTCAGACTCCTGTTGTTGACTTGTCTCAGATAGAGTAGCCCCCCCTGGGAATTCATCCAGCATTGCGACTTCCTCATCTTCCCGATCCTGCTCCTCCACAGCTTGATCAATGACACGACGCAATGCACGCTCCATAAAGAAGGCATAAGGTACCATGTCACTGATGGCGCCATGGCTGCGACTGACCAGTGTGGTGATCTCCTCAAATGGGTGCAGAAGTCTGCATGCGTTGCGCATGAGCAGCCACTGGCACGGTGAAAAAAACCCGGCTCCCCAGAACCGGTTCTGCCGCAGAGTTCATACAGGTAGACGTTAACTGCACATTTCTGCTGGAGCAGCCTATCAAGCATATAGAAGGTTGAGTTCCATCGCGTCGGGCAATCGCAAATAAGATGTCTGACCGGCAGATTGTGTCGCCGCTGAATGTCAGCAAGGCGAGCCATGGCCGTGTAAGATCTTCTGAAATGGGCCGAGATTTTCCTTGCCTGCCGCAAGATGTACTGGACCCCAGGGTATTTGACAAGGAATCGCTGCACGACCAAGTTTAAGACGTGTGCCATGCATGGCACGTGCGTGATTTTGCCCTGTTTCAATGCGCTAAGCAGATTGGCACCGTTGTCACACACCACTTTACCAACTGTCAAATTGAGTGGTGTTAGCCACTGATCTGCCTGTGAACGAAAAGCTGAAAGGAGTGGCGGGCCAGTGTGGCTCTTGGATTCTAGGCACAACAGACGCAGCACGGCATGGCAACGCCTCACTTGGCATGTCGAATAGGTTCTGGGGAGCTTGGGCGGCACAGCGGAAGAAACGCTAGCAGCGGAAAAGGAGGAGTCAGCCGAGGAAGAGAGGGAGGAGGATGGAGTAGGAGGAGGAGGAGAAGAAGAGTCAGGCCTGCATGCAATCCGTGGCGGTAAAACCAAATCTACATGGGTGCCACGGGTTACATGCTTGACGGCCGTCAGAAGGTTCACCCAGTGGGCAGTAAAAGTGATATACCTTCCCTGCCCGTGTTTGCTAGACCACGTGTCTGTGGTCAGATGTATCTTGGCACCGACACTGTGTGCCAGAGATACATTCACTTGCCGCTGAACATGGCCATATAGCTCTGGGATGCCCTTCTCTGAGAAATACTTCCTTCCTGGGACCTTCCATTGTGGTGTTCCAATGGCCACAAATTTGGGAAAGGCCTCCGAGTCCACCAGTTTATATGGCAGTAGTTGGTGGGCTATCAGTTCTGACAAGCCAGCCGTCAACCGTTGGGCAAGAGGGTTATCCGGCGTCATCATTTTTTACGCTCGAACATTAGGCCCACGGAAGCCTGCCTTTTTGCAGAAAAACGTGAGCTTGGCGTGATGGAAGGTGGAGTGGAGGACAATTGTGAGGAGAGAGGAGAAGGAGAAGTATGCCGCGTACACACAATCAAACAATCCGGTGGAAAAGTCCGGCAAACTCAAGTCCGCCAAACAATCCCCCCGTGTGTAGCCTCCGGCATGCTTTTTTGACCCGAAAGTACGGCGGACTTAGAATGCCGTGTTGCACTCCAATCTTCCCGCCGGACTTGCATTTCGGCGGACAATCCGGCCGTGTGTATGCCAGTCTGCCGTACTTTTGAAATGAGCGGACTTTTCCCGTCCGAAGAAAAGTCCGCTCATTTTGAGCGGGTCTCCAGGTAGGCGGGGCCCGCGAAGGAGACGTCGCTGGCCCCGCCGCCTGGTATGGACTTAAAGGGGAACCCCAACGCTGGAAAAAATCGGCGTGGGGTCCCCCCCAAGTCCACAACAGACCCTTGTCCGAGCACGCTACCCGGCTGGCCAGGAAAGGGGGGGCGAGCGAGCGCCCCCCCTCCTGAGCCGTACCAGGCCGCGTGCCCTCAACATGGGGGGTGCCTTGGGGAAGGGGGGGCCGCGCGGCACCCCCACCCCAAAGCACCTTGTCCCCATGTTGATGAGGACAAGGGCCTCTTCCCGACAACCCTGGCCGTTGGTTGTCGGGGCCTGCGGGCGGGGGGCTTATCGGAATCCGGGAGCCCCCTTTAATAAGGGGGCCCCCGGATACCGGCCCCCCACCCTATGTGAATGAGTATGGGGTACAATGTACCCCTACCCATTCACCTGTAAAATAAAAGTACAAAAAAAACACAACACACAAGATAAAATACTTTATTGCACAGCTCCGGGGGTCTTCCGTCTTCGGGGGTCTTCTCGCCGGACTCCTCCGCTATCTTCTTGTAGCTCTTTTGCTAGTGGAGGAGTCTGGCTTTCTTCCTCGCCGCCGGCCTCTTCTTCCGACTTTGGGGGTCTTGTCCCCCTCTTCGGTTCTTCTGCCGGGCCACCGCGCCTTCTTATAGCTCTTTTACAGGCGGTGGCCCGGTCTGGGGAGGCCGGACCATCTAGGAGGGGGGTGGTTAGTCCGGGCACTTTTGGATGGGTTTTGAAGTAAGTGGGCCACAATAGAGACCCCTAGGGGATGCTCTGATGGGCGGGGATGGGTGGGGGAGAGGGGGATGGGTGGGTCTTCGAACACGCGCTGTATGTATTGGGAGAATGGTGGACGTGGGGTGGGGGGTGTCCCTCCTCCTTCTGCCCCTTTCAATTTTTGGTCTAATAATTATTAATGTCAACGAGTAGTTTGAGTATTATTTCATGGAACGTGAGGGGTTTGGGAGATCCAAAGAAGAGATCGGCGATCACGCTGGAAGCAGAGGGAAGGGGACCTGGCCTGCTTTTCTTACAGGAAACGCATCTAACCCCAAACACTGCTTTGCAGTTAAATAGTTGGAAATTCCAGGCATATTATCACTCTTTCCATTCATCTTATTCTAGGGGGGTGAGTGTTTTAGTAAAGAGGGGAATGGATTTTCTATGTAAGGAGTCTTCTATTGACGAGGAGGGTAGGTTTGTTTTTCTGTATTGCCTGATTGGTAGGCAACATTATATCCTAGCTAACATCTACATACCTCCTCCTTTCAAGATGGAGGTTATGTATAAATTATTTACATTTAGCTTGGATAAACTAGGTATTCCGTGGGTAATACTAGGGGACTTTAATTAAAGGAGTTTGGACAGATTCCCATGCCCGGATGGGAACAGAATAAGTCGATTATCGGGGTATTTATCAGAAATAGGGTTGAGCGATCTTTGGCGAATGCGACATCCCCAAGAGAGACAGTATTCCTGCTTCTCTAATACCCACCACACTTTATCAAGAATAGATATGGTATTTGGGAACAAGGAGGCATCGGGACTGGTACAGGATATAGAGTATGGTGCAAGGGGGATTTCAGACCATTCCCCATTGTTCATTATTTTGAGCATGGGAGATAGAACAGGTCCTGGGGAGTGGAGGGTAAACCCTGGCTGGTTGGAACTGATCGGTAGATCTAGCTATTTAGTGGATAGGGTCAGGGAATTCCTCCAAAACAACAAGGGCTCAGCGGCACCTGGAATGGTTTGGGACTCTTTAAAAGCCTATATTAGAGGTATATTAATACAGCAAATTGCGACAATTAAGAGGGAAACCCGTGACCAGGAGAGTGCAATTAGAAACGATGTTATTCAGGCGGAGAGAGCGTACATAGAGGATCCATCACTAGATAGGCAGAAGGTATGGTTGGATAGCCAGCAGATATATAAAATGGCACTCTTGAAGAAGGCAGAGAACAGACGTATATTTCAACGCCAACATTATTTTGGTGAAGGGGAGAGGGTGGGTCGCACCCCCTCTCCCTTTTGGTTCAAACGAATAGTTCTTCTACATCGATACAAGCAATTAAAACATCGAAGGGTGACCTTGTCTCTAGCCCCTCTGCTATTACGAAGGTACTTGGTGACTATTATAAAAATTTATATAAATCAGTTACGCAGGGCTACTCCATGGATTTCTTACATCAAACAGCAATTCCAACTTTATCAGAACAGGATAAAATGAGTCTTGAGTTACCACTTACGTTAGAAGAGTTAAAAAATGCAGTAGCTGAAATGCCTAATTGTAAATCCCCAGGCCCTGACGGGTTACCAACAGAAATTTATAAACGATATGGCGAAGTGCTGTTGCCAGAACTCTTGGAAACATTAAACCATGCATTGGAGGAGGGTGAACTTCCCTCTTCCATGCTGGAGGCAAATATCACTTTAATACTTAAGGAGGGTAAGGACCACCAGGAAGTTTCATCATATCGGCCAATATCCTTGTTATGCTCCGATGTAAAAATACTGGCCAAGGCCCTAGCGACCCGCCTGAGTAACTGTATCCATAGTTTAATACACCCAGACCAGTCTGGGTTTATTCCGGGCAGGTCAACCAGCACCAACATTAGGAGAGTTTTTCTTAACATACAAACACCTAGAGATAATGATGGACCGGGAGCTATACTAGCTCTAGATGCCATTAAGGCCTTTGACAGTTTGGAATGGGGCTATTTATGGAGAGTGTTGGAGCGTTTTGGTTTTGGCCCTCTATTTATTCAATGGGTAAAGCTACTGTTAAAGAGACTTAGGGCAAAAGTCAAGATGGGAACTGTATTCTCCGAAGTGTTCCAGCTGGAGAGGGGGACGAGGCAGGGATGTCCGTTGTCCCCCCTCCTGTTTGTTCTGGCTATGGAACCCCTGGCTGTCCTGACGAGATCGCGTTCGGACATCCAGGGATTCCGACGTGGTTTTGGGGAAGACAAAATTGCCTTGTTTGCGGACGATGTCCTGTTCTTCATTGGGGACATGGGCTCTACTTTGGACAATATAATGCAGATGATGGGGGAGTTTGGGCAACAATCAGGCCTGGTAATCAACTGGAAAAAATCAGCTCTCCTACCGTTGACCAGACCCGGGGACGTACTACCGCCTATAATTACGTGCTTGGAGGTAGTGTCTAAGTTGAAGTACCTGGGTGTCTGGATAACTGGAGAAGTAAACCAGTATGTTAAGGAGAATTTAGTACCATTGTTGATGAAATTGAAGCAGAAGGTTGACAATTGGTGTTGTCTCCCTCTCTCCGCGGCGGGGCATTGCAATTTAATTAAAATGATTTGGCAGCCGCAAATTTTATATATTTTGCATAACTCTCCAACTTGGATCAACCAGAAGTGGTTCAAGAAGCTGGAATCCCTGTTTCGTGATTTAATTTGGAAGAAGGGGCAAGCTCGGATTAGGTTACAGACATTGCAGCTCCCCGCCGGGAAGGGAGGAATGGCGATACCACACCCGAGATCATACTTTTTGTCAGCCCAGCTCCAGCATTTAGCTGAGGCTGGGCTCCATAGTGGAGGGCACTCAAACCACAGACTGATGATTGATAGTGCACCGCACAAGTTATTGGTTGAAGTTTTGGAAGCCAACTCGTTTGCACATAGGCATTCTACTAATGAACTAGCGAGGAAGGTGTGGTGGATAGCGAAGCAACTAATGGGATACGTAGGAGTGACTGAATATACCCCCTTATGGTACAATGGAAACCTGGCTGAACTAAACAGTATAGATAGATCTTTGGAATGGGAGAGACAGGGGATCAGCAGGCTAGTGCAATTATATGAAGGGAATTTAATGAAATCCTTTGAAGACCTTAGGCAGGAATTTAGTATCTCCAACAAGACGTTTTACAAATATCTGAAATTGAGGCATGGAATTCTGGCACAGTATGGGTCGCTTGTTATTGCAAGGACTGAAACCCCCTTGCTCCAGGGACTTATTGATCGAAGGCAAATAAAAGGCCAGATTTCCAGGCTATATATAAAACTTAGGGATAAAACTTTGAAGGGGGAGGGACCTGACAAGAGCAGGCGGGGATGGGTGGGGGATGTAGGGTTAATAACCCAGAAGCAATGGGACGAGACACTTGAACAAGGGAGTCTGGTGTCTATATCTCCTTCACAGCGAATGTCTCATTTGTTTCTTATACATAGGGTATATTATACCCCCCAAAAGATGTGGAAAATGGGTAGGAAACCCAGGGATGATTGCCCCAGATGTGGGGCACCAGGCGATCTTATCCATATGGTGTGGAAGTGCCCAAAATTGTACAGGTATTGGATAGAAATTGTACATAGAATAAACAGGACCTTCAAGACTAGCTTGAAACCAGAAGCTAAGATCTGCTTATTGGGGATTCTAGAGGAGGGTAGAGTTCCCTTCCCAACAAGGACGTCTATATTAAGGTGCCTGTACCAAGCCAGGCGGCTAATAGCAATAAATTGGCAAGCAAAAAATCCCCCTGTATTAGAATCATGGGTAAATGCAATCAATTCCACAATTTGGTGTGAACGAGCAATGTTTATTAAGCAAAACAATTTAAAGAAATTTAGGGCTCTATGGAACCCCTGGTTGAGCTATATAGGATACCCCCTGAGTGGGATTCCGGAGAGATAGACTTAGTGTCCGCTAGCCCGACTTGGGGTTGCGAGGGTGGGGGGGGGGGGCTTTTTTCTCTTGTACCACCCTCGGTGTAATGCCTCTTATTTGTGTCGGCCCTCTCCCTTTTTCTCGACCCCAATGGCGTCCACCATTTTCCAAACAATCAGCCACGATCGAGGTGGCGGTGGCTAATAGAGTGTGTTCGAAGTGGGGGGGTGGGGGGTTGGGGGATAGCAATGTTGGTAAGCCGGTGGTTATCTGAGTGTTATACATGGCTTTGCTTTCATTATATATGTATGAGATGACGGTCTTTGTGAATCATGAAAGTCATTGTATTTTTTGTGTATAAAAATTTAATAAAGAGAAATTAGTTAAAAAAAAAAAAAGCCCACACTGCGGAACCATGTGTCGGTGTCCTGGGAGCGCCAGATGTGACCGTACATGGTCGATGACTCGCTCCTGATACATTTGCAGTCTGCTTTGTCCCTCCTGTGCAAAGTAAGTTATTCCTGCTTCTCCTCCCTATCTGCTGGTCCATATCTCCCTCTGAACTCCCCTCCTCTTCCTCTCTTGTGGGCACCCACATGACATCACTAGACACGTCATCATCAACGTCACCTTCCCCACTGCTATAAGTAGAGATCTCGGAGTAGGCAGCAACACCGGGGACCAACCTCCTCCTTGGGCTGATGTGGGTACTGTCGTCAGACTGCTGAGTAGCGGTTGTTGCTACCTCCTCTTCCTGATCCAATACCAAGAGTGGCTGCGCATCAGAAATGTCCTCTTGATATGGATCGGAAAATAATTCCTGTGACTCAAGCGGAAGGTATGTGGTGGTAGTGTTGTTGGTGGTAGTGTCTTTGGGGGTGCACATAGTAGAAAGTGAAGAAGAGGGTGCAGATCGAGAGGATGAGGAGGGTGCAGAAGAGTAAGGCTGAGCGAGCCACTCAACCAAGTCTGGTGCATCCTTTAAAGTAATTGAAGGCACCATCTGCAACTTCCCACTTTGGCTCAAGCCTGTTGCTCCTGCCCTACCCCTACCACCCCTGCGGAAGGGCCTGCCTCTTCCTCTGCCTGTCATTTTTTAAATGACCCTGTGACAAAACTCTCAGTCCCTATACCGATGAAGGACTGCTGCAGTATAGGGCAGCGGTCAGCAGTAGTGCACCTCAACCCTATGTATTGTGGACCTATACCAGTCCTTAAAGAATAGCAGACTGTACCTCACTCGACCCTATGTACTATAGCACCCTACACCAGGTTATTACCAGTCCTTATAAAGGACCTTTGTGGAATAAGTAGGTTGTGTGTGAGTGATTAGCAGACTGTACGTCAGTCCCTATACCGATGATGGACTGCTGCAGTATAGGGCAGCGGTCAGCAGTAGTGCACCTCAACCCTATGTATTGTGGACCTATACCAGTCCTTATAGAATGGCAGACTGTACTTTACTCAACCCTATGTACTGTAGTACCCTATACCTTACCAGTCCTTATAAGGACCTTTGTGGAACAAGTAGGTTGTGTGTGAGTGATTAGCAGACTGTACGTCAGTCCCTATTCCGATGAAGAACTCCTACAGTATAGGGCAGCGGTCAGCAGTAGTGCACCTAAACCCTATGTATTGTGGACCTATACCAGTCCTTATAGAATAGCAGACTGTACCTCACTCAACCCTATGTACTGTAGCACCCTAGACAGACCAAGTTACCAGTCCTTATAAGGACCTTTGTGGAACAAGTAGGTTGTGTGTGACTGATTAGCAGACTGTACGTCAGTCCCTATACTGATGGACTGCTGCAGTATAGGGCAGCGGTCAGCAGTAGTGCCCCTCGAACCCTATGTATTGTGGACCTATACCAGTCCTTAAAGAATAGCAGACTGTACCTTACTCGACCCTATGTACTATAGCACCCCACACCAGGTTATTACCAGTCCTTATAAGGACCTTTGTGGAACAAGTAGGTTGTGAATGATTAGCAGACTGCAGCAGAAGGGCAGCAGTCAAGTATAATATTCTTTCTATATTTGGAAGAAAGAATATTATACGTGTACAAGCTTATTACCATACCACTGATACCAGTCCTGAAAAGAACCTTTGTGGACCTAATATAGTAACAGCTACTGATTAAACTGACCCTCACTGCCTCACACACTGCCTCACACACTGCTTCCTGCCTGTCCCTATATAAACTGACAAAACAGAGGCTGCTGGAACAATAACTGGTTACTGGAATAGCACTTTTGTGGACCTGATAGTAACAGCTACTGATTAAACTGACCCTCACTGCCTCACACACTGCTTCCTGCCTGTCCCTATATAAACTGACAAAACAGAGGCTGCTGGAACAATAACTGGTTACTGGAATAGCACTTTTGTGGACCTGATAGTAACAGCTAATGATTAAACTGACTCTCCCTGCAGCACACACCGTCCTGTCCCTTTCTCTAAACTGACAAAAGACACTCAGGCTGCTGCAACAATAAGTAGCACAGCAAACCTATATACACCTAACACCTATACCAGTCCTGAAAAGAACTTTTGTGTACCAAATAGCTAGCGATTTGGGTCACTGCAATCTCTCCCTGCTCCACACAGCAACCTCTCCCTATAGTGACAGAAGAAAGAATGTAAAATGGCCGCCGGATCGGGTGTATTTATAAGTTAGGGGGAATGTCCAAGTGTCCATGTGCTGTAATGTCTCAATTGGCTGTCCTGTACCCCATGATGGATGTGTCATCATAGGTCAAAGTTCTTTTTCACAGAAAACACGGAAGTCCGCCGGGCGAACGGCGGAAATAGTCCGCCAATCGGGCGAATCGCGAACAGCCGAAATTCGCCGCGAAACGACTGCCGGGCGAACCGTTCGGCCATCACTATTGCCAAATGAACCACTTTGGTTTAAAATTGATAAGGTCCAGAAAAATATAGAGTTAATAAAGGTAAATAAGGCACCTGCAGGGGAAAACACCCACAGTTCCTAAAATAATTGAGCTCTGTTATTTCAAAGCCATTGTTTCTAACTTTTAGGTACTTTTTTAATGACTAACATAGTACTACTGGACTGGTGTAAGGTCAGTGTGGTGCCTATATTTAACCACTTCAATACAGGGCACTTAAACACCTTCCTGCCCAGACCAATTTTGAGCTTTCAGCGCTGTCGCACTTTGAATGACAATTGTGCGGTCATGCTACACTGTACCTAAATGAAATTTTTATCATTTTTTCCCCACAAATAGAGCTTTCTTTTGGTGGTATTTGATCACCTCTACGGTTTTTATTTTTTGCGCTACAAATAAAAAAAATACCGATTTTTTTTTTAAAAATAATGTTTTTTTTTGTTTCAGTTTCAAAACTTTGTAAATAAGTACGTTTTCTCCTTCACTGATGGGGCTACACTGATGGGCACTGATGGGCACCAATGTGGCACCAATGAAGTGGCACTGATAGGCGGCACTGATAGGCGGCACTGATGGGCGACACGGATGGGCGACACGGACGGACACTGATAGGTGGCACAAATTGGCACTGATAGCTGGCACGGATGGGCGGCACGGATGGGCATGGATAGGCGGCACAGATGGGCATGGATAGGCGGCACAGGTGGGCACTCATAGGCGGCACAGGTGGGCACTCATAGGCGGCACAGGTGGGCACTCATAGGCGGCACAGGTGGGCACTCATAGGCGGCATCGGTGTTATACTATAGTAATGGATGCCAATCAGTGGCAAACAATAATGCGTGCCAATCAGTGATGCCCATTGTGGGCACTGATTGGCATCCATTATGGGCACTGATTGGCACCCATTGTGCTGACTGGCATCCCTGGTGGTCTAGGGAGGATTATGACCTTTATTACCTTTTCCCTGGTGGTCTGGTGGCGTCCCTGGTGGTCCAGTGTGGGCATCCTCGGGGGGGGCTGTGCTGATAATCGATCAGCACAGACCCCCCCTGTCAGAGGAGCAGCCGATCGGCTCTCCTCTACTCGCGTCTGACAGACGCGAGTGAGGGAAAGCCGATCACCGGCTCTTCCCATTTACACTGTGATCAGCCGTGATTGGACACGGCTGATCACATGGTAAAGAGTCTCCGTCGGAGACTCTTTACCGAGATCGTAGTTGCCGGGTGTCAGACTGACACCCCGCAACAACGATCGCCGCGATGCGTGCCCCCGGGGGCGCGCAGCGGGTCATAATCCTGATCACGTCATATGACGTCCGGTCAGGATTATGAAACCATTTTGCCGCCGTCAATTGCCTATAGGGCGGGCGGCAAGTGGTTAAAAAGGGTTCAAAGTCTTTACCAAGTAACTAAAGACCTGTTAGCTTAACGTCTATAGTTTGGAAGATACTGAAGAGTTTAATAAAAGACCACATAGATTCATGAAAGACAGAAGTCAAAGAAAGCTGACTTTTTATTTTTATTTTTTATGGTGAGGTAAACAGAACCTTAGACAAAGGAGTGCCTGGTGATATAGTATACTTAGATTTTGCAAAAGTGTTTGACACATACTAGGGGAAGTAGGGGGAGTACAACTGGGAGAATACATGGTGGAAAAGGATCTGGGTGTTCTGGTAAATCATAAGCTAAATGCATGCAGTGCCAAGCTGCAGTTTCCAAAGCGATTGTATTAAAAGAGGTATGGACTGCAGAGAGAGAGAGATAGAGAGAGACATCATTTTGCTCATGTACAACTCATTAATAATACCTCATCTGGAATATGGAGTTCAGTTTTGGTTCACAAAAATGATATTGGGGAACTGGAGAAAGTGCGGAGAAAAGCAAGCAGACTGATAAGACGCATGGATGAGCTCAGCCATGAGGAAATCTTAACTAAACTGAGTTGATTCTCTGGTTTTCCCCAGTGAATGACTGTGCAGGGTGTGTGTTTGTCAGAACAAGTTTGATCATTGGAGAGTTCCCAGCATAGCTAGAGAACTGGCCACGGTGTGTTCTCCTGATGGTCGGTTATCAAAAGGAAAAAACAAAGGGACTGGCAGGAACACTAGGAATTTCACAAAATGAAGCAATGCAAGGAGAACATCATACTTTTTCATATAAGTCATGGCACAGCAGGCACATGTCAGGATAATGAAAATGTTGGGTTTACATACTCTTTAAGGTCATCATAAAGGACAAGGGGGCACTCTTTACATCTGGAGTAAAAGAGATTTAATCTGCAAATATGGAAAGGCTTCTTCACTGTAAGAGCTTTAAAAATGTGACATAGATTTCCTCAAGAGCTGGTTCTGGCCAGATCAGTAGATTGTTTTAAGAAAAGCATGCATGCTTTCCTAAGTGCACATACTATAACTGGATACTAAATATTCATAGGTATATATATATATATATATATATATATATATATATATATATATATATTATTCATAGTTTATCTAAGAAATATCCGATTGCATTTTAGGCATTAGGAAGGAATTGTTTCCTCACTGGAGTAAATTGGATTCATGTGTTAACCCTTTCGCTGCCAGAGCCTTTTTTGCAATTTTTTTTTCCACACGTTTTAAAAATAATGTCTGAAGATTACATAAAACCCCCAAACATTATATATTTTCTGAAAGCAGACAGCCTAGAGAATAAAATAGTGGTAGTTCCAATTTTTTCCAGCATGTCAAACCTTAAATTTGTGTGTGCCCATGTAATGGGGACAAACTTCAGTACCCTATATTTTCTATAGGCGACCATTCAAAAGTCTGCTATAGCTCATCAGTTTAGAGTATTGAAGGAGGTCTTGTGCTAGAATTATTATTCTCACTCCGGCGTGCGCGGTGATATGTAACATGTGTATCACAATCAACATTTTCACACATAGGCAACCCCGACGCATTCCTTTACATTCAAATGTGTGGGGGGGAGGGCAAATATTTTTTTTTTTGCTTAACTTTTTTTTTACATCACATGAATACCCGAAAATACTCTGCATGTCTCTTCTGGGCTCCACTGAATGTATTGCAAAGTAGGGATGAGCTTCATGTTCGAGTCGAACCTGTGTTCAACTCGAACATCATCTGTTTGCCGTTTGGCAAATTCTGAACATTATGGGCCGTACACGTCAAATTCGAGTGGCGCGTCATGGCCCATAATTCACTGCGGTATCGCAGTGCATTGCTGGCTGCTGATTGGCCAAGCATACACTATGACCTGCATGCTTTGGCCAATCACAGCGCAGAAAAAACAGAGAGCCATGATTGGCCAAAGCCAGGTTGGCTTTGGCCAATTATGTCTCAGGGGGTTTAGTACATGCCCCACACTATATAAGGCCGCCTGCGTGGCAGCCTTTTGTAGTGTGTTGCAATGGCGGAGAGAGATAGATAGAGAGACAGTGTCATTTGATTTAAGTTAGATAGAATAGGCAGGCGAGTCAGTTAGCTTCAGTTACAGTATGTAGAGGATATATATGCATTCCAGGTGTGTTATTTGTGTGTGTGTGTATATATATATATATTGTAATGGACGCCGTGGCTGGGTCCTGGAAGGACACTATATTTCCCCTCTGTTTGGGTTGTGCTCTCTTTAAGGGAATAAAATTGATTAACCCACCTGTTAAGGCAGTGTCTTTAAAAAGCAAGACAGGAAGTTGTAGATGGGTGTGGTGGAGTGTGAGCAGCTTGCTGCTGGCTGAAGAGTGGTTTGCCCTGTGGGAGACTGTAGTCCGTGTAAGGGACTGGGAAAGGCTGACAACCTTGAGAGTCAGGAAGACTAAGGAAGTCGGTGAGTCCAGGGGGCTGGAAAGAGTTGACAAATCTGTTGGGAGCAAGCAGAGGAACTGTTGACAATTGAGAGCCAGGTGGCTTGGTATGTTCATTTGTGTGCTGAATGAATTTAAACCCCTGCGTGGGATTACTGGACGAACTAATATTTTGTTTTCTTATAATAAACGTGGGCTACCAGGCCCTTAACCATAAAACGCCTGCCTGATGTAGACTAAAACGTGCATCTACCAATTGTGCTTAATCACCCGAACATTACAATATATATATATATATATATATATATATATATATATATATATATATATATATATATATATATATTTATACACTGTATTCAGTTTAGATAGAATCATTCCTGTTATTCTCTTCATAATATACTGACAGGCAGGGAGCTGCACTATTTTCACTTAGTGTATTGTGTCCTTTGCACAGTGTGCACCTAAAGCTTTACCTGAATACAATTGCCGGCATTCTCATACAAGTACAGGCAGGGAGCTTCAATATTTTGTTTTAATGTCCTTTGCACAGTGTGCACCTAAAGCTTTACCTGAATACAAATGCCGGTGTTCTCATACAAATACAGGCAGGGAGCTGCAGTATTTTGTTTTAGTGTCCTTTGCAAGGTGTGTACCTAAAGCTTTACCTAAATACAATTGCCGGTGTTCTCATACAAATACAGACAGGGAGCTGCAGTATTTTGTTTTAGTGTCCTTTCCACAGTGAGCACCTAAAGCTTTACCTGAATAAAATTACCGGCGTTCTCATACAAATACAGGCAGGAGCTGCAGTATTTTGTTTTAGTTTGCTTTGCACAGTGTGCACCTAAAATTTTACCTGAATACAATTGCCAATGTTCTCATACAAATACAGATAGGAGCTGCGGTATTTTGTTTTAGTGTCCCTTGCACAGTGTGCACCTAAAGTTTTACCTAAATGCAATTGCGCTCAACTACAATATCTGTGAGTGGTTGCAGTGTTGTGGCAACAGCACCAGTTCCTAAGGCCCAATTTTTCAGCCCCTGTTTAACAGGGGCATGTAATTAAAAAATGTTATGCAATACTTTGCAGCAGGGCTCATTCCTGCGCTCCAACTAGAGTATCTGTGAGGGGTTGCAGTGTTGTGACACCAGTGCCTAAGGCCCAATTTTTCAGCCCATGTTTAACAGGAGCATGTAATTACAATTTTTTATGCAATATTTTGCAGCAGGGCTCATTCCTGCGCTCCAACTAGAGTATCTGTGAGGGGTTGCAGTGTTGTGGCACCAGCACCAGTGCCTAAGGCCCAATTTTTCTGTAATAACAATTCTTGATCTAATATTTCACAGCAGGGCCCATTCCAGCACTCACCAAGAGTAACTGTGAGGACATACAGTGTTGTGGCACCAGCACCACCAACACCACCACCAAAGGCCCAATTTTTCTACCACTGTTCAACAATAGCATGTAATTACAATTCTTGATATAATAGTTCACAGCAGGGCGTTCCAGCGCCCACCAAGAGTAAATGTGAGGGCTCACAGTGTTGTGGCAACACCAAAACCTTCGGCCCAAATTTCTACAGAGCATATAGGGCAGGCCCCTACTTTCAAACATCCAACTTACAAATGTCTCCTACTTGCAAATGGAAGGAGACAACAGGAAGTGAGATGAAATCTACCCCTAGGAAGGGAAATTCTCTCCTGTAAGAGTTGATATGGTAAAAAACTTGTCTCCTCTCCACTGATGCTTTATCACCAATCCTTGGGACAGAAAGTGAGGTAAAATCTTCTGAAGAGGTGCACAGACAGCAAAACAAATGTTACAGGGGTGATAACTCTTCCCTATGTTTTCCAAAAATCTTAAAAATTGATTTTTTGACTGGATCTACACTTTAAAAATGTACCAGTAAAACTTACAAACAGATTCTACTTAAAGTGGTTGTAAACCCTTACAAACCACTTTGGCCTACAGGTAAGCCTAGATTAAGGCTTACCTGTAGGTCCAAGAAATATCTCCTAAACCTATACGGTTTAGGAGATATTTGCCCGAAGACAGGCACCGCTGTCTACAGCGCATGCGCCGTAGACAGCGGCTCGCAGACGCACTGAGTGCGGCATTGTCAATGACGAAAGTTGCAATGCGCATGCGCGGGAGTGACGTCATCGCGGCTTCGCCGAATGACAGCGGCGGAGCTGCGAGACCCCACCGAGAAGATGGATGCGCCGGACTACAGGGGACAGCGGTGACTGTGCTGGCTCCTGTGTCAGGTAAGTGACACATAATGAACTACTATGCGATGCATAGTAGTCCATTATGCTTTGCCTTTGCAGAGAATGAGAGAGGAAGTAAACCCATCAGGGTTTACTTCCTCTTTAACAACAAACCTACAGTACCTGTCTTGTTTGCACCGCCTGTATACTGCTGTTCAAACTATATAGGGCCTGGGGGCCCCACGCCTTTCCTTTTTTTAATTTGGGTGCGGGGTTCCCCTTAACATCCATACAAAACCCAAAGAGCCTGTTAATGGACTGGGGGGTACCCATGCTGTTTGTCTCACTGATTTTCATCCATATTGCTGGGACCAGACATTATATTAAAGCTGCAAGCAGTTTTAAATTACTTTTATTCCTTTAAAAATGTAATTTTGTGCAGGGACTGTTCTTAGCATGGGAAACACGTGCCACTTCACAGGCATACTATAGACACCCCCCAGGTACGATATTTAAAGGAATATTTCACTTTTTTTCACTTTAAGCATCATTAAAAATCACTACTCTCGAAAAAAACTCCCATTTTTAAAACTTTTTTTTTCATTGATACATGTCCCCTGGTGCAGGACCCGGGTCCCCAAACCCTTTTTTAGGACAATAACTTACATATTAGCCTTTAAAATTAGCACTTTTGATTTTGAACATTTGAGTCCCATAGACTTTAACGGAGTTCTAAAGTTTGCACAAATTTTCGGTCCATTCAATTTCTGGTGCGAACCGAACCAGGGGGTGTTCGGCTCATCCCTATTGCAATGCAATACATCACTTCACAGCTAGCAGGGGACACTGAGAGGCTGACCTGAAAGTGACTGTGTCTGCTCTTCTGCCTTCCCTCTACCTGCAGACACCTTCCATGTCATTTGGGGGCCTGCAGCACAGATGGGCAAGCTAAGTCCGGAGTACATGGCAGGGGTGCTGGTACCAGAGGTGTGTGGAGGCAATCGGGCGGCAGCGCAGCTGCCCAAATGCATCCACCTGACAGACAGGAGTCTGCTTCTCAGTTTTACACCAATCCCAATGGCTGCAGCCATCAGATTGTGTGTGAAGCCCCTGCTGTCAAGTCCGTACAGACCTGGTAGCGAAAGGGTTAATTGATTTTAATTGG
The DNA here is from genome assembly GCF_037356315.1 of Lithobates pipiens. Taxonomy (NCBI): domain Eukaryota; kingdom Metazoa; phylum Chordata; class Amphibia; order Anura; family Ranidae; genus Lithobates; species Lithobates pipiens. The sequence goes on from NW_027507764.1 coordinate 211,306,130, forward strand.
ATCAACTGTGGTTATAGGATATTGTATTTTGACGTTTTCTGTATGGGAGTGTTGGTTTTCTTTCTTTTTTTTATTCTCTGTTGGTTGTACTGGGTGGACTTTTTCAACCAGATTAACTATGTAACCTGTAGTCAGCACCCAGTCAATGAAATATGTCCTTCTGCAGCAGTCAGTATTTGCTTATTCTGTCTTACTGTTTAATTTAATTATTAGCTTTGGTAGGCTCCTTTACTTATACAGTATTGATACATGTGAATAGCAGTAATGCCTTCTTTGTATATTTTCACCTTCATTGTCGGTATAATGATTCTCGTGTGCAAGTCAAGACTCTGCTTCACTGTTTATATTACTGTGTCCCTTACAAAAGCTAATGGAGGAAAGTTGTTGTAATGAGTGCAGTACGTGGGATAAGCTCAGAATTTAGCTGCAGTAATATTGCTTCCTGTTGAGATATAAAACATTGATGACTACTATACTAAGCTTTGCATATTATTTTTTGCCTTAAACAAAATCTATAGTAAAGTTATACTGTAAGAATCTGGGGTTTCTTTCACTATACCTACTGTATGTAACATTATACTTCAAACACATCCTATCTCAATTATTTTAGTAGTAAATTGATAAAATGATTGTGATAGTATAGTCAATAAACATTTGTAAGCAAAAGCTGCATCATAGTCAAAAAAACAAAAAACAAAAAAAAAAACACTCCAGTCAAATAATCTTTATTCTGTAACTTGGACACAGCTGTTTTAAGTTACAGTTTGATGTAATATTATGGATTTACAAAATCAAGTTTTGTATTGCTTCTATAAACACTAGAACCTTTTAAAAGCCTATAGTTTTTATGTCATTTGTTTTAAATAAGATGGCTTTGAAAGGCCACTGCCCTCTTTAATGCCAATGTTTAAATTAACTATTTAGCTACTTGACCTTGATTTCCCTTGGTCTTTTGTGTTTACAGTTTACAGTCTTATTTTACATTTCTTTTTCACATTATCTTGTTTAACATGGTAATTTAGTAAGTCAGATAAACACATGCAAGGATATGGATTTTGTTTTATTGCCCTTTTCCCCCTGTTTCTTCTTGCTGATAGTGGCATTGGACAGTGTAAAGACAAATACTATATGAAGCCACGTTCAACATAATAAAACAAGTTGTTCAACTTTGAAGCTAGCACTCTATCTGCTAGTAAAAACCTTGGAGACCACTTGTGGGGCATTCTGGATTGTCTGCGGACCTGAGAGATGGGGCCTATTGGACTCAGTTATCCCTACACTGTGAAAGACTATGAAAGTTAGTCTACCATTGCACCAGGTAGCCTTGGTGTTTTGTTTGGTATGTGTCTAGGAACTTTCGTCCTAGATGTATTCTGTCGTTTCTCCACTCTAATTTTGCTTTAAGAACCATCAGATTATAGCTCTTAGCCTTGACCATTCTGTTTCAGAGACTATTGGCCTCTCACACCCCAATTTAAACCTCTGTTGCACACATATATCCCTCTGTACCCTCTCATCTATCTATCCTAGTTCTCTTGATTCTTCAGGTGCAGCCCTTAAAACTCTGACATTTGCAAGGTAACTTTTCTTGTTACTTTCACCTCTGTGTGGGGTGGGGTGGGGGGGGGGGGGGTCTCTGAGTTAGCAGCCTTGTTCTGTAAGGATTCCTTCTTTGTGCTGCACAAGGACACAATTATCTTGAGGTCTAAAGCCTCCTTCCTCCCAAGTGTGGTCTCTTTTTTTTCTACCTTAACTGTGGCCTAGTCCAAAACATCCAAAATAAACTTCTCTCCACTGACTTGAAATGATGCATGCTGTAAGAGTTTACCTCTCAGCTATTGCCTCCTTTAGGACAAATGGGTTTCCTTCTTCTACTTTCATAGGATTCCAGAGGGAGCCTTTCTGCTTTTTGCTCCCCTATTGATAGGTGGATCAAATAAGTTGTCATTCGAGCCTATAGTTTGAAGAAGGCTGCTCCTTCCCTGTTAATGCATTCTCCATCACATCTGTTAGTGCTTCATGGGCTTTTTAGCACCAGACATCTGTTTCTCAGATTTGCAAGGCTGCCACTTGGGCTTCTGTTCACGCATCTGTCAAGTTCTACCAGGTGGATGTTCAGGTATCCTCTGGTGATGGGTCTCTTCCCTCTGTTCTTGCGATCTGAAGACTTATGAGACATATTCTAGGAAGCTACAAACAGACTGCTTATTGCTGTAGAATTTTTGCTTTCTTACAATTTTTTGTGCTTTGACAATGTTTTCTACATGCAAGGGTTTGGATTTTCTATGTGGGCTTTAACCCCTTGGCGCTGGCCACATGCAAACATGGGGCATCTCAGCTGGTGGGCCTTGGCCCTGAGAGGTCACATATATGTGTGAATTGGTGCAAATACAGCTGTGCTGAGAGTGTGGCATGGACACTCCTGGCATGGTTATTGGTGGCTAATGGATCGGGAGCTTTCCGATCATGTGACCGCTGTGACAGCCAATCATGGGGGACACATGATCATAAACCCTGCCTCGCCTCCCAGCATCATAAACCTCTTAAAGGGCCTGGAAACACCTGCTCCAAGAAGTTCATTTTCCTCTTCTCTCACCAACCTTTATATGGATTGGTGGGAGGAGCTCCATATTTTGCATGTAAAAATACATTTTGTGGCTATATCTATTGGTATGACTGTTATAGTGACAACCAGCAAGTCCAATTTTAGGGCTATAGATTTTTTTAATCTTAAGTTTGCAAGGTGATCTAACAACTGGTAAGGTATAAACCTCTTACTATAGGCAACCCTGTAGTAGTATTTTTTTCTGTTAGCAATGAGTTGCCATTATTATACATAGTTAAGGTGGTGCCTGTTGGTAAATTTACTGGGACAAGAAATTGTTCAGAGGGAGCTATTTTTGATGTAAAGCTGATTACAATCCAAGCATGTTTAAGCCAACAATGTTATCCTAAATAAACCACTGCTATGTGAAAGTAGAACTGGTAAGACTAGATAAGTGGAGCTACACAGAGGGAACCAGACTCAAAACTAGGTACAAAGTATGATTTAATAAACATGCAACACAAGTTACAAACAACATAAACACAACAACCTATTACAAATTACCAGTGACCAAGTGAAACTACCTAACTCAGTAACAAGTTCTATACAAAGCAGAAGGAGGAGTTGGGTTAAGCAAGGTCCAGCGAGGGTACGCAAAGGAAGGTGAGATGGGCCTAAATATCCACGCAGCAGCCAGCATCAATTGAAGACAAATTTTGGGGATTTTCTGCCTAGTGGGAGACACCTGCTGGTGGACATTAGAACTACAACCTTCAGCTTTCGGAACCCTAATGTGCTCTAGTTTCTAACAACTATAGAAAGAGACAGATTTATTGTTGGTCAAAATGTCAGGATGCATTATTGTAAGAACAAAAAGGTCAGAGAGCAATTAACACTAGAGTGACTAGCAATGTGACTTTTCAACAAATTTATATGTTGAGAAGTTTAACAAAGTAACTGAGACAACAAAGCCATACTTGTCAGTCCTACAGGTTGCTGTTTAACCGCTTGCCGCCCGCCAGTCAAATGATGGCGGCAAAGTGGTTTCAAAATCCTGACCGGACGTCCTCAGGATTTTGAGCCACTGTGCACCCCCGGGGGAACGCATCGTGGCGTTCGTTGTTGCGGGGTGTCAGTCTGACACCCCACAACTATGATCTCGGTAAAGAGTCTCCAATTGAGACTCTTTACCACGTGATCAGCCGTGTCCAATCACGGCTGATCACAGTGTAAATAGGAAGAACCGGTAATCGGCTTTTCCTCACTCGCGTCTGTCAGAGTAGAGTAGAAGAGAGCCGATCGGCTGCTCCTCTGACAGGCGGGTCTGTGCTGATCGATTATCAGCACAGCCTCCCCGAGGATGCCCACACTGGACCACCAGGGACGCCACCAGACCACCAGGGATGCCCAGCACCAGGTATGCCACCCTAGACCACAGGGATGTCAATAAGTGCCCACAATGGGCATCACTGATTGGCATACATTATTTGGCAATGGTTGGCATCCATCAGTACAAAACAATGCAATAAAATGTTGCTTATCAGTGCCCATCCGTGCCACCTATCAGTGCCCATCCATGCCACCTATCAGTGCCCATCCATGCCAACTATCAGTGCCCATCCATGCCAACTATCAGTGCCCATCCATGCCCAACTGTGCCGCCTATCCATGCCCATCTGTGCTGCCTATCCATGCCCATTCATGTCACCTATCCATGCCAATCCATGCCAGCTATCAGTGCCAATTTGTGCCACCAACAGTGTCTATCCGTGTCATCCATCAGTGCCACCTATCAGTGCCCAACAGTGCCGCCTATCAGTGCCATATATCAGTGCCCATCAATACCACCTCATCAGTGCCATTTCATTGGTGCCAGCTCATCAGCGCCCATCAATGCCGCCTTATCAGTGCCCATCAGTGCAGCCCCATCAGTGAAGGAGAAAACGTACTTATTTACAAAGTTTTGAAACTGAAACAAAAAAAAACATATATTATTTTTCAAAATTTTCGGTCTTTTTTTATTTGTGTAGCAAAAAATAAAAACCGTAGAGGTGATCAAATACCACCAAAAGAAAGCTCTATTTTTTGGTAAAAAAATTATAACAATTTCATTTGGGTACAGTGTAGCATGACCGCGCAATTGTCATTCAAAGTGCAACATCGCTGAAAGCTCAAAATTGGTCTGGGCAGGAAGATGTTTAAGTGTCCAGTATTGAAGTGGTTCAGATCTTATGTAAGGGCTACCAGTTCTCATGCAGAAAGGCACTCAGACTTTGTAGTCTACTTTTTCACAGTCATTTAAAAATGAAAACAGTGCCTCCCTAACTTGGATAACTCTAAAGGGTTCTTAAAGATATTCATATCGTATCATTTGTCTGAAAACTATGTAGGTTTAATCATTGGTTTCTAAGGATAATTTTCCCCATCAGACAGTTTATTAACAGCAACACTAATAATGTAAGTTACATCATTACATGAACAAATTGTGATATCCAGTATGTTGGATGTACAGATAAGCCAATTAACATTGCATAACATTATTGTGCAGCCCAGAGTACAGCCTTAACTTTTGTGGGGGTGCTGTCTTCTTTATTTCATAGTATCAAGAAAGTTGCTAGTACTTGCTGGGGTGGTGATCTGTGTTAGCTTCTACTTTGTAAAGAGGCACAGTGGATCTTCAAACTTCAAACCAGGACATCAAATGGTACTAACCATCAATCAAATTTGGACTTGGATATATAGCATACATGCACACACACATTTGCAGACACAAAGAAGCTCTAGATTAAAGCTCCCATTGTTTTCCTACACACAGGAAACCACAGGTGGCATGTACAGCCAGTCATAGAAGTACATGACTGTATGCATTTGCACTTTTGTAAAGGCAGTGCTCTTTTGCATGTGTACATATGATTCATTTCCTGAATGTGAATCCACTGTGTTCTGGAAATATGTTCTATGCAGTTATGCAAAAGAGCATTGGTGCTTACATGAGTTTGAACATGTACAGCTATGTACTTCTGTGGCCAGCTGCAGGCTCTGCCTGCGGCTCCCTGGATGTAGGAATCTACTGGGAGCCATATACTAGAGCTCCCTTGTGCCTGCAAACATCTGTGTGCAAGTAATCTTAATGAGTCTCTTATTTTGCTTTGATTATGTTTCTATAGAGTTCCTGTGGTGTGTGTATGTGTGTATATACTGTAATTATATATATATATATATATATATATATATATATATATGCTGTAAATATATATTCTTTACAGTTTTTCTTGGATTCTCAAATATTGCTTACAGTACTAAGTAGACATTGGTCCCCTATACCATCTATATATTTTAGAAAATGATTATTATGCTTCTGGTTCCCAGGCATTGGTCTTTTAACTGGGGATCGACCAACTATCGGTGAGGCCTATTATTGGTGGCCGATATTTTTTTTTTAAATATCAGGCACAAACGTACCCGATATTACAATATGTATTGCTTCAAGGCATTTTACCAGGATGATGCTTGTAGCTGCAGGCATCACCCCGGTACCGTTCTTTAGAGCTGACGGACGGCTTTATTGTAAGAACAACCTATGCGTTCAGCTGTTATTATAAGCAGTGGCCACCACTTTCCACTACTCCCCCGGGCTCTCCTGCCCCACCGGCCCAAGTACCCATCCGGCACATCCGCCGGCTGGCCGAAGAACCGAACAAAGCCGATGATTCGTTCAGGTCTTGGATCTAGTAACCCAGAAACGATGTCATGACATCACTTCCCGGATTACTGGCATCTTAAAGGCTCCAGTTTTAGAAACTATAAAGTATTCAAAAATGCAGATCTTGATGTTTTGAATACTTTCAAGTGCAGAGGAGGGTTTTGGGGTCTTATAGACCCTCGATCCCTCCATAAAGAGTATCTGTCACTGCCTATTACTGTCACAAGGGATGTTTACATTCCTTGTGACAGCAATAACAGTGATTAAAAAAAAGTGCAATTTTCTTTTCAAATGTACAGAATATCGGCACACAATATCGGTTATCGGCCTGAGAGGTGGCAGTATTGTATTGGCACCAAAAAAACAATATCGGTCGATCCCTAGTTTTAACCATCCTCTTCCGTATACTGTTCCATTAATTTGGATTATTATGAAATTAGGGTATTTATAGGAGGACATGGACAGAAACATCTTTGGCTACAGCTAAAGCCAGGTTTGGCTGAAACACATTATCAGTTGACACCTTTCTTTTACCTGGTATGTGCAAAAAGATTTCTACTATTGGATCCAGTGCTGACTTTGTGGATTGTTCTGTGCTGTTTTATGCACATTGAGAAGAGTACTGCACATCTGCTCCTGTGAGGGTAATTACTGCTGCCAGGTGAACTAATCATGTATTGTTTTTCTAAGTTGCTCAACTTGCTGGGTCAACTTGTCCCAGCTATTTATATAACATATGCATAATGTTAGCACACATTTATCACACCAGCACCAGGATATTGTAAACATAATACAATTAAAAAGCTCTTTAAGGTTCCTCTTCAACAAAGCAATGTTACGTTTGCAAATAGTTCCAAAAACATCCCTGGGCTTCTGATAAATCAGGGAAATGCAATTAGCGGACCTCCAGCTGTTGCAGAACTACAACTCCCATGAGGCATAGCAAGACTGACAGCCACAAAGCATGACACCCAGAGGCAGTGGCATGATGGGACTTGTAGTTTTGCCACAGCTGGAGGTCCGCTAATTGCATATCCCTGTGATAAATGAATGCAGGGTCTGAATTACCCTAACTTCCTGACAGTCACTTGGTCCTGTAAAACCAGAAGCCCACATTTCTACATACCTACAACAAAGGCCATAAATACAGTGCAGGAAATATTGCATTTAAGTGACTATCCAATCATTTTTCCAATCCATAGATGATGATTTGATTTGTTTTGTAGTTCAAAAATTAGGTAATTTTGGATCTAGTAATACTATATACTAATGCCAGTGCAATATTTTGTTCAACATGGATCTCCAAAGTATAATATAGCCCCATGCTTTTAAGATCGTGTTGCACTGTAAATGTTTTGCATATGCATTAATCAGCACAATCCCTATGCATCACAAACACCAGTTGACCTGCCTGCACTGTCAGTTGGCCTTAGCAACCAGGATGTGGCTTTGGTGTTCTTGCATTTTGGAAGCATATTCTGTGAAGTACCATCCCAAAAGGAGGAATGTACAACATGTTACAGTCCCTACCTCTCCATATCCTAAGTATCCTTTCAGGTAGGGCTGGGTGAATCGGCTCCTTTTTACTAAGGTTGAGACTGTTGTGGGATGGCCAGTTTTAAGTATTCCAGTTTTAAATATGCAATTATGAGGCATGTGCTGATTAAGCTCATTGAGTATAACTCCACATTTGTTGGGAAATAAATAATCCCCTCTGGGTGATCAATGGTACTGTACATTACAAACATTTTAACAAACTGTGTCCTTTTGATACTAATTCTGAATTGAAGTGACTGCTTCATTATAATCAGCTTTGCACTCTTTATGTTCTATTGAGAAAATATACAGGATCTACTTCTCTTTAGCTAAAGTTCAGTTTTAACATACTTTGAGCAGGCAGACTTTTTATTGCAGAAAAGACATGCAATGTCTCCTAAACTGCACCTACCTGCCTACTCACAGTGATTTCCTGAATGTAAGCAGAGCTGTGCATGCCTTCTTGATCCCTGTGTGCTGGAATGACTAGATCCTGCGCATGTGCAGGAGTGATGTCATCTCGTGCTTGCCAATGAAGATAGCTTAAAACTAGCACACAGGAGAAGAGGCCAGCATCAGCGAGGGATAATTGTAAAGGTGTGTATTGATCCCTTTAGTTCTGCTTTAATCCCTGTAGAGTATTTTACCAAAACTTACATTTCTGTTGCAGAGAATGCCTAAAATTTGACTTGAATCTTAATGCACACTTCTGTAAAAATCAGTGAGCCAATCAAACAAGCAGGAAATTACATTTCTAGGGGGTGTTTTGTATACCAACAATGTAACATCTCCAGGTTGTGATATTACATTTAATTTATTCAGAAAATTGCAGCAGCTATAGATTGAAAAGAAAAGTTTATTTCATTAACTTTCATTTACAATATGTGCAGCTATTGTTTTTCCTATGCATTTGTATTCTTTTTTTTTTTTGTATTATTTTATTTCAATTTTTTTTGCTATATTTTTCCCAGACAAGTGGGGTTACTAATTTACTGTGCAATTTCCTGGAGATCAACCAAATAGTGTAAAGTTGGCCACAAATATCGGATGATTCCTGTTGAATCAACTGAAATTCAAGCTGTGTGGGGCTCTGCAGGCACCTTCTGGCTCTGAGAATTTGATTGAAAAATCGAAGGAGCTGAGTGGAAAATTATCTGCGGAATAGTGGCTGCATCCAATCAGATAAAGTTACTGTTCAGATATTCAGACAGCAACAGGTACTGTGGCTGTCTGTATGCAACAGCTAGCAGAGGAGATTCCTCCATCCAAGCTTTTTTAGTGTGGATAAAGGAATCTATTAGATTAGATGTGTTTTTGGCAAGCTTTATGGTCTGTATGACTGGATACAGATTGATTGGATGGGTCTTCTTATTATATAGTTTTAGTAAATCTAAAGTTGATTGTACAAAGATTGTAGTGTGCAAGATTAGCGAAATCCTCCCTACTATCTCCATGCATCATTTAAAATTGTTCTGTAACTGCAGTTATCCTCTAACTTTTCGGAATCTGAAACATGAAATTTCAGATTTGAATGGACTGATGGTTGTATATATAGGATGGTTATTGATATGTATTGCAATCCCAGATTATCCATTAAATATAATCCTTTTATTATGTTAACCTAACCCCTTGATGCTGACATAACGCATATATGGCTCGCTGCACTGGGCTTGTTTTCGTGGGGTCTCATATTTGCGTATCTAACTTTGTGCTGGTAGCGTGTCTCACATTGTGCTAGCGGCACAGAGACCAGGGTCTCACTGAGAGCCCTGGGCCCCGTACTAACAGACCCATAACTCCCAATTTTGGGTCACTTGATCGCTGTTGCAGCCTCTGATTGGCCCTGTGTTTCTTCTCTGTGACTGGAAAGGTAAGTTACAAAGATGTATTTGTCGCTCCTTGCAGAGAGAAAAAAAAATGTGTGTAAAAAAATTAAAGAAAAAATACCTAGATCAAGGTTCCATCTAGGTCAGTGCCAGGGTCAGTATATCTTGGGCAGGATTTTATTTTTTTTATTTTATTTTTTTAAATTAGTATCAGCATCAGTTAGTGTTAATGTTAGTGTCAGTGTGTTTTAGGTAGGACAAAAAAAGCAAAATGCACACTATTGTTTCTGGGCTGTATGAGTGCAAACAACAAATAACATATGTGGTATCTTTGCAATCGTGGGGAGTAGGAGAATTTATTTTGCCGGTTTCTTTGGTGGTAGGTTATGGTAATAACAAGAATTTTTTTTTAACTTTTTTGGGCCAGTTTTTCTTTGATAATAAAAAAAAAAATTGGAGATATAATTATTTACCACCAAATGAACACCCAATTTGTCCTGGAAAAAACAAGGTATAATTCACCTGGATGTACAATGTAGCTGTGATGATATTTAAGGTTTTACTAACACATGTCGAAGTTGAAAAATTATACTTAGGCTATAAAGTGGATGTAAACCCTCACATATACCCAGTGAAGTGAACAGTCTTAGATGATACACAGGGATGAAACAAATCTCCCTACATAAGTTTTACATGTATATCTTCTGTCTTTAGCTTTATATACTGTTTAAAAAGTGCACATCCTGTTAGAATTTTCTCTTCCTGGTTCCCCTGTAGGTGTGGATACTTGCTATACTGACTGTGAGACAGCTGATTGGAGGAAAGGCACACATCCCCTCCCCACACACACAGAGCTTGTTTCATTTTGTGCTAATATTTTTATAGCAACCTCCCCTGACTCACACTTCAGGCTCCCGTCTCTGAGAGCTTGTCAAACGTTATCAGGCTGATTTCAGAAAAAAAGAAGCAGGACAAAGCTATGAGACACAGGACTTTGAAGAGAGATAACAAAACACTGCAGATACAGTGCCTTGAAAAAGTATTCACGCCCTTGAAATGTTCCACATTTTGTCATGTTACAACCAAAAACATAAATGTATTTTATTGGGAAGAGGCCAAAAGGAGCATGGTAACTGAAGGAGCTGCAGAGATCCACAGCTCAGGTGGGAGAACCTGTCCACAGGACAACTATTAGTCATGCACTCCACAAATCTGGCCTTTATGGAAGAGTAGCAAGAAGAAAGCCATTGTTGAAAGAAAGCCATAAGGAGTCCCGTTTGCAATGTGCAAGAAGCCATGTGGGGGACACAGCAAACATGTGGAAGAAGGTGTTTTGGTGGTCAAATGAGACCAAAATTGAACTTTGTGGCCTTAACATTGCACATCACCCTGAACCCACCATTCCCACCGTGAAACATGACAAAATGTGGAAAATTTCAGGGGGTATGAATACTTTTTCAAGGCACTGTGTATATATACCATATATTTCGCACCATAAGGCACACCTGACCATAAGTTGCACAGGTTTTAGAGGAGGAAAACAAGAAAAAAAAATATTCTGAACCAAATGGTGTACTAAAATATTTACTAAAATATAACAGAACAATATTTTAATCATGTAAAGTGAATAGTAGTCAACAATGGCATTAGGAACCATCATCGCTGTCATTAACAAATGAGGAGAGACTTTAAGGTTTGAATGCTCTTCTAATTTTCTGGGAACCCCAAGAACTCATCATCGCTAGTGTCAGAATTTATGAAGCTCAGCTACTCACAATTACTGACATCACTTTCTTCGCTATCTTCATATATGATACAATCTTTAGTTCCATCTAAGGCAGTGGTCATCAACCCTGTCATCAGGGCCCACTAACAGACCAGGTTTTATGTATTACCTTGGGGAGATGCAGACTAGAATATTGCAATCACTGAGCAGCAAATTATATCACCTGTGATTTATTTCAGTTATCTTGCAAACCTGGCCTGTTAGTGGGCCCTGAGGACAGGGTTGATGACCACTGATCTAAGACCCGGTTCACACAGGGGCGACTCATCAGGCGACTTAGCCGCCTGACAAGTCCTGTCCCATTCTGTGCAATGGAACCGTTCTAATCAGAGCGACTCAAGTTGCTCCGACTTAGAAAAAGGTTCCTGCACGACTTTTGGGGCGACTTGCATTGACTTCCATACAGAAGTCATTTTGCAAGCCGCCGCTAAAGTCGGATCCCGGTCACCTGAGGCAGTCGTGCTGCAAGTCGTGCTGCCTCAGTGTGAAGCGGGTCTAAGGCATTGCTAACGCCATATGTTTTTAATGACTGTACAATGATTTCCTCCTTCACTGAGTGCCAGAGTGATGTTTTCACCCATTCACAAATTTGAGTGATAGTGATAGGAATAGATTCATTTGTCCAGTAGGTGTCAGATCGTGATTATCAGCAGCCATCCAATTGTTCCACTCTTCTCGCATAAAGACTTTAAATGGTTTGTTGATGGAAACGTTGAGAAGTTGCAACTGGCTGGTAAGACCCCTAGGAATTACAGCTAGATGGGTCTTCACTTCTTTAATAGACTTTTTTGTAGTTCATCCATCCTTTGTCATGAACATGTACAACAGCTCCTGGTGGAATCACTTCTTTCGGAAAGGTTTTCCTTTTGAAAATTAACATGGGTGGCAATTTGGTGCCGTCTGCACAGCAGGACAACACAACCATGTAATATGTTTTCTAATGCCCTGATATTTTCACGGTTGGCACATCAAAGGTTAGCGGTACTTCATCCATATTCCCAATCTGGGCATTTTCAAAACCATTTTTCTTCCTTGCATCAATTACAAATTTATGAAATGACAGAATCTTAGATTCATATTCTTTTGGCATTTTTTGTGCAATTCTAGTTTTGGTGCGCATAACAAGGACATCACCTCATAAATCTGTAGCACCAAGATAGTGATCCAGTAAAATCCTGAATGCCTTTCTCTACAGCAATGGCTTCATATATTATCATTTTTGTAGCGACTGAGAAGCCATTATTCCGAAGAAGTGTGATCCATTTTTTCATGTCCACGTCTCACTGTGGCCACTTTGCAGCATGCCCACAAAAAGTGTGCTTACTTTTATTTGCTTTTTGCAGCTGATCCTCCTGTTTCCTCCACTCTTATCATTTTTTCAGTTGGGGGTGTCCCAAAATGTCTCTCCACTGCTCTGTTTCCATGTCCCTTAGCATATTTGACTACCTCCAGCTTAAAATAATTTTTTTATGCCAGTCTTTTCTGCTTTATCATCCTTTCTGCTTTAGCACCTGATCCCTGTTCCTGCTGTGGGTGGCTGGGCTGGCACCTGGTCCTTGCAGTAGGTGGCTGGGCTGGCACCTGGTCCCTGCAGTGGGTGGCTATGCTGGCATCTGGTCCCAGCAATGGGTGACTGGGATGGCACCTGGTTTTGGCAGTGGGTGGCTGGCACCTGGTCCTTGCAGTGGGTGGCTGGGCTGGCACCTGGTCCCTATAGTGGGTGGCTGAGCTGGGACCTGATCCCGGCAGTGGGTGGCTGGGCTGACACCTGATCCCTGAAGTAGGTGGCTGGCCTGGCACTTGATCTCTGCAGTGGGTGGCTGAGCTGGCACCTGGTCCTGGCAGTAGGAGACTGGGCTGGCACCTGGTTCCTGCAGTGGGTGGCTGAGCACCTGGTCCCTGCAGGGGGTGGCTGAGCACCTGGTCCCTGCGGTAGGTGGCTGAGCACCTGGTCCCTGTGGTGAGGGTGGCTGAGCACCTGGTCCCTGCGGTGAGGGTGACTGAGCACCTGGTCCCTATAGTGGGGATGGCTGAGCACCTAGTCAGTGTTAATTACAGTATTCACAGTAATCAGTAATCACAGTAATTGTTATTTTACTGTAGTTTATCTTCATGCAGGGCAAGGGACTGGAAGGGACTTGGTGAGGGACCAGTGCGGAAACTCCCAGTGCACAGGCCCAGGGCCCAGGTAGAAGAAGCCCAGGATGCTTTGCAGCAGGAGAACAGTGCGCAGAGGCACGCCCAGGGCCCCCTTCCCTTGCTATATGGTGATCTCATGCATTCTGCTGGGGCCCGGCCAAGCCCGAACATGATGGTTGCTGCTGCCACGGACATGTCTGGCCCCCTGCGAGATCCAGGAGACAGCGCCAGTTGCTTCCCGTTCCCCCGTCTTGGTATGTAACATGGCGGCGGCAACGATGGGGGGGATGACCAGGTCAGGTCAGTATTCACTCCATAAGACACACCCCCCATTTCCCCCAATTTTTTGGGGGGGAAAAAGAGTGTCTTATGGTGGGAAAATTATAAAATATACACACACATATATAAATACTCTTCCCCCCTCCTTTGTTATAAGTAATCACAATCTCTGTTCTCAGCTGCATAAGGATCTTAGAGAGATGGAAAAGGAAAACAGCAGTATATTGATCTTTACAGTGAGTGGCTGTGCGGAAAAAGTCTGATCATTATAAGAGAGCAGGCTGAGTTCTGAGCACAGCTAGAAAACTGACCACACTGTGCTCTCATGCCCAGTGGAAAGCAGAGGGTCTAAAAGGAACACCAGGGTTTTCAAAGGAAAAAAAAGAGAATGGGATACTTTTTCATAACAGTACATGGTACAGCAGGCACACATCGAGAATTTGTAATTTACAGATTTATGGATTCTTTAAAAATGCATGTTTCTGTAACAAACAATGCTGTAGCTAATCAACAAGTAACTTTACACCACATGATATCAACCTTATAGAGGGAATTCCTGCTTAAAATACTGTATTGCAACTGGTTTAAAATATACGTATTTACCTAACTTGATCTGTTTCACTGGTTCCTGATTGAAAAATCGTTTCCACTGGAAGCTATGGCTTATTTTTCAAAGTAAGAGACATTTCCGCCTTGACAGATGTGAAATCAGACTATCTGACGTGGTGCACACATATGGCAACTGTAGTCAATTCACAGAAACAAGGATTGTTTAGTTAAAGTGAATGAAAACAAACAATTGGCATCAAATACGTCTCTTTGATCTATTTGGAATTTGTCATGGCACTCACACAATGCCAGTTATTTTAAGCCCTAATATAAAACAAGTGTGTTCATTTATTCAGTGATACAGAATTCTACATTGAGACTTCTCTAGAATAATGGATCTCCCAAATGGACTTTTGATAATAAAACAGATGAAAACATGATTTCATTAGTTCAAATAACTTTTGATGTGAACAACTGAATACCACAATGTTCAAAGATGTTGAATACATAGGGTATGATAACAGAAAAAAATACAGAAACATTGGAACTGAAATACGTTTCAATATTGACATACTGAAAAGTGCCTGTGACAAGTTTTGTCTCAACAGGGGCCATTACCCATAGCAACCAATCCACTTCTATATATTAGTTGTTCCACACAACTTAGAAAACGAAAATGTAAAAGCTCATTGCCTCTGCTCCAGTTGAAACAAAATAGACACACAGTTTGTCTCAGACAGTTTTTATTAAAGAGGAAGTAAAAACCCATCAGGTAAAAGCATAATGGGCTAGTGTGCATCGCATACTAGCCCATTATGTGACACTTACCTGCAAAAGAATCCAGCGATGTCCCCTGTGTAGGCAGCATCCATCTTCAAGCCCCTCTTCTTTCTGGGCCGCGGACTCCAGCTCTGTGATTCGCCGGAGCCGCGTGACGTCACTCCCACACTTGCGCACAGTAACGCCACGTGCTAACGAAGAAACGGCACAGTTTTGTCTCTTCCCCGTGAATGCGCCGTTCACTTTATTGGTGGATTACAAGTAAAATATCTCCTAAATGGCACACGTTTAGGAGATATTTCCACTACCTATAGGTAAGCCTTATTCTAGGCTTACCTATAGGTAGAAGTCCTAAAAAAGGGTTCACAACCACTTTATCCCACCCCCCCATTGTTTAAAGGATACAGTAAACATTTACTGATATTTATTGGAATAGAATAAGAGCTGTATTTGGTAGCTGACTGGAAGGAAAACTGGAAGCTGATTGGTTGCTAAGCAGAGCTGCACCAGATTTTTCACTCTCCAGTTTTAGAAAATCGCAGGACGACTCTGTGACAATGCTGGAACTCGACTGCGACCTTCATGGCATGTTCACCAGGTATTAATTTAATGAAAACTGTTGACTCGAGTTCCTTTTTCATTTTCATACACTTCTCAAAATGCTATTCACCAGAATAAGATCTTTGACATTTGAGTAGCCTGATACATAACAGCAACACCTGGATGAAAAACAAAAATAGGTATGTAGGCAATGC
The DNA here is from genome assembly GCF_037356315.1 of Lithobates pipiens. Classification (NCBI taxonomy): domain Eukaryota; kingdom Metazoa; phylum Chordata; class Amphibia; order Anura; family Ranidae; genus Lithobates; species Lithobates pipiens. Next base: position 211,322,028 of record NW_027507764.1, read on the forward strand.
TTTTTATGTATTCAGCTGCTTACATTTTAAATATAACAGCACCTACAGGGAGGGTTATAACCCTGGTCAGTTTATTTTGCGGTCTTTCACCCATTGGGGAAATTTACCTTTATTTCCTGTCCCATAGTCAAAAGAGGAAGTGAGAAAATTAAAGGTTATCGATTGGGCTCCGCCCCCCCACAGGTGACCAGAACTAGTGTCCCCATTGTAAGATTTCCCCTCTATTACTGTTTTCTGGGAACTCAAACCTGGGGATTTTCTTTTACGTTCACTTTACGTACACTTGATGATGACAGCAAACAGGAAAAATAGAGATGACTAATCTCCCTAATAGGGGCAGAGGTAGCAATAAAATGCTGACCGGTATACTAATCCCTTCTCCACTCTCCAAAACAAAAAAAATATAAGGGTCTGAAGGGGACATATCTTGAGCAATTTTCTTTCCACCGAAAAAAAAATATTTTATACAGATATTTTCTCCATCAATATCACCTAGTATATTTCGTTTTTTTATTTGGCTTTACCTGGTAATGTGATCACTTGGAACAGCGTAACTAGAACAAATTGTGGTGATAGTAGTTAGGTTAAAAATTAGCCCACAAAAGCAATGGCATTTTGGATTGAGAGCCACAGAAGGTTTAGCTGAAGAAAATCATTGTGACTTGAATTGCTTCTATGTTCTTCTCTCAGTGATAAAGGCGATTCCCGTGACATGTTTTGTATCTATAACATTCTAATTTAAAGCAGAATCTCACACATCAAATAGTTTAAGAAACAGCAGTTTCATGCATGAGATGTGGAATTGGCCAGATGTATAAAAATAAAATAAAAAATAAAAATAAACTTCTAGTCCCTATATTTTACCCAATATATAGCTGAAAATAGAGAAAAGAAGATGTGTGCTCTAAAATCGTAAGTTTCTTGTTCTAACTGTCTCCCAGTAGGTGGCTGTATAAAACAGACTATTTTACAGAGAAATAACAGCAATGGCTATATAATATATACAGTAAATATTTTTTTCCCACCGGTTTAAAATGATGATCTCCAACTAAGCACTTATGAATACCACAATGTATTGCAATGCGCGATTCTCAAATAATTAAAGGGGAATTCAATTTTGTACTATGCTGTCTTAAAGTAATACAACAGTGCCAAAGCTACCACTTTGTAATGTGTATACTACTAAACGAATTGAAGAGCTCTAGATAGGCATTTGATATCTGGGCCCCTCTTACAGAGGCTTCTAAGAAGGCAGCATCAAAGCCATAATGAGGTAGCAAACTCCAGACGGAAAATCCTTAACCGGGAAAAGTGCATTGCTGTGAAGACACAATGGGGGGAATTTACTAAAACTGAAGCTTGCAAAATCTGGTGCAGCCGTGCATGGTAGCTAATCAGCTTCTAACTTCAGCTTGTTCAAAGCTTGCTCGTCTTTGACAGCAAAACCTGAAAGGTGATTGGTTTCTATGCAGAGCTACACCAGATTTTTCATGCTCCAATTTTAGTAAATAAACCTCAATGCCTTCCAAGAGACATGTGTCTGTTTGCATGATTAATAAGGCTTGATTTACTTAAGGCAAGTAGACGGTTCACTTTGCAAGTGAAGTTGCACTCTGCAAGAGACTTTTCCCACAGTTTAGTGACAAAGAAGGCCACGTGCAAGGAAAACAAAACAATCCACTTTTGCTTGCACTTGATTGGATGATTGAAGCCAGCCGAGCTTCCCCTCATTCACTAAGCTCTGGGGGAAATGGCCTTGCAGGGTACAATTGCAATTGCAAAATGAACAGTCTAGTTGCCTTTAGTAAATGAACCCCATAGGGTAAAATACACTTCAGGGACCTATTAACACAGTAGCCACTTTTGTAGGCATACCTGTTCATTAAGCAAAAAGACCTAATTTTAACCACTTGAGACCCGCGCTATAGCCGAATGACGGCTACAGCGCGGACCTCCTTTTCCGGGACGACGTCAATAGACGTAGTCCCGTGCACGAGCGCCCTGCGCGCTCTGTGATCGGCAAGTCTGTGAGACTCGTCTGATCACCGATCCGTGCAAGGGGTCGATCCTGACCCCTTGTCACGTGATCAGCTGTCAGCCAATGACAGCTGATCATGTGATATAACGGAGCCGGTAATCGGCTATTATTCCTCCTCGCGCTGACAGCGCGAGGAGAAAAAAAAAGCCGATCACCGGCGGCCGTGATCGGGACATCAGTCCCGATCACAGCCAGCCCTGCTAGTGCCCACCTGCCCCCTGCCCCCTGCCAGTAAAACATTAATAAAAAGTTAGTGCCCCCTGTCAGTGCCACCCAGCAGTGCCCACAGTGCCACCCAGCAGTGCCACCCAGCAGTGCCCACAGTGCCACCCAACAGTGCCCACAATCTGCCTCAACAAAGGTGCTGCACCCCAGTGCCACATATCCGTGCCCATCAGTGTCATCTACCAGTGCCCAGCAGTGCCGCCCATCAGTGCCACCTATCAGAGCCACCTATCAGTGCCACCTATCAGTGCCCATCAGTCCCATCTATCAGTGGTACCTATCAGTGCCCATCCGTGCCACCCATCCGTGCCATCTTATCTGTGCCCATCTGTGCCCATCAGTGCCGCCTTATCTGTGCCCATCGGTGCCGCCTTATCTGTGCCTATTAGTGCCGCCTTAACTATGCCTATCAGTGCCCACCAATGCAGCCCATCAGTGCCCACCAGTGCAGCCTATCAGTGCCGCCTCATCAGCACACTTCAATGAAGGAGAAAAATGACCTGTTTGCAAAATTTTATAACAAACTATTAACCACTTTCAGACCGGACCATTTTGCTGGTCAATGACCAGAGGTCTTTTTACAATTTGGCACTGCGCTGCTTTAACTGGTAATTGCGCGGTCATGCAATGTTGTACCCAAACAAAATTTGCGTCCTTTTTTTCCCACAAATAGAGCTTTCTTTTAAATGTATTTGGCTGACTCTGCGATTTTTATTTTTTGCGATATAAACATAAAAAGACCGCACATTTTGAAAAAAAATGATATTTTCTACTTTTTGTTATTAGAAAAATCCAATAAATTCAATTTTAGTCATACATTTAGGCCAAAATGTATTCAGCCACATGTCTTTGGTAAAAAAAAAAGTCAATAACTGTATATTTATTGGTTTGCGCAAAAGTTGTCACATCTACAAACTAAGGTACGTTTTCTGGAATTTACGCAGCTTTTAGTTTGACTGCCTATCTCATTTCTTGAGGTGCTAAAATGGCAGGGCAGTACAAAACCCCCCCAAATGACCCCATTTTGGAAAGTAGACACCCTAAGGAAATTGATAAGAGGCATGTTGAGCCCATTGAATATTTTATTTTTTTGCCTCAAGCGATTGAATAATGACAAAAAATTTCTTTTTTTTTTTTTACACAAAGTTGTCACTAAATGATATATTGCTCACACATGCCATGACTATATGTGGAATTGTACCCCAAAATACATTCTGCTGCTTCTCCTGAGTACGGGGATACCACATGTGGTCGACTTTTTGGAAGCCTAGCCACGTACGGGGCCCCGAAAACCAAGCACCGCCTTCAGGATTTCTAAGGGCATACATTTGTAATTTCACTCTTCACTACCTATCACAGTTTTGAAGGCCATAAAATGCCAAGATGGCACAAAACACCCACAAATGACCCCATTTTAGAAAGTAGACACCCCAAGCTATTTGCTGAGAGGCATGTTGAGTCCATGGAATATTTTATATTTTGCCACAAGTTGCGGGAATATTACAAACTTTTTTTTTTTTTTCACAAAGTTGTCACTAAATGATATATTGCTCACACATGCCATGGGCATATGTGAAATGACACCCCAAAATAAATTCTGCTGCTTCTCCTGAGTACGGGGATACCACATTTGTGTGATTTTTTGGGAGCCTAGCCGCGTACGGGGCCTCCGAAAACCAAGCACTGCCTTCAGGATTTCTAAGGGTGTAAATTTTTGATTTCACTCCTCACTACCTATCGCAGTTTTGAAGGCCATGAAATGCCAAGATGGCACAAACCCCCACAAATGACCCCATTTTGGAAAGTAGACACCCCTAAATTTAGGGGTACACTAGTGAGACTCACAGGTAAAAAAGCACCTAGGCTGTCAGCGACTGTATCAAAACGCTACAAAAAAACTGTTAGCGATCGCAGGGACCAGGCCTGACTCTGCCAACGCTGTAGTTATGTGCGTTGTGTTTTGTAAGTGACAGTGATCGATCGATACTGCACTTGGGTGGGCTGGGCTGGGCTTGGCGGAGGGGCTAAACGCAGGTGCTAGCAGGTATCTGGGCTGATCCCGCTAACAATGCGTTTTGGGAAACCTAAACTGCTGGTGACGCTAATATAGATCTGATCAGATACTATATTACTAAGGGAGGTGTATGCTTTGCGCGTGGGTGTTAGCGGTACTGGCACTAACCTGACGCTGCCTGGGGCGACACAGAGCTTATCTGACCCTCAAACTTATATCACCCGCCGGGTGATCAGGGGATTAAACCTTTATTAGGTAATAAATGGCGGGTGCCCTGAAACTATAAAAAATAACCAACCAGCGTCACCTGTAACAGTTATATGGTGATCACTGGTGAAAGGGTTAACTAGGGGGCAATCGGGGGGCTTTATGCGGTAGTATATGGGGGTCCCTGGCGCTATAAAAAGCTGCGGCGAACCTAAATACCTACCTGCCTAACTAGCGTCACCTGTGACACTAATACAGCGATCAGAAAAACGATTGCTTATTAGGCTGGGTTCACACTGGAGCGATGCGGGAACGCCACGAATCCGCGGCGGGTTCCCGCATCGCATGCCTCCCGGTGGCAGTTCACACTGCCCTATGCGAACTGCTGGGAGTGTCAGTGAAATGTTAATGACACCCCCAGATCAGTTCGCATATCGCAGTGCGATCTGCAAACTCGGACAGGAATCGGATCGCATGGTGTGAACACCCATGCGATCCGATTCTGCTGCAGGCCAAAAAAAGGGTCCCATGCGAGTTTGCGGCGGGTGCGATGCGAATTCAGCCATACTATCTGTATGGCTGAACTCGCATCGCACAGAGATCGATGTGATTTGCACTGCAGTGCGGTGCGAATCACATCCGTTCTCATAAAAAGCTGCAATGTGAACCCAGCCTTAGTGACACTGGCGACGGGGGGTGATCATGGGGTTAAACCTTTATTGGGGGGGTTAGGGGGGTACCCTAGAACTAAAGGGGCTTAACCCTAACTGCTCTAACAGTTATTACAGTCACAAATGACACCAATGCAATAATAAAAAAATAAAAAAAAATGCAATTGGTGTCACTGTGCCTGGGGGGTGCAGGGGTGATTGGGGGGGTGATCGGGGGTGAAGGGGGGTGAGAGTGTGCCTGGCATGTTCTACTGTGTAGTGTAGTGTTGGTGCAACTCACCGATCCTCTCTCCTCGGTGCCGGAACGAAAAATACCGACACGGAGGAGAGATTACATCACTTCCTCTGCCTGTGTTTACATTACAGGAGAGGAAGTGATGTCATGCTGCACTTCCATTCGTCAGGAGCGATTGCGAGGGGGTGGCCATGAATGAATGGCCGCCCCCTCATCCCGGATCGCTCCTGCACGGTATACGACCGCCGCTGGCACCGAGGGGGGGCCCGATCGGGCCCCCCACCCGCGGTAAGGCAGGGACGTACAGGTACGCCCATATGCCTGCCCGTGCCATTCTGTCGACGTACATCGTCGTGCGGCGGTCGGCAACTGGTTAAACATGATTTATTTATTTTTTGCATCTTTTTTGTTTGTTTAGCAAAAAATAAAACTCCCAGCTGTAATTAAATACCACCAAAAGAAAGCTCTATTTGTGGGAAAAAAATGATAAAAATTTCATTTGGGTACAGTGTTGTATGCCCGCTCAATTGTCATTCAAAGTGCATCAGCGCTGAAAGCTGAAAATTGGTCTGGGACTGAGGGGGGTTTAAGTGCCCAGTAAGCAAGTGGTTAAAGTGTATTTGTACAGCCAATAGTTAGCTATGTCGAAGGCCCCTTTCACACTGGGGCGGTGCGGGCGTCAGCGGTAAAGCAGCACTATTTTTAGCGCCACTTTACTGTCGTTTTAGCAGTGGTGTTCGACCAAAAAATGGTTAAAACCGCCTGCAAATCACCGCTGCAGCGGCGCTTTGCCGACGCTTTGGCGGTGGTATACCCGTGCTGCCCCATTGATTTCAATGGGTAAGAGCACTTTAGGAGCAGTGAATACACCGCTCCTTCACCACTCCAAAGATGCTGCTAGTCGAAGTCTACGGAGATGAAACGCGTCAGAAAGACTCCACTGCTGCCATGACTCCACTGCCGCCATTTTTTTACAAGTGCTTGAAACACTTTTAAAATTTAAGTGTGTTACTTTTTAATAAAATTTTCATTGTCATATGGAATTACGCTATATGGTCTTCTCTATCCTTTTCCATTTACCGGTTGAAACTTGATAAAATATACTCCGGTGTGGAGACTGACCTTTTCTGAAAGTCTTGGGATGCAGTTCCACTCTAGTACATGTCACGAGTTTTATTATAAAACTTTTTTTTGAAATTTTTGCACTTTTACATGTAAGGTGGTCATGACACTCTTTAGCCAGACTATCATATTTAGTGCTACACTTTATATACTAATTTACAAAGATGCTGCTAGCAAGACCTTTTTTACCATCCTGCTAGCGCACCGTTTTTTTCAGGAGCTATACAGGTGCTATTTTTAGCACTGTAGTGCCTGAAAAACACCTCAGTGTGAAAGGGGCCTAAAACATGAACAGGTGTCTCCATTGGAAAGTTTACTCTTACCTCCTATTTAGTGACAGCTGTAACATTTAAGTTTCTCATTATTTTTGGTCTCAAGGATATTCGTCATTATGAAAAATACGAAGTGTAAATCTACCCAACAGGGACATGAGGAGACAGAAATAAAAACTTGACAGGGATTCTAACCCTTCACTAATTCAACCAAAACAAAGAAGATATATGTAGCTAGAGTGAGAAAGTGACATGTATAGAATGTATCTTTTGGAATGAGGTAGAGTGGGGGTTAATATTAGTGGATGGCAGACAGACTTTAAGAAATCATATCATATTATTGAGTCAGCATGAAACAGCATTCACTTTTTTAATTAATTCTGTGAAGAATTCTAGGCTTCTTTTTAAAAAATGTTTTGTTTATTTTTTTAACCACTTCCCGACCAGCCGCCGTAGTTATATTGCGACAGGTTGGCACAGCTGCGCGAGCCGTCGTAGCTGTACATTGGCTCTTTAAGACACTGTAGCAGGTGCGCGCACCCGCAGCACGTCCCCGGAGCACCCGTGATCAGTCGTGACAGAGCGAGAACCGGGATCTGTGTGTGTAAACACACAAATCCTGGTTCTGTCACGGGAGAGGAGAGAGATTGTTTTTTCCTGCTTAGTAGGAATACACAATCTCTCTCCTCCACTAGCCAGCCACATTCCCCCCACAGTTAGAAACACCCATAGGGAACACAGTTAACCCATTGATCGCCCCCTAGTGTTAACCCCTTCCCTGCCAGTGACATTTATACAGTAATCAATGGCTATTTTTAGCTTTGATCACTGTATAAATGTCACTGGTCCCAAAAAAAAGTGTCAAAAGCATTCAATGTGTCCGTCACAATGTTGCAGTCCCGATAAAAATCGCAGATCATCGCCATTAATAGTAAACAATAAATAAAAATCATAAAAATGACATAAATCCATCCCCTATTTTGTAGACGCTATAACATTTGCACAAACCAGTCAATATACATTTATTGTGATTTTTTTTTTACCAAAATATGTAGAAGAATACACATATGCCTAAACTGATGAAGGGATATAATCCTCCCTTACTCTATCCAAAAGGAAATAAAAGTTTTACCTGTAAACTGAAAGTTATTGTCTGTATGTCAAATGTTAGTCCAGCACAGTCAGTGCTCATATTCCAGAGTTATGCCCTGTACACATGATCGCACATTCTGACAACAAAATCCATCAGATTTTTTCAGACGGATGTTGGCTCAAACTTGTCTTGCACAAAGTTGTCGGAATTTCCGAACGTCAAGAACTCGGTGATGTACAACACGCACAATGTGACTATAAAAGGGAAGCTCAGTACCAACCAGCTCCTTCTGCTATTCTCGTGTTTATCTTGTGTTAGTAGAAGTTTGGTTGGAGACGATTCGCGCTTTTCAGATTTGTGCTTCAATTCGTTACTGCTCTTCAGTTTGTGCTTGTCTGTGCGTATCTGATTATCAGTGCATGTAGTCAGTAAGCATTTGTTTCTCATTGTGGACTATATCTTGGTATAGTACGCTTTGATTTGTGCAATCCAAATGAATCTTTGTGCTAAGCTATGTAAACTTCATAACAAGAGATAAAGTGCTATGCTAGTAGTATAACACTACCCCAAAAACTTCATTCAAACAATAAAGTGCTATAAGTGCTGGAGGGATGGTAAAATACTGCACAAAAACTTGATCCTCCTAATTATTTACATATAGACTGATGTTATGAAGTTTACATAGCTTAGCACAAGGATTAATTTGGATTGCACATACCTCTTTGCACATAAGCACTTTATTGATTAATCAGTTTTTTGCACATACATGTATGCACATGAGCACTTTATATTCGTATCACAGCGGATATAGCGGATCATTGTGAATCTATATAAAATATAGATACATTGATATGGGTTGTTTATTTGATCATGCAGGTTTGATTTTAGCGCACTAATATTTTACTAGATTATATTCATTAAGTCATGAGAAATAATAAAGAAAGAAGTTTGTGAGAACTCTGTGTGAATATGAGCAGCAAAACAACTTCATTCTTCTAGCATTATAAAGAAAAAGAGAATGCGCTGCATTAAACAATTTTAAACATTGCAGTGTGACAAATGTGCTATATCCATTACGAGCGCTAGTTTTACCAGACTGAGCGCTTCCGTCTCGTAATTTATTCTGAGCATGTGTGGCACTTTGTGCGTCTGAATTGTCTACACACGATCGGAATTTACAAGATCGGATTTTGTTGTCGGAAAATTATAGATCTAGCTCTCAAACTTTGTGTGTCGGAAATTCCAATGGGAAAAGTCCGATGGAGCCTACACACAGTCGGAATTTCAGACAACAAGCTCCGATCGCACATTTTCTGTCGGAAAGTCCAACCATGTATATGGGGCATAACTGTACCTGGATATCAAAGCTGGTACCAGAAACAGCGTGGCCACAGTCAGAAACATTATTCCAAATATGCCAGCTGCTGCCCTGCAATTTAGTAGCCAGAGGTAGTGTGATCTAGGTTTCTAAAATGAAGCTTTCAGGACTAAGCCCATGAGCAGCATTTTTTTGGTCAAACAAGGCAAATCATTTTTTGTTTTACTCAAAACAATAATGTGATTTTAATTATAGATCCACTTTAATCAATTAGATTTGTGTGCAAAGACCTTGCATGTGGGGTCAACAACAGGAGACATGTATTAAAATAAGAAGTTCGTGATATGTGATTAGCTTCGTCACACAATCCTCCTAAATATTACAACTACTTTACAAAGCTTTAGGGCAAAAGCAACAAACCTGCGTCTGTGGGTCAGCAACTATTGCTAGGAGTGTAAAATTACTTAAAAAAAAAAAAACTTAAATGTTACAGCATATTTAATGTTTTAAATAGTAAAGAAAACAAAGCAAACTTTTTATTAAATGCTAGAAAAATTAACTTTTTAGTATTTGTTAAGAAAACGTAGAGATTGTCACAGATGTATGCTGAGGTATGCTCCAGTTTAAATAGCTGTATTGTGTTAAAAAATATATCAGCATGATGGTGTGCATAATTTTCTTTTTAATCCCAAACCTACTAGCTAGGGAGATTGTTTTCATTGTAATGTGTAATTTACCTGTCACAGTGAAAGCTCAAGAATGGCTATTACCAAGTCCACTGTTTAATTAAAAATATGTTGTAAGTGGGGAAACGCTCATGCTAGCCAATGATATTTCAGCTTCCAGCACTCAACATTAGGTGCGAAGAAACTTTTTTTTTTTTTTTACTGCCTTTTATGCTTTATGACTTCAAGACCTTTTGGGCTTAAAATCTGTATTATAGCTTTTTTTGTTTGCATTCCCTGTAATTTTGAACAATACAAAAATTCCCCATCTATAAGAGGATACATTGCTCTCAAGCCCATGTACAGCCTCCGAGTACACGGGGTGACAAATACTAGGCTGGGCCCTGTCCTATACCCTGCATGCTAAAGACATCTAGGTAAAAAAAAGGTGCTGTAAAAATAAGCACTGGTTACATATATATATACAGTATACACACACACACACACACACACATATATATATATATATATATATATATATATACATTATCTTGCAAAAGTGAGAAGACCCCTCACATTCTTGTAAATATTTTATTATATCTTTTCATGTGACAACACTGAAGAAATTACACTTTGCTACAATGTAAAGTAGTGAGTAATGTGCAGCTTGTATAACAGTGTAAATTTGCTGTCCCTGCAAAATAACTCCACACACAGCCATTAATGTCTGCAACAAAAGTGAGTACACCCCTAAGTGAAAATGACCAAATTGGGCCCAAACCACATGCCATTTTTTTTTCTTTTTTATTTTGGTGTGGGGTTTCAAGAATCGTACCAGACCCGAAGGGCCTGATGTGGAATTAAGTGGAACGACACGCTATTTTTTTTTTTTTTTATTATTTTGGCGTGGGGTTCCCCTTAAGATGTTAATCCAACTTTGATCCAACTTCAATCCTATTGAATGGGCTGAAGTCAGACCACAGTCGGACCAAAGTAGTGTAGGACCTTTTATAAGGTCGGACCAACTTGTGTCAGACCAGTTAAGACCAATGATTTGTACAGTCGGACCAAAGTAGTGTAGGACCTTTTATAAGGTCGGACCAACTTGTGTCAGACCAGTTAAGACCAATGATTTGTACATGTCATGCGAAATGTGCTTCCAAAGTGGGAGCGAATGTCGCACCAGTGTGAACCTGGCCTAAGGCCCCTTTCACACTGGGGCAGTGCGGGTGTCGGCGGTAAAGCGGCGCTATTTTTACCGTTGTTTTAGTGAAAGGAGACACTTTTTTCAGGTGCTATTTTTAGTGCTGTAGCGCCTGAAAAATGCCTCAGTGTGAAAGGGGCCTAAGTGTCTTGTGTTATACTTGGTTTTTACATGTTTAAACAATGCTGGGATTTAATGCACTGTGAGAGTATTTTCTTGCCCCATATGATGTGATGTGTATTGGAGATGCCTTACAGGGATGAGAGGAGGGGGTGTGTCGTAGCCAACTAATGCTAGTGTTTGTGAGATCCGCTTGGCAGACACTGTTCCTCTATTTGTGTCCTGGCTGTCAGAGAAGAGAAAGGAGAAGTACTTTGATACGGCCCTTAGCTAATACATGCTGAGTGCATTATATCTCTATTTGTGAAGTTTCTACTCTGGTAAGCCTCTTAATTATCAGTGATGGGCCTGCACATGGATATCACTGCTGTATTGAGTTGAAGCACATGGGTATTACAGTTGAACTTCACTAGACAAGCCAGAGCAATTTGGACTTTCATAAGGTTAAATTATTTCTTTTTTTATATTGTTTATACTAATACCATGGAAGTGCTGCATTATATATATATATATATTGTTTATGATCAGTGGATTTATTTATCAATCCCAAATGCTAGCTGCTAAAATTGAGTCTGTTGTACTTTTTTTAGCTTGGACTTTCTTTATTCTTTTAACCTCCCTGGCGGTACGATTATTTCGGATTTTAGGTGCTAAAAGCGGTACCATTATTTTACATGAAAATTTGGCGTTTTATATTGTAGTCCTGCAATTCTTAGGAATAACTCTCTTAAATCTGTCCAAACCAGAGTCTAGCAGACATCCCGGGTATAATAAAGTTTGAAAAATGAAATCATAAATTATAATATAATAAATAATTGTACCAAATAATAATATAACAATAATAAAAATTATTCAATAATGTAATCAAATCAAAAACACTGAAATTTTCTCAGTTGCAGAATTGTCACTGTCATTACTTTTCAGTATTTGATGACGGATCTCCCCACAAATCGCTATCGCTCAATTCTGCGAGTGATTCCAATTTATTATCGCTGTTTTCTAACTGGTCTAAAACCATTTTTGATGTAAAAGGACAGTTTTGGTTGCTATGGACAATCTCCAGTTTCCAGGCATAAAGAACAGTTTTTATTACATAAAACTGCATGCAGGACACTGGGCAGACCACTAGGGACAACGGGGATGTGAAATATTTACATACAGCAATGTAATCTGTAATATTACATTATACTGTATGTTTACTGTTTGTTTCACTTTTTGAATTTGGCGCCGATCTCCATCCCTGTGCGTCACAACGCTCGCAGGGCACGGAGATCGGCGATGTGATGCATCGAGCGAGACACGGCTCGCTCGTACAGCGGGGAGACAACGCTGGATCCGAGGGAGAAGGTGAGTAAACCTCCTCCTGGATCCAGCGATGCAGTCCCGAGTCTGGCTCGGGGATACCGCTTTTGGTATGAAAATTCCACCCAGAGCCAGACTCGGGAATACCGTCAGGGGGGTTAATGGACAATGTAACTTCTACCGAAGCATTAAGCTGTGCATTTGTAAACACTGATGGGGCATGGCTAATGGAGCAGAATGCTCATCTGTGAGTCCCACTTGGCAACTATCTATTAAAGTTAAAGGCTATTTCTTCCTTTGTTTTTTCCCACTCCTTCTGGCCACTAATCCCTTGCTGACTTTCACCTGTACAGCATGACACCACCAAGATAATCACCAGAGATTCCCTCCCCGCTTGACAGGTTGCGATAAAAGAACCTGGATGCCCTTGGGCAACCTAAAGGCTCCCTACAGCTTAAATCACTTGAGCCATCTCAGGCAGTTACTCATTTGAAGGACAAACTGCCACCATTGACTTCTGATGTTGCTCCAACTTTGAAACATAATTACTTCTCTTCAGCAATGCAGCAATGACCAAACTGTCCTTAGAGGTTTAATATTCCTATGGCGGGGCTCCTGGAGGAGGTGAGGGAGCGAAACCTGAGGCCTTTCTGGAGCAGTCTAATCTTGATTTTAGGGTGCTCCATGTTCTCGGAGGCTTTTGTTTTTGAACCAGTGCACTAGGAGCTCCACTATGTACCCAGACCTGACTCCCCAGGGGCTCCGATATGCATGTTTATCACTAAGCTGTTCAGTTACTGGGACTGGGATGCCATTCTGCTTTTCTGGTCACCCACCTTACTTCCTTGCTTTAGTTTATTCCCCTCAGTTGCTGAATATCATCTTTCTTTCACCATTGCATTGTATTAAATTGTCCACCATGCTACATTCTTTACAATCCTGAAATCAACATTTTGTAACTGGACCGCAAGTGTTTATTCTCAATGAACAGCCATTTAGTTCTAATGCTTTGCTATATTTGGTTTGTAGCACTTGAAACATTAAATTGTTGAAGTCCCATGTTATATTTCCACAGTGCATTTGATTTATTACCTGCTCCATGGTTTTTGGACTGCACCCCCCACAGTCAGAGTTAGCGCCTGACTAGGTTACCCAATGACTTGTTTAGAAAACAATGTTTTAAAAGCTCAATTATATACTGTTGTGATGAATGCAGAATGCAGGTGTATTTTTTGCTCCTCGTGAAATATTTTTGCCAAATTGTTTGTGTTTTCATCTGCCAGCCACTCCACCATCTGTTTTATGTGTCTCTAACCAAGTTGGACTTCTGACAGTATAGTGCCTCTACAATAACAAATTTTAAACACACTGTGGTTCTTAAATGTATTATAAAGCAGCATGTGGCAGTAAGGCCTTGGAATTGAACAGAGGCTGGGTTGGTTGGGCACAGGGGTGTATCATCCATGGCTGCAGGGTGTTCACTGCTCACGGGCCCCACACTGCACACATGGATGGTCCCCTGGTTCACAGCCATGAATGATCATGTGGCAGGAGGGACAGCTATGAGCACTATTCTCCCTGCATGGCTAACAGTCACTTCTCCTCCTCTCCCTCCCGTGCCTGAAAAGCCATGTAGGAAGATCAGTGCTCTCAGCTGTTCCCTGAGTCCCCCTCCTCCAGGCCCCCTTCCGTATCCTCCTCCTCTGCCCCACGTATGCTCCTCCAGCTTCCTGTGCTCCTCTTCTGCCCCCCTCGTCCCCCGAAGCTGGCTTCCCTCCTTTCCTCTCCTGACGGATAGATGGATATGTCAGGATGGAGAGCGGAGGAAGGGGCAGGTAAAAATTTAAAAAAATAAGCACCATGCGGCAGTAAGGCCTTGGAATTGAGCAGAAGCTGGGTTGGTTGGGCCCAGTGGTGTATCATCGATGGGTGCAGGGTGTTCACTGCTCATGGACCCTTGGGGGGAGGCGGGCCCACTGTGACCCACACTGCACACATGGATGGTCCCCTGGTTCACAGCCGGGAATGATCAGTGTAGCAGGAGGAACAGCTATGAGCACCAATCTTCCTGCACGGCTAGCAGCCACTTCTCTTCCTCCTCCTGTGGCTGGAAAGCCATGTAGGAAGATCGGTGCTCACAGCTGTTCCCTGAGTCCCCCTCCTCCAGCCCCCCTATCCTCCCCCTTTGCCCCATGTGTGCTCCTCTGGCTTCCTGTCCTCCTTTTCTGCCCCCTCATCCTCAGCAGCCGTCTTCCCTCCTTTCCTCTCCCACCGGATGGAGGGATGTGTCAGGATAGAGAGCGGAGGAAGGGGCCGGTAAAAATGTAAAGTAATAGGTAAAATAATAAAAACAAAAAGATACTGACACCGGCCACTGCCCTACTGACACTATTCAATACCCCCCCCCCCCTCCACCCCCAATCGTGAAGAACAAAAAAATACAAAGATTTATTGTAAAGATTAAAAAAAAGTAAAAAAAAAAATAATAATAAAAATTCTGACACTGTCCATTGCTCTACTGACACATTCCTCTGCCCTGCTGACAGCCTCCACTGGCCTCCAAAAAAATAAATATATATATATATATATATATATATATATATATATATATATATATATATATATACTAAAAGATTAAATTGTAAAAAAAAACTGACACCATTCTGTATGTACTACCCACCACTGTACACGTCACACTCTTCACCTGCACATTATACCCACCTTTATACACTCCGTACTCCTCTCCTGCACACACTACCCACCTCCATACACTTGCACTCCTCTTCTGCACATAATACTCACCAAAATACACTCCATACTACTCTTCTGCATATAATACCCCCACCATAAACTCTTTACTCCTCTTCTGCACATACCTACAGCCATAGGCTCCCTACTCCTCTTCTGCACATACTACCCACCACCATACACTCCATACTCCTCTTCTGCACATATTTTTGGTAAAAAAATCGCAATAAGCATATATTGATTGGCTTGTGCAAAAGTTATAGCGTCTACAAAATAGTGGATAGTTTTAATGGCATTTTTATTATTTTTCATTTTTTACTTGTAATGGCTGTGATCTGCGATTTTTATCATGACTGCGACATTGCGGCGGACAGATAGGACACTTTTGACACTATTTTGGGACCATTCACATTTATACAGTGATCAGTGCTATAAAAATGCACTGATTAATGTATAAATGTCACTTGCAGGGAAGGTGTTAACACTAGGGGGGATCAAGGGGTTAAATGTGTTTCCCTAGGGATTGATTCTAACTGTGGAGGGAGGGGACTCACAAGGGGAGGAGACTGATCAGTGTTCCTCTGTACTGGTAACACACGATCAGTCTCCTCTCCCCTGACAGGACGTGGATCTGTAGGTTTACACCCACAGATCCACAGTCCTGCTCTGTTAACGGGCAATCGTTGGTGCCCAGTGGACATCGCGGCTGATGACACCCCAGATTATGTCTTATGAGACGAAATGCGTCTGACCTCTCTGCTGAAGTCACTGCTTTCATTCTAAGTGCTTTTTATCTACTAAAATGTGAGTGTATCTCCTTTCTTTTTAAAAATAAATATCCTCTGGTCTTTACACTATGTGCCTACCTTCTTTTCTTTCCTGTGAACTACATTGGAGAAACCATTCATCAGGTTTCCTATCTAAAACCTATCCCATTGAGGTCCATTGTTGGAGGTGGTCTTACGGTTGGAGGTCGTTTCTGCTGAGGCAGGTTCTCCTGGGTGTGCTGCCCTATAAGCCTGATTGACGCATTAGGTGTATACCTATTTGGGTTCCATCTCCTTGTGGCCTGCTGGGAAAGTCAAAAATTTTAACTCTCAAGAGAATGCACTCCAACATTACACTTTCTTTACTTAGCATTTTTGCATGGCAAGAGGATGGGGAAGGGGTATAATTAGCAATTCACATGCAAAATTTACTGTACAGTAAACATTGTAATGATAGCTCAAATGTTTTTATTCAAAAACAGTAACTATCTTTCATTGATGGTGGAAAACCCAAGGTCAATACACTTTTAAAATTATTATACACCCAGTTCTGGTTGATTAGCATTGTTTGTTTACATTTACAAGTGAAATGTATTCTGCTATCTGTAGCTTTTTCAAGCATTTAATACCTTCTTACATTTTTTTAGAAACTTGGACTTTTAAATAACATTTAGGTTTACCGGAAAGAAACATTTTCCTTTCTTTGAGTTTATGGAATCTGATTAGAGATTATACACCTTTCCGTTATTTTTGCTGCTTTCTAAGCGGTGAAGCTCATTAGCACATAGTTTTGTTTAAAAGAGACTGACATTGCCAACATTTTACATCTACACTCTTGTAATGTTCATGCGTACTTATAATGGAAAAAAACAAATATACCAATAGGATGAAAATGTGTTTCGTTCATCCCAATCAAAACAAAAAGACATTTTAACAAGAGCACAATTGAATGTTCTCATACGTCTCTTACTCATCAAGTAGCAAAATGGAAATGTTGAATTGGAGTCATCTTCAACAAACAGAATCATTAAAACCTTTACTTTTCTCAGCACTCAGAATGTGTTCTGAAACTTTATTGTAGGGAACATAGAGCATTAGAGGACAGAAGGTCAGTGCAGCGACCTGAACTAAAACATATTAGATTGCTGAGGTTTGGCTCCAATGTGGCCTGATTAATCATTAACACCAGTGTGCATGGAAGGTTTGCTTCTTGGGCTGCCCCTTCTTCTGGGAAATGCATTCTGTATAGAAAAAAATGGCAAACCAAACTCGCTGTGTTGCATGCTGTTTCATTTATTTATTTTTTTTACATTTTGTTAACAGACCTCACGACTACCTCTACACAGCTTACAGCATACAGCAGCTTCTCTCCCCCAAGTTGCTCTTCACCTGGCAATGCAACATGCTGACAGTTCATGCTAGTGATCTTGCAGATAATTTTCTACATATTAATCAATATTAAAAGCAATATCAAAAAATTGTTTTCCTGATCTAATGTAACTGCTGATTATGACTTATGGAAAAAGTGGGAGAGCGTAGGTATAGACATCTTCCTAAGCTATATACTGTATCTGCATTATTGTGGTTGCTGATTCCCAAATTAGAATGAAGGTTGCAGTGGTGACGTAGAAAGCTACAAACACAAACTGCAAAACAGGAACAGACAGAAATCACAAACCAGAAAAAAAAAGTTGTATTTGGTCATTAGCACTTTAAAATATAGGCATATACACATACAGAAAACCACACACCAAAGTAATGAACATGTATATATAGCCAAAGCATCAAAGTAAATGAATTATATTGTAAGGAAGAAAGACATGACAGTCCTGATTACACATATATTTTGGATTCTTATCTCCTGCTTTTTGGAGGGTCAAACAAAAATAGTCATTTATATTAAAACATTGAATAGAACAGGTAGGCTGCAAAAATGTGATTGCCTATTAATTACATAAAATGAAGTTGGGCACTGAGGTGTATATATCTTGCCCTATAATGTATAATTTAGAAAATTATTTTATTTATCATACATCGAGGGACGCAAGACCGTAGTATGTCTTGGACTTGTGGGTTTTACTATTTGACTTTAAGAGTTTGGGACCCTGACAAACTAAAGATATGAAACCAGCCTTTTTTGCCAGTGTCCTAGGATGGTGGACTTTTACCTCAGATCTGCTCTGGAAAATGCTAACTATATTTTTTACTGATATTTCTCTGCAAAGATACTTTATACATTATAGATATTTTTGCATTGGTAACTTCCAGCAAGACCTTAAAAAGCTACATGAGCTAATCTTTCAAAGGAATGGATGATGCCACACAGTTAAACAGCAACTTCATTGAATCCTTAAATCAGGTTACATGGAAGATTTCATGCACACAGGTCTTCTTCACACCTCAGTTCACACTTCAAACTGTTCCTCTTATGAGGAGCAACATATATTCGGCGGTGATTAATCAGGGGATATACAGTGCCTTGAAAAAGTTAATACTCTGTAAAACCACCTTTCACTGCAATTACAGTTGCAAGTCTTTTTGGGGATGTCTCTACCAGCATTGCACATCTAGAGAGTGAAATTTTTGCCCATTCTTCTTTGCAAAATAGCTCAAGCTCTATCAGATTGGATGGAGAGTATCTGTGAACAGCAATTTTCAAGTCTTGCACAGATTCTCATTTGGATTTAGGTGTGGACTTTGAATGGGCTATTCTAACATATGAATATGCTTTGATCTACACCCTTCCATCGTAGCTCTGGCTGTAAGGGGAACCTCCCCTCAGTCTCAAGTCTTTTGCAGACTCTAACAGGTTTTCTTCTAATGCCACATACACATGATCGGAAGTTTGGTCGGAAAAAGCTCTGATGGTTTTCCCGATGGAATTCCGGCGGGATTTCGCCCAAGCTGTATACACACGGTCACACCAAATTCTGACCGTCAAGAACGCGGTGACGTACAACACATACAACGGAACTAGAAAAAGGAAGTTACCCAAAATACCCAATACCCAGTAGCCAATAGCTTCCATTTCCCAACCGAATCTGTGCTAGCGCGAGTTTTTTGCGCATCGGAATTGCATACACACAAATTTCGATAGAAGGTTTTTCTGTCGGAAAAATTGAGAACATGCTCTCAAATTTTTGCTGGTGGGAATTCAGCCAGCTAAATTCCGATGGAGCATACACACGGTCGCATTTTCAGATGAAAAGCTCTCATCGCTCTTTTGCTGGCAGAAATTCCGTTCGTGTGTACGCAGCATAAGATTGCCCTGTATTTGGCTCCATCCATCTTTCCATCAACTCTGACCAACTACAGAGTAAAGGGGGCTGAATACAAATGCACACCACACTTTTCAGATATTTATTTGTAAAACATTTTGAAAACCATTTATCATTTTCTTTTTCCTCTTTTGCTAGCGGTGGCCCAGTCTTCTTCGTCGTCGTTTTCCGTCTGATCTTCCTCCGATGTTGACTCAATGCTCTCTCCAGCTGTAATGCAGTGTGCACAGTGTGCAACGACTTATATAGGCATGGAGCATGGTCACCGGGTGATGTCATCTGGTGATCCCACCCCTTATGATGTCATCAACCCGGGGCATGATGGGACGGGGATTTCAGTCCTCCAGGGCATAGTGTGTTACCAATTTATTTCTTGGTGACTATGATCCCAGCTACCTTGAGATCATTGAAAAGATTCTCCTGTGTAGTTCTGGGCTGATTCCTCACCGTTCTCATGATCACTGAAACTCCACAAGGTGAGATCTTGCATGGAGCCCCAGACCGAGGGAGATTGACAGTTATTTTGTGTTTCTTCCATTTGAAAATAATCACACCACCTGAAGTCATCCTCTCACCAAGCTGCTTGGCGATGGTCTTGTAGCCCATATCAGCCTTGTGTAGATCTACAATCTTGTCCCTGACATCCTTGGACAGCTCTTTGGCCATGGAGGAGAGATTGGAACCTGATTGCTTCTGCGGACAGGTGTCTTTTATACAGGTAACAAGCTAAGATTAGGAGCACTCCCTTTAAGAGAGTGTCCCTAATCTCAGCTTGTTACCTGTATAGTAGACACATGGGAGACAGAAATCTTGCTGATTACTTATTTCACTCATCAAAATGCAAATCAATTTATAACTTTTTTGAAATGCGTTTCTGGATATTTGTGGTGTTTTTACTGTTAATATAAACCTACCATTAAAATTAGAGACTGATCATTTTTTTGTCAGTAGGCAAATCTGCACAACCAGCAGGGGATCAAATACTTTTTTCCTTCACTGTATGTATCGGAAACTTGTTGCCAATTCTTCCTTTAATTTTTTCTTTCTTTCTTTCTTTCTTTACTCTGCCTCATGCCAGCAACACCATGGGTCAGCTCCAGTCACTTGACCCCATATAGGGCAACTCCGATCACTTGACTCCATATAGGACATCCCTGGATAGATGAATAATGAAAAAAAAAAAGACATTAATTATTTGGTGCAGGTGTTCTGAACTCACAAGGGACCAGGGAGGGTTATATGCTGTCAGGAACGGGTCCGTCCGCTGGTAGGATCCATCATTTGGCATGCAGTGCTGAGGTCCACCAGCAGGTGTCTTCTGGCAGTTTGTAACTGTCAGGAGAGACTTTCCCTGCTGGCGTTATGTCATCATTGGGCCGCAGTACTAGCATCCACCAGCGGATAGATCCTGGCATTAGGGAGCAGGCAACACTTACAATTCTGGTATTCCCCAATATTTGTATATATCATTGTTGTTTGTGGTTTTGGGTTGGTTGTGCACTATTATATTCACTTACTTTTCACCTATGTAAATAAACACCATTATTTTTCACTTACATTTGTTTCTGGTTTCCTCTGTGCAGGCCACACAGTTCTGGTATTATCTGATACGTGACAGAATACCAAGGCCATCCCTAACCAGAAGTGGCTACACAGAGGAACCATCTTGGTTCAGGTTGCTTTGCTGAAATGAATTTAGAGGTGATTCGTTATTATGCTTTGCTGGCATCTGGGAGTAGTGACTATCCCCGCCAGACATTGAAAGAGCTGTTGGAAACCATTCGTTTAGCTCACTCCTGGGTTGATCAGGGCTGTATGCTGTTTGGGGATGTTCAGCCATTAATTCAAATCTGCACAGAGCTGGCCCTGCCCTGCATCCCAGAGGGCCATGATGATTTTTCTCCCCCTTTCAGTATTAATCAAGTCACATCACTGGTATGGCTTCTGGAAGATGATTCCCCTTACTTTTTTGAACATTACACAGCCTGTTCCCAACAGATGATAGTAGAATGTGTTGATTCCATACACTCCATTGTCAGACAGGCAGTATGTAACCTGCAGTTTGTACAACCACTACTTTTAGCATGGTCTGGTATTTTGCAATCAGCCACAGCCAGCCCTCAACAAACCATCTCTGCTACCAAACACCTACCTGCCCAAGAGTCTCTTCCTCCATCACCTATGGCAACCTCAGTTTCAGCCCAATATACTCTACTCCCCACCAAATATCAATACCCTGTTTCTTCCTGCTGCACATACCCTGCCTTGAATCAAACTGCCTCTTTCCCGTTGCCTACTATCCCTCAAGAACTTCCCCCAGCCACTGTTACCTCTTCCCTGCCATATTCCAACCCTTCTCTCCAGTCTGATGTCCCGGCCTTCCAGTCTGATGTCCCGGCCTTCCAGTCTGATGTCACGGCCTTCCAGTCTGATGTCACGGCCTTCCAGTCTGATGTCACGGCCTTCCAGTCTGATGTCCCGGCCTTCCAGTCTGATGTCCCGGCCTTCCAGTCTGATGTCACGGCCTTCCAGTCTGATGCCTTCCAGTCTGATGTACCGGCCTTCCAGTCTGATGTCCCGGCCTTCCAGTCTGATGCCTTCCAGTCTGATGTCCCGGCCTTCCAGTCTGATGCCTTCCAGTCTGGTGTCCTGGCCTTCCAGTCTGATGCCTTCCAGTCTGTTGTGCCTGGCGTGCCGCTGCCTGCTTTCCAGCCTGATGTGCCGCTGCCTGCCTTCTGGTCCGATGTGTTCCTGTCTGCTGCCCAGCCTGAGGTGCCAGTGCCCGCTGTCCAGCTTGAAGTGCCCGCTGTCCAGCTTGAAACTCCCGTGCCGGCTGCCCAGCCTGATGTGCCTGTTGCCCAGTTCAAGGTGACTGCTGCCCAGTCCGACAACCCGGACCCTGCCGATGACCTGAAGCCCTCTGTCTGCCTTGATGCCCTGCCTGAAGAGCCTGTTGCACAGCCTGATATACCCCCATACAGTGTTCTGTTTGACGACATAGACTATGGACAATTTCAGCCAATTGGAGCATCCAGAGGCTGCTCCTTTGAGGGGAGGTACTGTCAGGAAAGGGTCCGTCCGCTGGTAAGATCCATCATTTGGCACGCAGTGCTGAGGTCCATCAGCAGGTGTATCCTGGCAGTTTGTAACTGTCAGGAGAGACTTTCCCTGCTGGTGTTATGTCATCATTGGGCCGCAGTACTAGCGTCCACCAGCAGATGGATCCTAGCAGTAGGGAGCAGGCAACACTTCCTGCACTCATGTATTACTTGAGGACAATTAATGCGCGCTTATAAATACCCGGCAAGCCCACACATGCTTGCCTTGGTATCTTCCTACCTGGATCCTGACCTTGAGCCTGCTATCCTGACCTTGAGCCCGCTATCCTGACCTTGAGCCCGCTATCCTGACCTTGAGCCCGCTATCCTGACCTAGAGCCTGCTATCCTGACCTAGAGCCTGTATCTGACCCCATCCTGGACCTGTCCCTCCTGTTTGCCTTGGATCCCTGCTCTACAGCCCATCCATCCATCTGTCCTCGCCCTGTCCTGTTGGTTCCCCATCCTTACCCATCTGCTGACCCCCCTGTGTATGACCTCAGCCTGGCTTTTGTTACGATTCTGGTATTCCCCAATATTTGTATATATCATTGTTGTTTGTGGTTTTGGGTTGGTTGTGCACTATTATATTCACTTACTTTTCACCTATGTAAATAAACATCATTATTTTTCACTTGCATGTGTTTCTGGTTTCCTCTGTGCAGTCCACACAATTCTGGTCTTATCTGATACGTGACATATGCCACGAGGCAGAGCCATTAAAGGAAAATGATGGTAGGTATTAGCAACAATTTTCCACTTTCCTGGCTCTGCGTCATGCCAGCAACACCATGGGAAACAACTAGCCTGCCTAATTATAGGGAGGGAAGAAGACACACAGACACAAGATGCTGCTACAAAAATATTTAATAATGTTGTAAGCAGAAGATAAGACAGATGCACCCATGAAGCTGCTGTGGCTAAGTCTACATCCAACTTGTAATGCTGGATAAAGGTGTTAAGAGTTTTACAGACATCAACAAAGTCTTGAGACCAAGATGCCCAAGATGCTGAGACTGCCCTGATGGAATGAACTTGCATCTCGTAAGGAGGGAAGAGACCTTCCAAAGAATATGCCACTTGAATTGCTTTTAATATCCAGGATGAGATGACTCTAGGGGCGGCCTGCAAGCCCTTCCTTGGACCTCTATTAAGCACAAAGAGAGCATCCGAGTTCTGAAATAGTCCAGTCTGACATAAGTTAGTTTGAAGGTGAGACTTTTGGTCTACCCTGCTCAAATAAGGATCCTCTATATCTGGTGATGAAGCTGAAATGACTGGAGGGATGTAATTCCAGTTGAAATAGATTTCTGAGGTAACCCTCTATAGGAAGCTTGGAGAAGGCCTCAATACAAAACTATCCAGAAAAAAAGGTGCGGTATGGTTTTTTACAGGAAAAGGTACTAATATCTAAAAACCATCTTGCTGAAACTATTGCTCTTAGAAAAAAACATTTTCTGAGTGAAATGGCAAAGAGAACTTTCTGATTTTGAAAAGAAGGGTGATCACAATAATCTTCTCAGCACTAATGGCAGATCCCATATTGGAAAGAATTGACGGATAAGGGGACGAATCTTAATTGCCACTTTCAGAAATCAGATCACCAGAGGCTTCCTTGACCAAAATGTATCTGTAAGGGCCAACAACGCTGACACATGCACTTTAGGAGTATTGCAGCTCAATCTAGGGTAAAATGCCACCTGTAGGAAACTAAGCTCATTTGCCACCAAAGGAGACTGAAAGGAAGAATGATGATGAGAAGAAAAGGTTTCAAACTTCTGCCACACTCAGTAGTATGTGGACTTTGGCTGAAAGGAAGGTCAGTACTAGGGACGAGCTTCGTGTTCGAGTCGAACGTACGTTCGACTCGAACATTGGCTGTTCGGCCGTTCGGCGAATTCCGAACGTTTGGGCCGTTCGCGTCAAAATTCGAGTAGCGCGCGCGGACCACAATGCACTGCGGTGGCGCAGTGCATTGCTGGCTCATGATTGGCCAAGCATGCACTGTGACCCCGCATGCTTGGCCAATCGTAGCGCCAGGAGCGAGGAGAGCCATGATTGGCCACAGGCATCCTGCCTGTGGCCAATCATAGCTCAGGCTGTGTAGTGCACGCCCCACACTATATAAGGCCGCCTTTGAGGCGGCCTCGTGTAGTGTGTTAGCATCTGAAGCAGTGGGTGTTCTGTGTACCTTCAACACAGTACACACCAATCGTTTTTGGCTGATTTCCTATCTTGCTGCTGTGTAGTGGTTGTTGTCTGTGCCCTGACCGCAGTATACACCACTATATTCACCTCACCTATATAGCTAGTGATCTAGCTTTAACCACTTAACAACTGCCCATTGCCGATTAACGGCTTCAGGGCGGTTGTTTAACTCTGAGAGGCCGTTAATTAACGGCCTCCCAGAATTCTGCTCTCGCGCGCCCCCTGGGCTCTCGCGGCCGTTTACCACGTGATCGCTCCGTCAAATGACGGAGTGATCACTTGTAAACAAACCGGCGTCATGTTATGACGCCGGTTCCTCCCTCCACTCTCTGTACCGATCGTTACAGCGGAGGGGAAAGAGATCGGTGTCAGCAGCGATGTGGGCTGCATCTGCAGTGCCCACATCGCCGCTCACCGAATTTAACCCCTCAATTCCCTGCCAATACTCTGCAATACCAGTGCATACTCTGCAGTACCCTGCCATTACTCTGCAGTACCCCGCCATTACTCTGCAGTGCAGTACCCTGCCATTACTCTGCAGTACCCTGCCATTACTCTGCAGTACCCTGCCATTACTCTGCAGTACCCCCCAATACTCTGCAGTACCCCCCAATACTCTGCAGTACCCGCCATTACTCTGCAGTACCCCGCCATTACTCTGCAGTACCCCGCCATTACTCTGCAGTGCAGTACCCTGCCATTACTCTGGAGTACCCTGCCATTACTCTGCAGTACCCCCCATTACTCTGCAGTAACCCCCATTACTCTGCAGTACCCTACCATTACTCTGGAGTACCCCCCAATACTCTGCAGTACCCTGCTATTACTCTGTAGTACCCCGCCAATACCCCGCCAATACTCTGCAATACCCTGCCATAAATTGCCATACCCAGCCATACTCGGAGATACCCAGCCATACTCGGTGATACCCTGAAATACCCAGCCATAGACGCCCCCCACCCCTCACCACCCTCCGGTGCTTCTACCAACTCGCCAGTACGATCAAAGCCAGAATCTTTTTTTTATTTTTTATTTCAGGCTTCCCAGCCTAGAGGTGAGATGTGGGGTCATATTGACCCCCAGATTTCACTGTAAAGAGGACCTGTCACCCCATATTCCTATTACAAGGGATGTTTACATTCCTTGTAATAGGAATAAAAGTGATCAAAAATATATTTTTGGGGAAAAAAATGTCAAACTAAAACAAATAAAGTAAAATGAACAATAAAAAAAAAAAAAAAAAAATTTAAAGCGCCCATGTCCCCATGTGCTCGCATGCAGAAGCGAATGCATGCGTAAGCCCCGCCCACATATGAAAACGGTGTTCAAACCACACATGTGAGGTATCGCCGAGAACGTTAGAGCAATAATTCTAGTCCTAGACCTCCTCTGCAACTCAAAACATGTAACCAGTAAAAAAAAATTTAAGCGTCGCCTATGGGGATTTTTTAAGTAGCGACGTTTGGCGCCATTCCACGGGCATGTGCAATTTTGAAGAGTGACATGTTTGATATCTATTTACTCAGCATAACTTCATCTTTCACTTTATGCAAACATTGGGCTAACTTTACTGTTTTTTTTGTTTGTTTTTTAAGCACAAAACTGTTTTTTCCCCCCAAAAAACGCGTTTGAAAAATTGCTGTGCAAATACCGTGTGAGATAAAAAATTTGCAACGACCACCATTGTATTCTCCAGGGTCTTTTGGTATGCATATGCTGTGTGTGTGAAATAACCTGATAATATGACAATTTTGTGGAAAAAAAAAAAAAAGGAAATAGGCCGTCAGTACTTCAGGTGTGATCAATTTTCAGATATTGGCACCATAGCTTGTGGACTCTATAACTTTCACAAAGACCAAATAATATCCACCAATTTGTACTTATTTTTACCAAAGATATGTAGTAGTATGAATTTTGGCCAAAATTTATGAAGAAAAAATTACTAATCTGCTAAATTTTATAACAGAAACGAAGAAAAATTCATTTTTTCGCAGAATTTTCGGTCTTTTTTCTTTTATAGCACAAAAAATAAAAAACTGAGAGGTGATTAAATACCACCAAAAGAAAGCTCTATTTGTGTGAAAAAAAGGACAAACATTTCCTATAGGTCCAGTGTTGCATGACTGAGTAATTGTCATTCAAAATGTGAGGGCACCGAAAGCTGAAAATTGGTCTGGTTATTAAGGGTGTCCAGTGGTCAAGTGGTTAATAATAGAGCTTGCAGTCAGTAGTGTTAGGAGATAGTGCGTGCTGTCTGCGTGCTCTGTACCCAGTACATACCGCTATAATATAGGGCAGACCCCTACTTTCAAACATAGAAATTACAAACATCTCCTACTTGCAAACGCAAGGAGACAGCAGCAAGTGAGATGAAAAAAGATGGACGACAAAACAAATTATACAGGGGTGATAACCCTTCCCTATGTTTTCCAAAAAGCTTAAAAATAGTTTGTTTGACTGGAGCTACACTTTAAAAATGTACCGGTTGAAAATTACAAACAGATTCAACTTAACACAACAAACCTACACAGTCCCTGTCTTGTTTGCACCGCCTGTATACTGCTGTTCTGAGTATATAGGGCCTGGGGGCCACACGCATTTCCTTTTTTTAATATGGGTACGGGGTCCCCCTTAATATGCGTACAAGACCCAAATAGGCTGGTAATGGGCAGGGAGGGCTACCCATGCCATTTTTCTGAATGATTTTCAACCATATTGCAGGAACCAGATATAACATTAAAACCGCAAGCAGTTTTAAATGGTGTTATTTCCGTTTAATGTCATTTTGTGCAGGGACTGTTCCAAACACGGGAAACACGTGGCACTTCACAGGCATACTACAGACACCCCCCAGGCACCATATTTAAAGGAATATTTGACCTTTTTTTTTCACTTTAATCGTCATTAAAATCAGTGCTCCCGCCAAAACGGCAGTTTTTAAAACTTTTTTTTGCAGTGACCCATGTCCCCTGAGGCAGGAGGCAGGTCCCCAAACCCTTTTTAGGACACTATCTTGCATATTAGCCGTTAAAATTAGCACTTTCCATTTCGAACGTTCGAGTCCCATAGACTTCAATGGGGTTCTAACGTTCGTTTGGAACGCGGGGGTCGTTCGCAAGTTCTGGTGCGAACCGAACCGGGGGGTGTTCGGCTCATCCCTAGTCAGTACCACTGATACAGAAATGTTTAGGTCTTAAAGCTTTCTCCTTTCAAATTTCATGCAGTCAAGGCCAGATGGGTGTATTTGGGTGGGTCTGACCATCCTGCAGGAGCAGGTCTCGGACTTGAGGAAATCTGATTGGAGGACACATTGCTATGTGACAAAGGAAGGGGGAACCATGGTCTCCTTGGCCAGAATGAAGTAGTGATTATTGCTGACTCGCCATGATCTTCAATAATGACCTGAGTGTCAGAGCAGTCCGTGAGAAAAGGTAAACTAGCTTGAAATCTCACACCTGGGAGAGAGCATCCTGGCTAAAGCCTGTGGACAAAAGAATCTGGGAAAGAAACACAGTACTTGGCAATTTTTCAGGGTTGCCATGAGATCCACATTGGGTATGCCCATCATCCAAAAACTTTTTTCACATACTCAGGAATTAACATCTACTTTGTATGGCTCGAGAATTTCTGGTTCAATTGGTCTGCCAGAGTGTTCTGAGGCCCGGGAAAATAGGATGCGATAAAAAAATTGAAATTCGCCCCGGTTAATGCAATGATTTCTGGCTCCAACTGAAGAAGCTGCAAGCTCCTTGTCCGCACCTTGGAATGTATGAATGTTTTCAGCTCTTAGCTCCAGCAGATTGAAACAACAAGGAATCAGCATGTCTCATTCTCCCTGCGCCCTCAAGTCTTGACAATGGGGCCCCTCCCCAACCCTGGAGACTGCAAATCTGATGTAATTATGATCCATTCTTCAGAGTTGATGGGTCCACTTTGAGAGCGGTTGCAACTCTGGGTCCATCATGAGAGGTCCTGACAAATGGAATGAGATTTCTGGATGAATTGATGAAGAGAACCGTGATTTCACTGAGTTAGGAGATGATACTGGAATCTCCTTGTATGCCACTGAGCCCATGGAACTGCTAGAGTGCACCATATGTACCAGTGTCTAGGAAACTCATGCCTCGGTATATCATTATCATCATGGGTGTCGCCGGCTTCACCTAATGGTTAATATACCTTCCTTCCTGCTACTTCCTGTCCAGCCTCCCATGTGTCTCCCTATTTAAATTCCACTGAGACCAGTTTCTGGTTGTTTGAGCAACACTTGTTCCTGAGCCCCTTCTGTGCTACCTTCCCTAACCTGACTTCACGTGGACTGATCTCTTGTGTACTGACTCGGCTGGTCCTCCTAAATACCTTTATCTGCTGCCCGCCCTGACCTTGGCTCGTTATCTGGCTCTCCTTTTGCTCCATCCTTCCATCCATCCATGCCCGCACTGTGTCTTCGGGTACTCTCCTCGTGAGCAGAGTGAACCTGGGGGTCATGACCTGGGGTCAGCATGCAGCTAAGTCCAAACTCCCTTGAGGGGGTCCCTGGCAGAATACCGACTGGCCCTTAGCTTCCACACCCTGGGGATCCCGTGTCACCTGCTCGCCTGTGGGCTCACACCAGTGGCATTGTGAAAGACATGGATCACTGGAACCAAGTCCCGTGGTCTGATGAGACCAAGATAAACTTATTTGATTCAGATGGTGTCATGTTCAGTGTTCTACTGTGCTGCCCCCCCCCCCCCCCCAGCTCTCTAAGATCCTTATGCACCTAAGAACAGAGATTATGTGATCACTTATAAAGAGAAAGAAACATATGTATTTATAAATGTTTTTATATGTATAAACAAATGTTTTACCTTTCATTTCTATTTTAAAGGTTAGATTTGACATATATTTTAACATCTGCATGTAGTATTAAGTATACGAAGACCCACGAGAGCTCTACTTGAGTTCAGCATTTTCAGAAAAGGATTGTACAAACCAAAATCAGAATTGCAAGCTTAGTCATAGTTTTTACTTATGGCTTCACTAACACAATTATGAACAGAAATCACCAGTCATTGGGAAAGGAGGGAGGCGGCTCTGGCTTGAAGAAGCACAGCATTGCCTTTACCAAGATGGCTGTCTCCACAGTGAAACAAGGCATAGTAAGTCAGTATTGGGGAAAAGGTCAGCTGCAGGAAACATCCAGGCAATGTGGGTGGCTCGTCCTTTATTCTCTGCTTGCCCTTTGTGGGTACCATGTCACAGTTCGGAGCTTCTTTCTAAACAATGGATGAATTATTTTTTTATGTTTTGGGTGAAAAATACATGTTTTCTAACTATTCTGATCCCCTTATAGATCTGTCAGTGCCATTTTACATTTGCCTTGTCTCTACATTCCTGAATATAGTGTCATAATATCTGATTTCTTCAGTACTATGAGTATTGCATCATTACAATTTTGAGACTATATAAGCAGACTGCTTAAATTTAAACTTAAAAAGATTTTCAAAGTATCCTCCTATTCATCAAGCTAAAGCATAATGCATGGCATTTGTCATAAAACCTACCTCAGTAGATCAAAGAATTGGAGAGTCACAGACACAAGGGATTGTACTTGTCCATGATCAAGGAAAGTATATCCTAAAAAGGTGATAAATTTGCATCTACGTTAAGGAAAAAATCTCAGAATTAGACAAATGCACATAGATAATTTTAACAATTTTGTACAAAAAAAGCCACATCTGCAACATGCACGTAAGAGAACATAATCATATTTTGTTTAGTGGCATTGATTTATATCATAATATAGAACATATTTTATGCATATGTAAACATGTTGTGTACAGATACTATTTTTACATTATGACACCATAAGAGAAGATAAACTTCTATTATTTAAAAGTCTAAACAAAAAGCAATGTAGAAGTTTCTCAGAATCGTGTGAGTTTTCATTGATCTGCCACTTAGATAATAGGAGAATGATTTATGCCTAGTAAGAACTATATCATCAATGCTGGGACAAGATGTTCCTTCCAATGACCAGCAATGTAAGGGCCACTGTTATACAGTATATACAGCTGCACTGTATGCTGTGTTGTATATTACATACTGTGGACCTCTGTATTCTTTATGCTATCTTGTACATTAAATCTGTCTGATCCATGCTCTGTATGGTCATTTAGGACATTAAATACTCTGGCCCGCTGCTCTCTATACACTAGTTGTACATACTCCCGATCAATTCACTCTGTGCACTGTGTTGTACATTACATAAACCTGATCAATGCACTCTAAATGTTGTGCTGTTTGTTACATACACCTGAACTCTGCACACTGTTTACTATGTACTCACTGATGATTACTGGTAATGTTATGCTATACATGACAAAGCCCTGATCACTGTTGTCTATCCTCTATTGCTTTCAAGATGTACTAGTTTGACCCATTAAGATTGATATTAAGATATACTGGACATCTAATTATATCAGCATAGTACACTACGCAAACAAGCTCCCGCCATGGTGATAGTAATCTACTTGCCATCTGCAACCAATGTTGTTTTGATACCTGAGGGATCCAAAAATATGTTATATTTAATATTAGCGTAACCATAATGTGAACATATTATATTAAATAATTAAAATTAAGAATGACCACAAAGGAAATGGGCCATGGGAGTCTATTGCTCTAGTTATTCCCTTGAATTTCAGTGATTCTGAAGCTGGAAGTTCTATTTTACAGTTGTGGCATCCCAACACTGTAATCCTTGATAGGTATGTGAAATTGATGATCTTGAACACTTTTTTGGAAATGCTTTCTGTAGTCCCACTGACATTTTTTTCTCTACTTTCTGCCATTCTAACAGATAGTTGCTGAGACAGAGGTGGGTGGAAATTAAACCAGTAAACCTCACAATAACTGCCAAAAAAGGTTGTCTATAGTTACATTTTTATATTAATCTCTTGGCTGCCAGGCACTGCATTTTATTTTATATCTTGGAATTTTGATCATTTTCACTTGAAGATTTGTGAAAGACCCCCCCAACCCTTAAACGCCTACAACTACACAGATTTAATATGTGTAAATGTAGAATTGAGTGTTTTTCCAAAACTGTAAAAATGTACAACAATCTGTAGATGAAACACATAAACTAAGAACATTGTCTATTTCATTTATACTAAAATGAAACCCTTAAAAGAGAAGTATAGGTTTCCTTTTTTTGCTTGCATCTATTCTTTTTGAGCTGCTGATATCTAAAAATCTTTCCAGTCCTCTCAGAAGTGCCCCCATTCTGTTAAAATCTAGCTAAATACCTGTGTGTGTGTGTGTGTGTGTGTGGGGGGGGGGGGGGGGGGGGGGTTACAGACATTCATACAGTGTAATACCGACAATGGTCTGGCTCTGGAGTCTGGATCCACCCACTTTTCTGTAATTTTGCTTGATTGATGTCCGCTTTCTGCTCTCTGGTCATTCCTGAGACTTCACAGAGGGTAGCTGCCCCCTCCCTTCTCCCTTCCCCCTCCTTTCTCCCCCAAAGCATGTTTCAATGGTCAGAAGAGTCGGCAGAGGTAGGAGCACTTCATTCAATGACTAAGGTACTGTCAGAAACCGTGAAATCAGGACGAGACAGAAGTACAGTTAAATCACACTTTTTTAATAATAAAAGTAAAAAGAACAAATGTAGTCAAAACAAGCCAAAGTTCAGTAACCGTAATGGATAGTCAGCCAATACAGAAGTCAGGGATTAATGTAGTGCAACAGCAAGCAGGATCTGGAGCCAGAAGGATGTCAGCAAAGCAAGTCTTGAACAGGATCACAGGAGATAGTTTCTGTGATGTGACCAAGGCAAAGGCAGAGTTCCTCTGGACTGGAAGGCTTAAGTAAGCAGGCCTGACGACCAGGATATCATCAACAGCTGAGTAACTGTGGAGAGATAGCAGCTGGCAATTAGCCGACAGCTGAGCGGCAAGCTCAGAGAAGGAAGGGCTGAGCCCTGCCCTGACAGGTAGGAGAAGTCACTGATAGTACTGTGTATGTAAATCTCCTCTACATATTTCTACACATATCTACCAGGGTGAAAACAATATATTTGTAAAGCAGAATACACATATGGATGAGATAGCACAAAGGCATCCCATGCATTACTGGTATAGTAAAATGAAATACAATCAGAGCTAACATTGTAAATTAATCCTTTTATTGACTATCTGTATTTTTATATGAGACAATGAACCTTTCCATTTACATCTACTTGTATTTTTTTACTGAAAAATCGGTTCTTCTGCCGGGCCACCGCGCCTTCTTATAGCTCTTTTACAGGCGGTGGCCCGGTCTTCTGTCGCCGCCGCCTTCCGTTCTTCTTCTTCTCCTGGAGATGTTGACTCGACGCTCTCTCCGGCTGCAATGCCAGGGGCGTGCTGCGCTGCGACTTATAAAAGGACAAGGGGCGGGGTCATCGGTTGATGTCACATGGGTTGATGTCACATGGCGACAGTCCCAGCATCCTCCAGGACTGTGACATCGTAAGGGGGCGGGGGCACCACGTGACATCAACCCCTGTGACATCAACCAATGACCCCACCCCTCGTCCCTATATAAGTCGCCGCGCAGCGCGTCCCTGGCATTGCGGCCGGAGAGAACGTTGAGTCAACATCTCCAGGAGAAAAAGAAGAAGAAGAATGGAAGGCGGCGGCGGTGACGGCGACAGAAGACCGGGCCACCGCCTGTAAAAGAGCTATAAGAAGGCGCGGTGGCCCGGCAGAAGAACCGAAGAGGGGGACAAGACCCCCGAAGTCGGAAGAAGAGGGCGGCGGCGAGGAAGAAAGCCGGGCTCCTCCGCTAGCAAAAGAGCTAGAAGAAGATAGTGGAGGAGTCCGGCGAGAAGACCCCCGAAGACGGAAGACCCCCGGAGCTGTGCAATAAACTATTTTATCTTGTGTGTTGTGTTTTTTTGTACTTTATTTTACAGGTGAATGGGTAGGGGTAACATGGGGACAAGGTGCTTTGGGGTGGGGGGGCCTGGTACGGCTCAGGAGGGGGGGCGCCCGCTCGTCCCCACCCCCTTTCCTGGCTGGCCGGGTAGCGTGCTCGGATAAGGGTCTGGTATGGATCTGGGGGGACCCCCACGCTGTTTTTCCAGCGTAGGGGGTTCCCCTTGGAATCCATACCAGACCTAAGGGCCTGGTATGCTCTCGGAGGGGGAACCCACTCCAAATTTTTTTCATAAATTTGGCGTGGAGTTCCCCCTTCAGAGCTCATTCTCTGATTGGCCACGGCAAAAGTCGCCTGGCCTGGGGCGACTTGTAAGTTGCCCCAGGTCGTGTCTAAGTCATGTTCAAATCATCTCCAAGTTGCCTCACAAAGTCGTCCTGAAGTCGTGTCGCCCCTGTGTGAACCAAGCCTTAGGTTATATTATTGGGTTCATCCAACAGCTTGAAATGACGGTGATTGATAAAAGACTTAAAAGCTTTAGATTTCTTTTTGGAACCTAGAGAAACAAGTGTTTTTATATTTAGCAAGATGTATATGTCTCTGTTAAAGGATCTGAAAAAAAAAATGTCCTGCTGGCTGGAAAAAGTGTAATGTTACAGGTAAACAGCTAGTAAGTTAATACATGTAAGCATTTCTCAATAGGTGGCTAAGTATTTCTACTGCAAGCAACTTTAAGATTTGAGTTACCCTGTGGTTTTGTAAGATTTACGTGGACATCATTTCCAGTCATACACAACCTGCTTTAGGTTAAAGGAGTACTCCATCCAGCTGTTATCTGAAGACCTGAGTATAGGTCTGTCGGCATAAAACACACTGAACATTTTCCTAACCTAAATCTAGCTGCTCTCAGGATATAACACTTTAAACAGTACACTTGGAATATTTTCTGGCATGGGAATTATCCTGGGCAAAGAGGTGTCAGAAACTCAGAGGAAGTAGTTAGGATTTTTAAATGTTAGATCTCAGGAATGCTGTGACAGAGCTCAGCAAGATTTTTATTTTTGTTGAAAAGATTACTTTTCCTTTACTATTTTCCATTGCAGTTTCCTTTCATACTATATGTCTGCACTTTGAGGGCTGGGTAATAAGCATGTATTGCATACACTTGGTTAAAGTGGACCTGTCATGAAAATTTGCACTTCACATGAGCAAAAACATTATAAAATACCATTATTTTTCATAAAGTTGTACATCCTTTTTACCATGGAGAGAAAAAAACTCTACTTCTAAGTTCTTTCATGTAGGCCCTGACTGTCAAAGTTACTGATTCTCTAAGTCACTGATATTTTTCCTTATATGACTCCTCTATTATTCATTCATCCAAAATAGAAACTAAAAAACATGTTATAAATTTTGCTTTCCACTCTGCAAGCTCCATTAAATACAAAGCAGCGCTAAGTAATTTGTATCCTAATAGAATAGGGCCGCTCATTTTAGTTCTCCTCGACAGAGATAAACACGTCCCTTTATGCATTGCGGATTGTGGTTTGAATGTATGCAAGCCTTAGGCCAAAGTATGACTAATAAATGATTGATTGTTCCGTTTCATGAACCAGCCATTGTTCTGTGGCATAATAGAAAACCCAAATAGTGTTTCACATCTTTATCAAATATTATATTGCAATTTTTCAGCATCTGCCATAAACAGACAGAACACTTGATAGTCTCTTATGTATGTTTTCCTCTAAAGAGTATTTGTCTTTGTCAGTGCTGCGAAAGTTATGCTAAGTTAAAATAATGTTTTGAATAACAATCAGACTGTCAGGAAGTGGCTGATGTCTCTTAGCTCTGTATTACAGATATCAAAATCTCATTCCCATCTGTTCATTTAATTGCATCAAAAATAATATAGATTAATACTGTGCAGGATACATATAATGAAAAGAGCAAGGCTACTCAACTCCCTGGCATATAACTGACTGTCAGCCACAATGACTCATGGCTTGGCTTTTCATTCTAGGAATAAATGTTTGAGCCGGAGATTAGAATGTGCGCTTTAGGTAACTAGAGTTAAAATAGTTTAGGTATGACTGAGAATATTTAAATCTGAAATAAGTGCTGTGGATGCATAACAATTTGGTTTATAATACAAAAGTGTCCTGTTGGGTTTTGTCTTAAAGTACTTGACCTTGCCACTTACAACTTCATGAAAAGACAGTTTGGTTCACGAAACACACATTTTAATTCTCTTGGGTTTCAAATGAATAATATGATAATATGATAATGGAAAACTGAAGCTGACAGGTGTTAAATACACCTACTGATATCTTAAAGTGCACAAGAAGTAAAAGAACTTTAAAACAAATCATTACTGACCTCTATAGCTGTACGTAATCTGAAGTAATTCATTCTCAAAGGTCCGCAATGATCACAACAGAGACACTAATCTCAGCGTTCAAGCATCTGCTGTGTGATAACTGGTAAAAAGTAATGTGCTTGGATTCAATTCATAAGCTGTTCGTCACACTCATTGCAAGTTTAAGAAATTACAAACTTTAATCAGAACTCCGTTAAAATAAAAAAAGGCAGATCTTAAAAAGTACCAGCCCAAAAGATTTTTTTTTTTTCAATGCCATTCCTTGGTGAGAGGATCCTCCTTTATTAACAACTTTGAGGGTGACATGGCAAAACCATTTTTCCTTTTTTTATAAACGCTTGCTATATTTCTTTAAGCTGTATTCGGTGTTACAGAACGGTACGATTCTCAGTGAGACCATATTTTGCCATCAAATAATTTACGTGTAGCACTGACCCCTGAAGGAGCGGCTGGTTTTCTTGGGCTTCCTTGTAGCTCGTCGTTCTTGTGTAGGGGTTACCGAGGTTGATGGCCCAATAACTGCAGAGACCGACACCTGAATTCCTTTTTGGAATTTAGTTATTTTCTTAAAACGTTGAACACAAACACAGTCTCTCAGTTGGGAATAGAGGGTATAAGTATGGAAGCTCAGGCACTTTGAAACTGCTGACACTTAATAAATGTCTCTTTGTAAGTAATTCAGGGAGTAGCCACTCACAACTGGATATTTCCATTGTTGGATGATTCCTGGTTTATGGACTTAGCAGCTGACACATGACTCAAACTTAGCAAAGTCTCTGCCACAGACTTGGTTGCAAACTTTTAGATGAACACAGAAAGTCTCTCACAGGAACTTAGTTGTAACAGAAGGAGAGAAATAGGAAACTTCTTGTGGTACCAGTATCTTGCAGCCAGTCCGGCTATACCATAAGAAATGTGGGTTCAATTAGTGTCCATACAGCTCAACATCCAGGCTCTTACCGAGCAGCCAGCCTCGTGCGTGGCCCTCTTCCGAAGAGTCCTCCCCTGGTTGCATGACAAATTGCTGGGCCTCTCCAAAACCTTCTCCTTCCAGTTACTGTGCCTCGGACTAGCCAGTTCTGAGACTCGGAAATGGATGGATCTGCACCCCAGGCCATGCGGGCCTCTGGGGGCTGGTCAGGAGGACCAGGACCATGGTGTCAGAACATACTTCTGGACCGGAACCCAGAACCACGTGACTTCGGTACCTTAAGTACCCTCTCCCGGAATACACAGCGAGACAACGCACCCACTGATTGGTTCCGAGAGAGAGATTGGTACCCAATGCGTCCAACCAGACTGCGTTCCAATTCCTGTCAAAGGTGCTACCTACACCCATGACCAGACAGAACATTAGTACAGCCCAGCCAAACTGATGCCAAAACCACAATTTAGAGCAATTAACCCCAAGACTCAACTATATATAAAAAATACATTTACAGACATAGCGTGTATTCTTCAGGAGTACTGGCGCTACATACATGTGTAGATAGATTTTGTACATTTAGCTTGACTGAAATACAGCAGCACCCAATTTTTTTATCTAGCAATTAGGATAATCGCTCCCTGTTGTGCCATATTACTTCCCTGTAGACTGTTCACCTTGTGGTGCAATCAATATAGCTACTCTGTGTACTATTTCTCCTTGCCGTGTCATACTGTTACTCTGTGAACTTTCCCTCCTTACTGTGCCCTATTACTGCCCCCTCCTGTATATCCAAGTATATACTAATACACATTTGCACATCAGGTTCTGTGTGATTTACCTCCATGTGCTCTCTCTCTGTGCTCCTAGTTTGTCACAGAGCACATTTC
This sequence comes from Lithobates pipiens, assembly GCF_037356315.1. Classification (NCBI taxonomy): domain Eukaryota; kingdom Metazoa; phylum Chordata; class Amphibia; order Anura; family Ranidae; genus Lithobates; species Lithobates pipiens. The sequence continues at coordinate 211,359,714 of NW_027507764.1, forward strand.
TGAACTCTGCACTCTGTGTGTGTTACACACTCCCAAACTTTGCACTATGTGCACTGCGCACTCCTGAACGATGCACTCTGTGTGATGCGAATACTGCTCTTTGTGTGTTACACACTTTTGATTATATTTAAACACTGAACACTTTACATAAAGCTGAAATGAAACACTTATAGTGTTATTATTATTTGTGAAGCACTAGTCGATTCATTATTCTATGTGGACTCTTGCACTGGGCACTTTAACGTTTATATCACTATTGGTTTATGTATAGTTTGGAGTGCTGTATATATACGAGTTTATAAACCAAGTGAAAATTGTACTCCCTGACATATATTACCTGGTATTATTTTTTTTACCTGTATTACTGCTGGTATTTTTGGTATGGTTTCTACCAGTTAACAGACCTTTAGTTTTGGTAATACTGTATTGTTTGTGGAAATACCTGTCAGACCCAAATTAAATAATGCTCAATATTAATTTTATTAAGTAATCACATTAATTCCATTGGAAACTATTAACAGGCACAATGGCCTAATGTGAGGACCCAAATTAACAAGTTGCCCATCAGTGCTATAAGAGGCATGTTTATTGGATCCAACCTGCAGAAATCACCTTTTTCACTTATGTTTTTTTACCTGTGACTGAAATCTTAATTTTCTCTGCTTAAATTGAGTAGTCAAATGAGGCATTATTTACTAAACACTTGACACTTGACCTAGTTTCTTACTGAATTTCTGGCCTTGTAACCCAAAGTACTGTTAGGGTTTACAATCTACCCACATACTGACTTTTTCTTTACACAAACTCTTTAAATAATTGAAATTCCTAATTGATTTCCAGCAATTTCCTTATATATTAAGGCAGTGTGTATAATATAGAAATGTGAATATATATTCTATGTTTTGCTTTCTTGTACCTGGCACAAATAATTTGGAGATGAGTTTGTTGCACATCTGTATTAGGAGAAATATGGGGCTGACTTTTCTGGCATCTTGCAGGAAAATTTTTGGCTAAACTGCTTCCAACCTCAGTGATTGCTGAATTATTGCCCCAGAACAAGAATGCAGCAAATGTAGTCAAGTAAGAGCTCCTGATTTAAATATTTGTCTGGAACATAGACTCAACAGTAAAACCTTTGGACAAGCATAACAGCCAGGCAAATAGCAGACGTCAGTGACAACCTACATATTTCCTTTGTTTTTTCACAATAAAATCATGAATCCTTTATGATTTCGCTGGTCAGGGTTATCGAAATTTGACTGATGTAGATACTTGGGCAAACAAATATAGAGTTAAGCAGTAGATGCTATGAACTCCAGCAGAACTCTCACTGTTCTTTCACCCTAGCAAGGCAGTTTTTAAAAACCTTAGTTGTGTATACAAATTAGGATGATTGTAGGAGAGTTTGCTGTATGCTGAGGTGAGACATCGCTTGAGTTTTTCACCTTGAATGCAGTCTCTACCCTTGGCCAATAAAAATCAAATTATATAATTTGTATTCTCGGTTGGCCAAATCCTATAATATATTATTTGTTTTAATTTTACATGCCAAATGTATGTTTATTAATATGTGTAATTAATTGTATATAGTTTTGTGGAAAACATGGTATTGCAAGCTTGATGTCTGGAAGTAAATGCAGTAAAATCTGGTATGGAATTGAGATGCTTTGTTCTCTTCTGGACATCTGGGCTGTGCTAGCTCAAGTAAGCTATACTGTAAACCAGTAAATCACGTATATTTTTAAAGAAATCCTTGGTCAGTGTTTTCATGGACTTGATCTACTTTAAGAAAAAAATGTAGGAACCTGTATTTATCAAGCTTAGTGTTAGTTTTACTATGATTATACAGTTCAAAGATTCAGCTTTTCCTGTTGGAATGTTGACATTTTAAGAGGAATGCAAGGATCTTTTGGCATGCTGCATGGGTACATTTCTTTCCTTAAAAGTGTTCATAAAGATTCCTGTATCTCTGCATGGAGTGTGTTTTGTATCTATATTTTCAAGTAGCATTAGATTTCTCATGGAGAATACATGCCAGAGCCTTGAACTAAAAATGCTGCAAATTTTGTTTTGAATCCTGTCCGTTGGGAATAGTGCTGGTACTGGTATGCAAAAGACAACTCGTCTTTTAAAATCAAATGTAACTTATTTGATGGAATACAGTTTCCAACATTGTGTCAAGCTATGCTAGTAACAGCAGAATAAGCACTAGTTAATACACTATCACAATAAAAGGTCCCATAGAAATAAAAAGTCAATTTAACAGAAGATAAAAAAAAAAGCATTACATTTCTATTCTTGTGCTCTCTATATAAATATAGATTGAAATTAGAGAGTAACAAGGCATATACCTAGGTACTTAGAAAATTAACATGTTTAATATATATAATAATTTTAAAGTGTAATCTTTACAGAAGAGTGTTAATACCTAGGTGCCTCAACACCTAGCAGACTCTTTAAAATGTAGCACTTCTAGATGCGTCAGATGTCTATACCCCACACTGCGTACATACAGAATGACATACAATTGATTGCTATAGATAGCAATTAAGTTAGCTTTAACCTTAGGAGACCTTCCTTGGGAGGGAGCTGAATATTGTTGAAAATATAGTATATTACACATACAAAATAGATACAGGCATACCCCACTTTTAAGTACACAATGGGTTTATTTACTAAAGCTGGAAAGTACAAAATCAGGCTTACTTCTGCATAAAACCAATAAGCTTCCAGGTTTTATTACCAAAGCTTAATTGAACAAGCTGAGGTTTGAAGCTAATTGGTTTCTTTGCAGCAGTGAGCCTGATTTTGCACTTTCCAGCTTTAGTAGATAAACCCCATTGTGTACTAAAAAGTAGGGTATGCCTTTATCTTAAAAAATATATTGGGTTGCAAATTTGCTAGCAGTTCTCATTTTCCTAGTAGCATTTACTGTACATGCTTGATGACTTCAAAAATGCATGTGAGAAGGAGAGAGAGAATATAGTGCTTTAGATAGTTGGAAGATACAAATTAACATATGATTGCTACTAATTTTGCTGCTAATTTGATATTGGCAATTTTATCCAAAAAAACAACAAACATTATCTGGGTACACAAAGCTGCCAGTCCACAGCTGGTACATTTTGGTGCATGAATAAATATTTAAATATATTTATCAGCTCTGACCACTCTGGACGAACATGATTTATTAACCTTTTCTTTTTCTTTGCAATGATATTATTATTATTATACAGGATTTATATAGTGCCAACAGTTTGCGCAGTGCTTTACAACATCGGAGAAGACGGTACAATTACAATACAATACAGGAAGAATCAGAGGGCCCTGCTTGTTAGAGCTTACAACCTAGAAGGGAGGGTCAAGTGGAACAAAGGGTAGTAATTGTGGGGGATGATCAGATAAACAAAATGAAAATACAGTTGCTAGGTGTGGGTAGGATAGGCTTCTCTGAAGAGAAGGGTTTTCAGGGATCGTCTAAAAGCTAATAGAGTAGGAGATAAGCGGACACATTGGGGTAAGGCATTCCACAGACTTGGAGAGGCTCTGGAAAAGTCCTGGAGGCGAGTGTGGGAGGAGGGGATGAGAGAGCTAGAGAGCAGGAGGTCTTGCGAAGAACGAAGAGAACGATTAGATTGGTATTTTGAGAATAGATCTATATACTGTATGGTATATGACTGTATATTTATGAGATACTTATGGAATCTGGGGCCCCGCAATGCAATGGCTTTAATTTAATTTTAGTTGCAGCATAAGTTCAAAAGTGGTATTAAACCCAAAACCAAAAATTGTATAAATTGCAGCTTGCTAATCATTAGATGTGGTGGCTGCATTAATTGTCTTTTTTAGGCTTTTTCCTCTCTTTTTCTCCTGGTGATCGGGCAAGTAACAAACCTCTTGTATTAGAAAGACACCACACTGGATGAAGGAGCACAAGGGGCAGATTTGGACAAGAGCATTGTCTGTCCAGAGACAAGGTGAATGCTATATGTACAAGCAGATTTAAAAACAGTAACACATTGCATCTGAACTCCAGCTAATATTTTATATTCAGCAACAGTTTTTGTTTCCCCTTTTGGTACAATGGGTTTACATAAATAAAGGCTGTAACTGCAAGAGTGCATATTGTGTTGAAAAAAAACAGACTTGCTATCTAGATCACCAGATGAAAATAGAAGGAAGAAAGACAAAAAAAAAGAAAATGTAGCCATCACATTTAAGATTTGATATTGCAATAATTAATGTTTGCTCTTGGGTTCAGTGCTGCTTTGAAGGTTACATTTTATAAAGAAATTTTGAATAACAATTTTTAGGCACCCTATTCTACTCATATTTTAGTTGTTTTCATACTTTTTTGAATATCCTATTGAATGTGAACTTTTTGGCTTTTTTGCTAGTCATAACGTTTACTAATGCAGCTAGCAGTTTTTTTCTGTACTTTTAATCTAAAATATTCTATCCAACACACCCCACCCCTCCAAAACTATTCTACTCTACTTCCCCACCCCTGCTTCCTACTTACAGTATCTCTTTAACAGAGCAGTGTATTATGCACCAATTTCTTCTCCTCTGGCAGGAATCCTTTTTGATGCCAGGTGTACCTGCATGCTGAGCTCTCACCCACTGAAAGGGATTCCTGACACAAAAGATTTTAGCTTAAGAGGACAGGACCCAGCAGGTTGACCCATTAGAGACTGCCTGTAGAAAACTATAGGAGCGGATACATACAATTCTAGTTACTCTGCACACAATGAGAGAGCAACTGTACCTGATTTCAATGGACTGTTCCTGATTTGAAACAAAGCTCCTCTGTCCCTCTTTTCTCCTCATTTGTCCCTCATTTTGGCCTGATTTATATATAAAAAGCATTTTATCTTTCAAAAGGTGTTTCTTAGTGCTAAACCTTTCATCCAGTTTCTGAATTCCTGCATTTGTTAATTTCAAATGCCAGTATAAAGGAATATAAGTGGAAAAAAAAAACACTTGTGGGTTTAACTAATCCTTTTTTTAATAAAATTCTCCTTTAAGTGGCATGCCAGGGGGTGTGTCCTATGCCTTCATACCTTTGCTAACAGGTGTCCCTTGTTCCCATCTGAAAAAGTTGGGCGGTATGAACAGGGTGTATAGGGAAAGCTCACAGACTAGGAGGAAAATTAGATAATAATGCTGGCGCTGATTGCTGAATAAATGTCTATTTTTACATGCAGACCCTTATTTGAGAGTGTTTACAGGGACAGTTAGATGCTGGTGGTCATTGCTGAAAATGTCCATATTTAACGTGAGTCACGGCACATTGACAGTGTATTGTACAGTGGTAAAGCATTAAGGACGGATTTGAGAGTGTGTATAGGGATTCTTGAATGCTGGTCATTGCTGAAAATGTCTTTGTTTATAATGCTGGCTGGTGTGGGCCCTGTTGACAATGTTGCATAGTAAAAGTGTTTAAAGACCATGCATATACTCACTGAAACATTTTATTTTTTTCCGGTGAATAAATTACAATTGAATGTTAATGTTTTGACTTTCTAAGACCCCTTTCACACTGGAGGCGTTTTTCAGGACTAAGAGTCTAAAAATAATGCCTGTAAAGCGCCTCCCCTGAAGCCCCATTGTGAAAGCCGGAGAGCTTTCACACTTAAGCGGTGCCCTTGCAGGACGTTAGAAAAAGTCCCGCAAGCAGCATCTTTGGAGCAGTGGAGAAGCGGTGTATACACTGCTTCTCCACTGCCCCTGCACATTGAATTGAATGGGCACCGCTGCCAAAGCATCTGCCAAGTGCTTAGGCAGTGCCGCTTTTCAGGCGCATTTAACCCTTCTGTTTGGCGGCTAGTGGGGGTTAAAAGTGCTCCGCTATCGGCCAAAAAGCCCCGCTAAAACGTCAGTAAATCTCTGCTAAAACCAGCGATGCTTTATCGCTTACACGGCCCGCTGTGAGTACAAAAGGGCTCTAATGGCTTGTAGGAATCATGTTCAAAAAGGGACAAGTATACAGTAAATGATTTCATACTGTGCACATAAGTACTACAATATTTTGGCAGTATTTTTCAGTAAGTAAATTAAACTCTAATGCAGGGGTCTCCAAACTTTCTAAAGAAAGGGCCAGTTTATTGTCCTTCAGAATGTTTGAGGGCTGGGCTGTGGCCAATGGGAGTAGAAAATACCTGTGTCTTGGTGGTTAACATAAAAAAAAAATACATACACAGTGCTTGTGGTCAATAGGAGAAGGAATAGTGCCCCATCATTGGTGTCATTGGGAGGAATATTGCCCCATAATTGGTTTCAGTGGAAGTACTAGTACCCTATTATTGGTATCAGTGGAAGAATAGTGCCTCGTCTTTTGTGTCAGTGGAAGGACTAGTGTCCCATCTTTTGTGTGTGTGGAAGGAATAGTGCCCAATTGTTGGTATCAGTGGAAAGAAAAGTGCCCCATCTTTGGTGTCAGTGGGAAGAGAATAGTGCCCCATTATTGGTATCATTGGAAAGAAATAGTGCCCCATCTTTGGTATCTGTATAAGGAAATATGCCCCATTGCTGGTGTCAGTAGAAGGAAAAGGGCCCCACTACTGGTGTCAGTGGGAAAAAATAGTGCCCCATCATTGGTATCAGTGGAAGGAATAGTGCCAATCATTGGTATCAGTGGAGGGAAATATGCCCCATTGCTAGTGTCAGTAGAAGGAAAAAGGCCACACTGTTTGTGTCAGTGAGAGCAAATATGCCCCACTATTGGTATCAATGGAAACAATTGTACCAGATTGTTGGTGTCAGTAGAAGGAATAATGTCTCATATCTATGACAGGAATAGTGTCCCAAGGGTTGGATAAAAGCAGGCAAAGGGCCACATTCGGCTCATGGGCCACAGTTTGGAGACCAATGCTCTAATGCGATAAACACCTAAATAGAATTTTCCTGCAGAATGTAATCAGTTTAGTTAAAGTGGTTCTAAACCCTCCACAGCCTCAGAAGCCTCTTAGAGATATATGACTCTTGGCCCACTTCCTGTTAGTTACTGGGCAAATGTCTGTGATTATTTGAATATTCTAAGTCGACAGATATACCATAGGATTGTACAATGTTTAAATCAAGCTGGCACAAATACCATGTAAGGCCAATGTATGTATGTGGGTTTTTTTTTTTGGTCTTGTCCTTGGTTTTGTATGCTTATTATTTTTGTAATTGTAAAAATGTTTGTTTTTGTTTTTTTGTCTGTGGTTTTTGGAAAATCAATAAAAACTTATATTTTTTTTAAAAAAAGTGGTTCTAAACCCTAAACATTTTTTACCTTAATGCATTCCTGGCAATAAAGCTTATTTGGCTATACTTCTCCTGTGGATCACAGGAGTGCAGTTACTTCTGTACTCCTGTGACCCATTTTCAGCCTACAACGGCTGCCAAATGACATAACAGAGCTGTCCAGGCTAGGGAAAGATTTCGACCATATGGTCAGGATTCACCTAGAACCTGGGATCGGCACCTGGCTCAGACTCTTAGCGAGCCGCTGAGAGCCTGAGCCAGTCACTCCCGCCTCTCCACAGTGAGCACAGGTGGGGCTGGGAGCAGACAGTGGTGACTGTGTGTCTTCCTATGCCCTACAATCCCCTGTCATAAAGAAACCTTATGTGTCTGTTTTATACAACCCAATGCTCTTTGTGTATAGGTAGCATAGATGTATAACTCAGCAAACCATGTTTGATGGTTTTTTGGCTTTTCATACTTTTCAGCTACTAATTGGCCTACTGGTGTTGCAAACCTAATGCAAGTTATTTATGGTTTGTTCCTTGTATATTCTTTTTTACATTTAATAAAAATAGATTAAACTAAAAGTAAGCCCTCTATTATTACTGCTTATGTAGCCTGGCTGCCCTGCAATAGTAAACTGTGAAGCTTCGATCCACTAAACTAGAAGAGATTATTTGACCTCTGAATGAATTATTTCATTGTTGTTTTATAATGATATTAAATATTTTCTTTACTTCTGGCTTTGTCTTGCTTGCTAACTTGTTTATGTTGACTAGAAATATGAAGTGGCCTCTTGTTTTACTTTAACAGTTTTTTTTTGCATGGTCGGTTAAAAAGCATTATTAAAGTGTTGTCAATTCCTGTTGAGGGTTAGCATTTATTGCATTGCAAACGTAATCACATTATACCCTTGTGTGTCTCACTGTCAGGCATCACAATATTAATACCAAAAATATAGTATTGAAGTTTGGGGGTTCATCCCCAAAGGAAACGCTTTAGCTTTGATCACTGGGAATCTATTGAAGTCTGAAGCCACTGGAAGCTGGAGATGAGTGAAATATCTTCCAAATGAAGTATTCTTGACAGGCATCTATAAAGCACTGTCCTCTGAAGTAAAGCAGAAAACTCACAAATTTCCAGAGCTCCTTACACTATCCGTCAAGGATCATCGAGAACAGTAGTTGTCTGTAGAATGAAATATGAGAAATACTCTTGTGCTTTTACTACTGAGCAAACAGTGTCACTTTGCAAAAGTCATGTGTCTGCCATAATATAAACATCTGACATTACATTACATTACATAAGACTGCACAAGTTAATGCTTTTAAACCTGTTTAGCAACATAATACCAGCAGTAGGCACCGGTTAATAGTATTTCACTGCTTTCACCATCACCATAATAAACATTCCCTAAAAATGCTTGCTCAATTAGACCTTTAGCTCACATGGTTCCTAAAACACTGTGCATGGAAACTAAGGCATCTATATATTTAGACTTGGGGAGCAACGAGACAGTAGAAAAAAGGACTAATTAAGGTGAGGTGGGCTAAATAAAATAAAACGTCCCCCACAAGTCCAATGCAAAACAAGGTAGAGCCTTCCTAAAATAGACATAGGGATTGATTATACTAAAACTGGAAAGTGCAAAATCTGAAACCAATCAGCGCCAAGGTTTATCTTGTCAAAGCTTAATTGAACAAGCTGAAGTTAGAAGCTGATTGGCTACTGTGCACAGTTTTACCAGATTCTGTATGCTCCAGTTTTAGTAAATAAACCCCATTATCTGTATATAGCTCAGAACAACCAAGAGGAAACAACCTCAAAGAGATGAGTTTCCAATTGGTTCAGTGGGAACAGGGACTATTGCGGTATCAGAAATTAATGTGAAACAATCATTAAAACACAATTACATTTTATTATAATTTGATCCATATAAAAGATAATACAAAGACATTGCTGTAGCAGAACCACATTATTAAATCCAGTCACAGGACCCAATAGGTTCAAGTTCTAAACAATTAAACGTTTTACGGAGATACAGAGATGACGCATAAATCCGACCGGTTTCGCGGTACTAAGAACACCGCTTCCTCAGGGAACGTCACTTTATAAATCTAGTATGAAAAATATATATATAAATATACAATAATACCATACAAAATATCAAAAGAATTTTTTACAAAAGAAAAAGGTAACAATAACAGCAGTATTAAATAGGCAATACATCAAAATTACATTAGGAGAAACAGTATTGGGTCATAACTCACCCCTGGAGCTCCCAACCCACAGCACACGAGCGGCCTACTTCGAGACACCCTCAAAACAGGGTCCCCCCCCTTTAAAAAAGCTACCTCTCTTCGTGATAAACTAAAAAAAAGTCACTACCAAATGCCCTCTGGATCTTTGGAGGGACCCAAAGGCACCTATAAATGTGGCCAATGCTCTAAATGTCCATGGATTCAAGAAGGAGGGGTTACAATATTACCGAATGGAGAGATGTTTCGGCCTTCACATCATGCCGATTGTGGCACCCGAGGGCTGGTTTACCTGATGGTCTGCGCCTGCCAAGCATTTTATGTAGGGAAGACCATCAGGGAACTACGCCAGCGCTTGGGTGACCACCTCTACTATTCGACCAATGGGAAAATGACCACGGTAGGTCGCCATGTGGGTATACACCACAAATTTCAATTTGACTTAGTAAAATTTTTTGTCCTTGAAGTTATCCCACAGGACCCCAGAGGGGGTAATTGGGATCAGGCCATTTTGAGACGCGAAGCACTATGGATAGAGCGGCTGAATGCTCTTACCCCCCCTGGCCTAAATGAAGCCCATTCCTACAAATGTTTTCTTTGAAGATGCTATATGTTGCACATGTACACTGTACATTGTCCCTTTTTTAAAAAAAATGCAGGCAATGCCCTAGAACCATACATTCGGTTTGAGGGCATTGGACTGAAGAGGGTTTCCGTGAGGGAAGTGATATTTGCCCTCCCCTTTCTTCTTTTTTCTTTTCCCTTTTTCTTTTTCTTTCTTTTTCATTCCCACGTTTTCTGACGCTTCCTTTTTTCCCCCCTTTCTGCCTTTCCTAGTATTAGAACTCTTTGCCACTAGACGCTAATACTCGCTTGGTCATACTGATTTTGTGATATCATATTTCTATATAATAACTTTCATATTTAATTTAAAGAAAAATTTGGTTCCCCTTTAAATGTGGAACCTATATGATTCAGGTGCTATTCTGAGGACGGTCCTTTTAGGATTTCTATTTCTTTGTATGTTTTAGCTGGCTTGGTCTGGCGATTGTCACTTGCGGCCGACCTGAGCCACTAGGTGAGGGTGGCCTTTGTTGCCGCCCCGCTTGGTGGCGGGGGTCCGCGGCACTGTGACACTCCCCAGTCCATTCATAGCAATAAACGTTGCATTTACGGTCTTGGATCATGACTCTGCTATGCTTTCCCCTATTGGTTCTTCCCTGTCTCGCAGCTGGACAGACCTGAGGAGTTTGTTCTCCCCCCCTTGGGCGGACGTGTGGCACCCTGGTGTGACTTTCACACCTCCCATTTCGCTACAGACATTCTCTGCAGCTTTATATGGGAGCGCAATACAATGCGCAGGCTGCCTGACCCGGACTGATCCCTGCTTGGTTGAGGCGATGGTGAACGGGGATCATGTGTTACACAAATCCCCGCCCAGCCACGCCCCTAGACATTCCCCCTGGTCCTCTGTTCATGGGGAATACGTTGGCCGTGCGCACGAGTGTATCCGCGCATGCGCCGTGATGCAGGGACAGGATTAAGGAGCGCACCACTGCGCTCTGAACACTTCCGGGTTGGGGGTTTAAATGGCGCGCTCGAGATTTGAATCTTCAGAGCGCTGCCTGTGTGGAGACGAGCAATGCGTAGGACTTCTGAGCTTCAGGTATTGTCCCTTCGTTCTGACTCTACATATGTTTCAGTCACATGTATCTCCTTTCTTGGTTCGTTTAAATGATTTGTCACTGACTGACTATGCTTACCCTCTATTCTGAATCAGGAAAAATCTGTAACTGAAACTCAGGACATCCCTTATAGAAAACTTGGTGACATCTTAGAAGTATTTGATCTAACTATCCAATTTATTTGGGGTATGTCCTTTGCTTAAATAATAACAATCCTCTGAGGTGCACACTGCTTTTATTGACCATGGCTCACTGGGTGCCTTTTGTCAACATGAGAGATCTTACCTGTTTATCTCTATACTCATTCTTTTATACTGCTTTATTTTATCAGCCCATGGTCTTTGATACATTTATTTCTTTCTATTGAACATCGTCTAAATGGACCATTGCATCTATATATATTTATATATTTTTTTCAGTCCTTGTATGCGCTGTTCAGAGTCTCTCCACCTTGCCCCCCGTGTCCGCCCTTAGGGGGGGCACCCTGTTTTGAGGGTGTCTCGAAGTAGGTCGCTCGTGTGCTGTGGGTTGGGAGCTCCAGGGGTGAGTTATGACCCAATACTGTTTCTCCTAATGTAATTTTGATGTATTGCCTATTTAATACTGCTGTTATTGTTACCTTTTTCTTTTGTAAAAAATTCTTTTGATATTTTGTATGGTATTATTGTATATTTATATATATATTTTTCATACTAGATTTATAAAGTGACGTTCCCTGAGGAAGCGGTGTTCTTAGTACCGCGAAACCGGTCGGATTTATGCGTCATCTCTGTATCTCCGTAAAACGTTTAATTGTTTAGAACTTGAACCTATTGGGTCCTGTGACTGGATTTAATAATGTGGTTCTGCTACAGCAATGTCTTTGTATTATCTTTTATATGGATCAAATTATAATAAAATGTAATTGTGTTTTAATGATTGTTTCACATTAATTTCTGATACCGCAATAGTCCCTGTTCCCACTGAACCAATTGGAAACTCATCTCTTTGAGGTTGTTTCCTCTTGGTTGTTCTGAGCTATATGCCCAGTTTTTTCTTATATACGTATTGGGACGATGGTATCCTGTTGATTTTGGAGGCTTTTTGATTAATAACTACCCATTATCTGTATGTCTAAAGCCCTATACACACTATCAGATTTTCTGCTGATTTTTGTCTTCAGATTTACCAAAACCATATAATATGAGGTCAAACCTTAGGAGTTTCAATTTGTTTGCAATCAGGCAGGCCCTTTCACTACATGGTTTTGGTAAATCTGAAGACAAAAATCAGCAGAAAATCTGAGTGTGTATGGGGTTTTACTTCCATAACATTCCAAAAAAAGGAGGTTTATTCAGTGTTAGCCATAGCAGCCCTGCTATGGGGCTTTGCCCATCAGGGAATCTGTTTATGCAAAAAAATCCCATTCAATCTCCAGTCTAAAAGAGCTGACACAAGAGGAATCTTCAGTATACATTGCTAGTCCCAGACCTTTATTTTATTTCTGCAGCAGAGAGTATCTGTTGGGAAGCTGTCTTAGCAGTGTAAATGTATTACCCTCAGAACTTCTACTACAACCCAGCCACTCGAAAATTTACTTTGCACGATAAAGGCCTCTTTCATACGAACGATCCGTTCAGGTCTGCCTGTCAGTTTTTTTAGGCGGACCTGAACGGATGCTCCATAGACCTCTATGGAGTGTCAGATGTCAGCGGTGACATGTCCGCTGACATCCGACCCGCTCCAATCCGAAAAAGTGTGACAGAGGAAAAATCTACTTTTCAATCCATCTGCGGATCGGATCGGCTGACGACGGACTCTGCGGTCCGTCGTCATCCGTTCTCCCATAGGGGAGACTGCCGCTCTGACAGGTCCGTCCCTGTGCAGTGTGCAGAGATGGATCTGTCATCTTCCTGCTCAGCGGGGATCGCGATCCCCGCTGAGCAAGTGGATGTGCGCGGGGTGGATCAGCATGGATCCGCCCCGTGTGAAAGAGGCCTTAAGCAGTCTGCCTGCTTTAAAAAATAACGGTGTCTTAGCACCTGATTAGACAGCTGAGGTTTATGATTCTGAATAAAAAGCAAGAATTTAAATACATATATTGCATCCAGGACCATTAACAATTATGTATTCATATAAAATATCTTAATGTTTATTGTTGACATTTTGCTTTTAACTGACTAATATAGCACTTCTCGCAGCATTTACTTGCTGTGGAAGGGCTTATTCCAGGTACACATGGGCCATAAATCACGCAAAACGGTTGGTTTGGCAGGAAGCAGATGATTTTTGGCCTGTGTGTACAGCTACCTGTTGGACAGAAGTCAGTCTCATGACCGTCAGCTGTCAAAGGGGCATGCTGGTTTTACCAGCATCCAATCTGCATTCAGTGAGTGCTGACCAGTGTGTTCTGGCATTGGGGAGGTCCCCTTGTCAGAACACAATATCACAGCAGGGGAGATCACTATACAAACAGTGCTTGTGTTAGTACAGCGATGGGTTGAACGGGAAAAAAAAGGAAAACTTATAGTGTGTGCCAGGCTTTAGAATTGACACTACATTCTTGAGATCTAATATGATGAAAACAACCAGGAGCCACTGAGAGCAAAGTAGTTGGAAATAACGGTGAAACGTTATTTCCCTGACGTGCTGCTCTTCCTTGACAACTTTTTTTCAGAGCACTGGTCATTAGTAGCTTTCTCACTATGTTGATGGTTCTGCTTCATGTTCCTTATCTTAGTCATACTAACGTTAAGTTCAGTGAAAGTGTTGTCACAGTTGATCCTGCCAGGTACCAGAAATAGAGCTCATGGTGGGGGAGGGGGGGGGGGAATCAAAATTTTGTTATGAGGCCCTATGAGCTCTAGTTATGCACCTGGGTTTATTCCTTTTTTTTAGGATGGTGGATTCAGCCATGCAAATAAGCATAAATCACATACCATTTACCTAAAATCAGCAGCAAGAGTGGCTTTTGTTTACCAGATCACAGCTACATCTTCCCACCTTCTAAAGAAACTTCATCACCTTGTTCTCATGTTAACCACTTGCCAGCCGCCTGCAATTACAGCTGAATGTAGACAAAATAATCGCCGGCAATAAATGAATAAAAAACAGCGTGGGTTTTCCCCTCCCCAATTCATACCAGGCAGTTTTGGGTCTGATACGGATTTTGAGGGGAACCCCACGGCAAAATTTAAAGTGACATGGGGTTCCCCCCAAAATCCATAGCAGACCCTTATCCAAGCATGCAGCCTGGCAGGCCAGTAATGGAGAGGGATGAGTGCGTGCCCCCCCCAACTAAACTATACCAGGCCACATGCCCTCAACATGGAGAGGTGGTTTGGAGTACGGGGCTCCCACCAAAGCACCTTGTCCCCATGTTGATGAGGACAAGGGTCTCTTCCACACAACCCTGGGCCGGGGGTTGTGGGGGTCCAGGGGGTGACTTATCAGAATCCGGCAGCTCCCTTTAACAAGGGGGCCCGAGATCTCAGCCCTCCCCCATGTTAATGATGAATATGGGGTACGTTGTTCCCCCTCATTGACCAAAAAAGTGTCAAAGACAATGTCCCCCGGTGTAGATCCACCGTCCATTATGATGAGTGCTGGCTGCTAACCTAAAAAAAAAGAAAAAAAGATCCCCGCCCCCTTGTGACATCAACTGAGCATGCTAGCTGATGAGTCATTCATTGTTAAGGACGCGGTGGCCAGAGTCCTTAACAACCAGATATTCTTTGGTTGTTAAGGATGCTGGCGGCCGCCCACTCCTTATCAAAAGCACTCCTAAACACTGCAAAAAAAAAAGCACAATATTAGTATTTTAATCCAGCTTTTTAAGTAGTTTTTGATGCATTTTGCATTTTCAATCTGCCCAATAACAAATTGGGTACAAAAAAAGCATAAAACGCAAAATACATCAAAACGCATCAAAAATGCGTGTGCAAAAATGCAAAAAGTACCACAAAAAGCACTGCAGAAACAGATCAAAAAACAAACTGCATAAGTGTGAACCAAACATTAAAAAGTTCATTTTAGTTTTCAATACATGACCTTTGGATAAACATGAATCAGGTGCTGACAGCACAAACCCAGGCTTGTCTTTGTTACAGGCTTTTAAAGCAAGATATATGTGGTAGTTGTAAATAGTCAGATAAAACTATACCCACGACTGTTTTGACAATGGTCTCTTGTTTCCTTCCACACTGGTAACTGAAATGTTCTCAATAACTGAAAGCCACGAGTAGTAATTAAATTATATTACCATGCTGCTTAAGTATACTGCTTTGCAACTTTTTAATGAAACTTGGCTTAGATTTGTTTTGAAAAGAGAAGTTTGTTTTCCAGTTCAAAAACTGTGTTGATATACTTATTATACTTATACGATATTTAAAATAGATGGAAATACAAAATTTTCATGTAACATCTTAATGTAATTCCGAGGGCTGTTTTAAGTCTTTTCAAATGTGCAGTTTTAATTAAAGAATATCAGGTGATCAAACCCAAAGGTTCTTGTTAAGGCACTTATGGTATGGAGTGACAACTGTGCTATTGCATGGTCACTCTGTCACATACAACCCTGAGGAAGCCTATAAGCCATGCTGACACACATTGCAAAGGCATAGACCACCATCATCTCTATCAGGTAGCCAGTCAAGAGCAAATATGTGTTGTCAAAGCTGGAACATTTGTATGTACAGTGCCTTTAAAAAGTATTTCTCTTGAAACTTTCCACATTTTGTCATGCAACCAAAAACACAAATTAATTTTATTGGGATTTTATGTGATAGACCAACACAAAGTGGCACATAATTGTGAAGTGGAAGGAAAATGATAAATGGTTTTCAATTTTTTTAAAAGTAAATATCTGAAAAGTGTGGTGTGCATTTATACTTTGTAGAACCACCTTTCATTGCCAATACAGCTGCAAGTCTTTTGGGGAATGTCTCTACCAGCTTTGCACATCTAGAGAGTGAAATTTTTGCCCATTCTTCTTTGCAAAATAGCTCAAGCTCTGTTAGATTGGATGGAGACTGTCTGTAAACAGCAATTTTCAAGTCTTGCCACAGATTCTCAATTAGATTTAGGTCTGGACTTTGACTGGGCCATTCTAATACATGAATACGCTTTGATCTAAACCATTCCATTGTAGCTCTAGCTGTATGTTTAGGGTCATTGTTCTGCTGGAAGGTGAACTTCCACTCAAGTCTTTTGCAGACTCTAAAGCCCCATACACACTATCAGTTTTTCTGCTGAGTTTTTCCTTCAGATTTACCAAAACCATATAATATGAGGTCAAACCTTAGGAGTTTCAATTTGTATGCAATCGGGCAGGCCCTTGCACTACATGGTTTTGTTAAATCTGAAGGAAAAACTCAGCAGAAAAACTGATAGTGTGTATGGGGCTTTAGAGTCTGCAAAAGACTTGAGTGGAAGTTTATCAAAGATTGCCCTGTATTTGGCTCCATCCATCTTCTCATCAACTCTGACCAGCTTCCCTGTCCCTGCTGAAGAAAAGCATCTCCAAAAAAGTTCAATTTTGGTCTCATCTGACCAGAGCACCTTCTTCCACATGTTTGCTGTGTCCCCCACATGGCTTCTCGCAAACTGTAAACAGGACTTCTTATGGCTTTCTTTCAACAATGGCTTTCTTCTTGCCACTCTTCTGTAAAAGCCACATTTATGGAGTGCACGACTAATAGTTGTCCTGTGGACAGATTCTCCCACCGGAGCTATGGATCTCTGCAGCTCCTTCAGACTTACCATGGGCCTCTTGGCTGCTTTTCTGATTAATACTCTTCTTGCCTGGGCTGTTCATTTACGTGAACAGGCATGTCTTGGTAGGTTTGCAGTTGGGCCATACTCTTTCCATTGTCGGGGATGTTCAAAGCTTGAGTTTTTTTTTTATAACCTATGCCTGCTTTAAACTTCTCAACAACTTTATCCCTGACCTGTCTGGTGTGTTCCTTAGCCTTCATGATGCTGTTTATTCACTAAGGTTCTTTAACAAACCTCTGAGGGATTCACAAAACAGCTGTAAACAGGTGAACTCTATTTACTAATTAGGTGACTGCTGAAGGGAATTGGTTCCACTAGATTTTAGTTAGGGCTCCTTCACACGGACGTGTCCGTGTATGGAGCCCGCTCTGCTCAGTAAGGGTTCTCTCTGTCGATCCCCGCTGAGCAGGAAGATGACAGGTCCGTCTCAGCACACTGTGCAGGGACGAACCTGTCAGAGCGCCTCTCTCCCCTATGGGAGATCGGATGAGGATGGTCTGCAGAGTCCGTCGTCACCCAATCCGATCCTCAGACGGATGGAAAAGTAGGTTTTTCCTCCGTCACACTTTTTTGGATCGGAGCGGGTCAGATGTCAGCGGACATGTCACCACTGACATCCGCCACTCCTAAAAAACTGACAGGTGGACCTGAACAGATCGTTCATGTGAAAGAGGCCTCAGGGGTTTCATAATAAGGGGCTGAATACAAAATTTTCAGATATTTATTTGTAAAACAATTTGAAAACCATTCATCATTTTCCTTCAGCTTCACAATTATGTGCCACTTTGTGTTGGTCTATCTATCACATAATATCCCAATAAATACATTTGCGTTTCTGGTTGTAACATGACACAATGTGCAAAATATCAAGGGATATGAATACTTTTTCAAGGCACTGTAGGCCTAAAGTGTCAGCATTGAGTTGCGAAAAACGATGAAAAAAGTTATAAAACAGATTTTATAAGAAAAAGTAGTGGAAGATATAATATAATATAATGGCAAGAAGCAAAAGCAGATTTGAAAAAAATGTTTTAGGTAAAAGAAAAGGTACTTTTTAATAAGTGAAAATGGCTAGATGCATTTGTATGAAATTCAATGCAAATAAAGTTCAAATAGCTTATGAATCTGGCAGATAGACCAGCTGCTTGATAATGCAAACATAAACACAGGATCTTTAACACGTGATATGAAGGTCATAAGAACAGTTTCACACCATGTAAAATTTATGATTGATAATACAAAACACAAGTCTATGATGATACTTTACTGAAATATATTTTATGATGAGAAAGGTCATATGTTATCACGGGTATTTATTTATGGCCAGGCTGTAAGTAGGAAAAGAAAATTCTCTTAAACAGTTAATGCCAGGTAGGCATAAATTCTGTCTGTGGAACTGTTGACAATATAGCAATATAGAATTGTTAAAATAAGCCATTTTTATTTATGATATTTTGCCAAGAACAAAATACATATTCAGCATTATATCTTGTTTCCATAAACAAGAATGTTTGCAGCTATAATCTTTATTGTCGAAACGAGAGGGACATTTTTTCTTCATGGCTGTACCAGATGGGTAAAAAAAGAAAAAGCACTGTATACATACCATATATAGAAAACATGAAAGAATGAAATGCTGTGTAGAACCACTCAGTTCGATGCTATATTCATTTTTTATGTCTATTACGGATAAGCTCCTAGATTTTAAACATTGATCATTTTTGTTGACCTTTCAGATTCATCTACGTTCCATAGCTAGAATAGGGCAAAGCTGCAACTACGAGCTTTCTGAAGCCTGGTATCTTTAAAGCCTAATATACATGGGCCGAATGTTGGCCAACATTGGCCGTTTTTTATTGAATGAACTAAGGTTGGATCGTTATTACAGCGATGTCAGTTTTTTTTTTTCACTCAAGGAGCTGGGTTGAAACCAAAAAAACCTGATTGTGTTTACTAGGCTTAATACATACTTTCTTCTTTAAGGGTTTTCAATGACACCACATATGTTTTTTTTCAGTAGGATATGACGATGTCTTGGCATGGCATTGAGTTTTGGTTTAGTTAAGGTGCACCTATTAAAGTGGTAGTAAACGCTGTTGTACCACTTGTACCTACTGGCAAGCCTATAGTAAGGCTTACCTGTAGGTACTGTGAATAGTTATTCAGAGTGCATGCAGCTGTTGATGTTACCGGTGCACGCGCTCTGAAGGTCAGGCATACAGTGCCAGTGTTCTGTCAAATTAGCGAACTTGTCAGAAACTCTAACTATGTCACTTATGGTTTCTTTAAATATCAGTAATTGGAGATTTTAATGAATTGTTGTTTGGACCCAACACCAGCAACCAAATACAGTCCGGTACAGGAAGATTTTGCTGTTTTGACAGCACAGCAGCGAACAAGGACAAAGTTGTCACCACTTCGGAGGCGGCCATTTCGTTGGCTAGTAACAATCCCCGCTAATAATAATGTGCACCGGACTCTATTTGGTTGCCGGTGTTGTGTCCAGATAGCGATTCGTCAAAATCTCCAATTACTGATGGTTTAAAGAAATCATTAGTTAAGTAGTTGGAGTTTCTGATGAGTTAGCTATTTTGACAGAATACTGGACCTTCAGAGCTCGTACCGTAAACAGCAGCTCCCGAGCATATGTGCCACACATGTAGCCGAAGGACACAAGCCTAGAAGGAAAACCAAGGGAAGATGTAGGTAAGTCTCTCATAATGTGTTAGTATGCAATGCATATGGGCAGTGGGCATACATTGGTCTCCTTCCCCTCTACCCGGTGGCACCTGTCATGCTTGTCACGGGTACACTGATGGCTGAGCAGACCAGGAGTGTGTGTAAAACCCTTGCTGTCAATGAAGTTGTTTCTACGTCAGTGGCAGCAAAAGGATTATATTGCATTTGTACCTAATATAAAAAAATAAATAAATTACAATACAGTGCACTTTTTTGTTTTGAATTAAATGCAACTGGTCCCTGTCTTTTTTATTTTATATTATTTTGAAGTTCCTTCTTCTAAAATATTTGCACTTTAGGCCTCATTCACACAGGCACCCCGAGACCCATTCAGCATGAATGAGGCATTTGTTTACATGTTGCCTGGAGCTGCGTGCAGGCAGCCTATATAACTGAATAGAGACACAGCCGCTGTATGGACACAGCCACACATTCAAGTATGACAGGTGTGCAGGCGCAAGTGTGTGGCCCCAAATGCAGACACTATGCGTTGAGGGTCTCAAACCCACCCCTGCTTGCCTTTCAAATTCAGGTGTGCAGAAGTGTCAGTACAGCCGCTGCATCTTTATTAACTTATGTAGGCTACCTGTATACAGCTCCAGGGGGCTCAAAATGTATAAACAAATACTTAATTTATGATATACAGGTCTCAGTATTCATATGAATGGGGCCTAACATTGTAATTTTACATAAATATGACATAAATGCTATTGCAATTTTTGTTTTAGAAATGTATCACAACATACTATCACTTAACCAACATGCAGATGTCCTGTTTCTCTTATGCCGCGTACACACGGTCAAACTGTATGAGGTACTTAGTCTGGCGTACTTTCCGCCAGACTGTCCGTCCGACTTTCCGAACGGGCTACTTGCCCACACATGGCACTTTTTGAGCGGACTAATACGGCGTACTAAGTCCGCCGTACTATCCGCCCTACTTTTGAAATGAACGGACTCGTCCACACACGCGGAGGAAAGTCCGCTAATTTCGAGCGGGTCTCCAGGTAGGCGGGGCCCGCGAAGGAGACGTCGCTGGCCCCGCCGCCTGGTATGGACTTAAAGGGGAACCCCAACGCCGAAAAAAATCGGAGTGGGGGTCCCCCCCAAGTCCACAACAGACCCTTGTCCGAGCACGCTACCCGGCCGGCCAGGAAAGGGGGGCGAGCTAGCGCCCCCCCTCCAGAGCCGTACCAGGCCGCGTGCCCTCAACATGGGGGGGTGCCTTGGGGAAGGGGGGGCCACGCGGCCCCCCCACCCCAAAGCACCTTGTCCCCATATTGATGAGGACAAGGGCCTCTTCCCGACAACCCTGGCCGTTGGTTGTCGGGGTCTGCGGACGGGGGGCTTATCGGAATCCGGGAGCCCCCTTTAATAAGGGGGCCCCCGGATACCGGCCCCCCACCCTATGTGAATGAGTATGGGGTACAATGTACCCCTACCCATTCACCTGTAAAAAAAAGTACAAAAAAAACACAACACACGAGATAAAATACTTTATTGCACAGCTCCTCTTCTCCCGACTTTGGGGTCTTGTCCCCCTCTTCGGTTCTTCTACCGGGCCACCGCGCCTTCTTATAGCTCTTTTACAGGCGGTGGCCCGGTCTTCTGTCGCCGCCGCCGCCTTCCGTTCTTCTTCTTCTTCTTCTTTTCCTTCTTCTCCAGGAGATGTTGACTCGACGCTCTCTCCGGCCACAATGCCAGGGACGCACTGCGCGGCCACTTATATAGGGACAAGGGGCGGTGTCACATGGCTTTATGTCACATGGGTTGGTGTCACATGGTGACCCCACCCCCTTACGATGTCACAGTCCCCATGTGAGATTAACCCATGTGACCAACCATGTGGCATTGTGGCCGGAGAGAGCGTCGAGTCAACATTTCCTGGAGAAGAAGGAGAAGAAGAAGAAGAACGGAAGGCGGCGGCGGTGGCGGCGGCGACAGAAGACCCGGCAGAAGAACCGAAGAGGGGGACAAGACCCCCGAAGTCGGGAGAAGAGGCCTGCGGCGAGGAAGAAAGCCGGACTCCTTCGCTAGCAAAAGAGCTACAAGAAGATAGCGGAGGAGTCCGGCGAGAAGACCCCCGAAGACGGAAGACCCCCGGAGCTGTGCAATAAAGTATTTTATCTCGTGTGTTGTGTTTTTTTTTGTACTTTTTTTTACAGGTGAATGGGTAGGGGTACATTGTACCCCATACTCATTCACATAGGGTGGGGGCCCCCCCATGTTGAGGGCACGCGGCCTGGTACGGCTCTGGAGGGGGGGCGCTAGCTCGCCCCCCTTTCCTGGCCGGCCGGGTAGCGTGCTCGCACAAGGGTCTGTTGTGGACTTGGGGGGGACCCCCACGCCGATTTTTTTCGGCGTTGGGGTTCCCCTTTAAGTCCATACCAGGTGGCGGGGCCAGCGACGTCTCCTTCGCGGGCCCCGCCTACCTGGAGACGCGCTCGAAATGAGCGGACTTTCCTCCGGGCGGGAAAAGTCCGCTCATTTCAAAAGTACGGCGGACTGGCATACACACGGCCGGATACGACGGACAGAATTTCGAAAAAAACGAAATTCTTAGTACGCCGGACTGCACGCTGAAAAAGTCCGCTGAAGCCCACACATGAGCGAATTGTCCGCTGAAATGTGTTTCAACGGACTAAGTATGCCATACAGTCCGCTCGTGTGTACGCAGCAATAGTCTTTGCATTACTAAAGAGACACTTCTGGTAATGTAGCAAAAACCATGCAGGCCTTCATTTAGTAATGTTTAATGAATGTTGTAAATGAAAAACATTATCTAAGTTGTCTTAGTAGCAAGTATAAAGAAATGTGTCATATATAATACATACAGGAATTTACACTTCTTGTTAACCCCTTTCTGGGAGTTTGAGCCTTTGTGGCTGGATGATTCTAGTCTCTGGTCAAAGGACTTTAAAGCGGAGTTTCAGCCAAAAACCCAACTAGGTCTTAAACAAAAGACCGCACCCCCCATCTATTTTGGAGAATACATATATATATACATATATATATATATATATAAGTCAGAAGGTGAAACCACGCTCTTTTGATCGCAAATGTTTGATCGCAGCTGCGAATATTTGAGAATTTTTTTTGTTTACTTGCAGATATGCAATTCTGTATTTCTACATATAATGATATTTGAAGGTAAACTTAAGGGAGTTCGATAAGAAATGTTGTTCCTGGGATAGCAGAAGCTCAATCACAAAGGCCCAGTTTGAGCCCTGGTTCACACCGACAGCAGGAGGAAATCGTGCGAGTTCAGATGAACTCACACAATTTCATTCCCACATGTCAGTCCTGACTGCGGGGGGGGGGAAATTTCAGAGACATCTGTCTCTGCACTGATGTCAATAAAAATCGCTCCCTGAAGTCACCAAAAAAAAGTAGTGTAGAAACTACTTTTGGATGATTGCGTGACACACCAATTAGAACGGTGCAATTGCCACTGATTTGACATGTCAAATCGCATGTCAAATTACACCAATGTGAACCAGGGCTGACACATACAACACTGCCTATCCACCGGCTGAATTCATTACCTGCAATTCTCCACAACTGTTATATATAAAGATTTCACTTTTATCATTTACTTGCAGGTGTTCTGAAGAGATTCATTTTTGGTGCACAAATACATATAGAAATGATAAGATATAAAAGATATTGCACTTCCCCAAAACCACCACCCCCAAAGCAAATAAAAAACAAAAACAAAAAAAAAACAAGCTCAGTAATGTACTTTTATTTTGCCAGCAGAAATAAAATTATGTACATTCATTTACTAGCTTAAAAAACATTCTACAGGATATATGGTGCTATATTTAGCAAAATAGTTAGCAAATGGGTTTTAAGGACCTTGCTCATAGGATACATACAATCTAAAATTTGTCTAAACCTTAGAGTGGACACATCTTTACTTTCAGTGTATAACGGGCAGCACATCACATTTTTATCTGAAAGATTACGGAAACATACTTAACAGTCATTATTCTTACAAAGAATTCCAACATAATAAAAAAGGCACATATTCAAAATATAACACCCACCACCAGCCCACATTCCACATACATACATATATTGGTGAGTATGTTCTGCTGGAAGCTACATTTCTGTGTACATGATTAAGCGATGAGATCAAAAAGTAGATCAGCACATGCTCCCATGGTCTGCATGGTCAGATAGGAACAAAACACACAAAACATTGACAGCATGGCCACATAAACCCACTTTTGATTGAAAAAATACACAAGAAGTTCAATAAACAAACAGCCCTAGTTGGGAATTTGTCAATATGCACAATATCAATCAATCTCCCCCACAAATCACAGCAAAAAACCTGGCCTTCTCAGGCCAAACAACCCCCCCCCCCCCCCCCCACTGCAGCCCTTTATATAAGATAGGTTTTACTGTTAACACACTGACACACGCCCACCAGTATCTTTCAGTCTGTCTCTTCATGTATGTCTAAAATGATTGCACCTGAGGAGCAGGAACACATAATACTATTTGCAATTCCAAGTCCATTTGCATGCACATAAACAAAGCAACAGTTTTCTGAACATATGTACCTGTGCAGTGTAAACCCTACAATTTTAAATGTACAAGTCCCTGGGCATGATTAGTGTTAACAAGCATTAACATCAGTCCCTGGCTGCAATGAGCTTCAAATCTAAAGTTCAAAACTAACTTTCTTACATTAGAGACTATCTCAACAGGAGACAAATTAAATGCCAGCATGTCTTCGGATTGTGGTGAGAAACCCATACAGGTAGAACATATAAACTTCAACACAAGCATTAGCATGTTGGGGAATTGAACAAGCAACCCCAATGTTGCTAGACAGAATTGCTACCCACTTAGCCAGCAAGGGCAGCCTCACACATGTCTGCATCTCAGTGGTGTGAACCAGCCATAAGTCCATAGCCATGCTCAGTGTCACAAGCAATATACAATATATTGGCCTAAGTATTTGGACGCCTGCCTTTAAATGCACATGAACTGTAATGACATCCCAGTCTTAGTCCGTAGGGTTCAAAATTCATTTGGCCCACCCTTTGCAGCTATAACAGCTTCAACTCTTCTGAGATTGCTGTCCACAAGGTTTAGGAGTGTGTCTATGGGAATGTTTGACCATTCTTCCAAGTGCATTTGTGAGGTCAGGCACTGATGTTGGATGAGAAAGCCTGGCTAAAGCCTCGTACACACCATCGAATTTTCCGCAGACAAAACTTCGGAATTTTGTCCGAAGGCGTGTTCCTGGATTTTGTCTTGCATACAAATGGCAAGGAATTGTCAGCCAACAAACACAAACGTAGTGATCTACTACATGTTTTTTCAGTTCTTTAGCCCCACTCTTTGGGCTCCTTCTGCTACTTTTGTGTTAGTAGAAGTTTGGTGAGTGTTAATTCGTGCTTTCCATTTTGCACTTTTCATGTATCGCTTTTCAGTTCGAGTTTTTCATTTCGTGCTTTTCAGTGCATTTCTGAACAGCCGTTCGTCAACCAGACGTGGAATCGGAGGAGATAACGTGTTATTTATTATTGGCCTTGGAGTTATTCCTTTGACCTAAGTCCAGTCTAGGAACAGGAGGAGGAGGATTTCTCGGAACAAAAATTGGTTGCTTTGTTAATGGTGACCAATTATATCATATTCTTTTGCTGTAGGAGCTCTAGGAGAACAATCTAGATGATTTTTGGAATTATCTCTGGATGACGGACCCCTGCTTTCACCAACTCTTGCCATTGTTGACCCCCAATATCAAGAAACAGGACGCGTGCATGTGGTTTTAATTTTATCTGTTGGTTGAATAATGATTTGATGTTGTATATTTTCAATATTTTTGGATGCATAGAATGCACTTTTTGGTTAATTTCTATTGGCAGGTAGCATGTCTAATTTTATTTGTTTTCTTTTTTTTAATGCACAGTAAAACAATTGTGGAGAATGGTACTTGGCTATTTCAAATGACAGTTTGGGAGTAGGCAGTTACATAAAAAAAAAATACAATGTAAAATTGACAAGGAACACCAACATAGTTGTATCTGTGATCTTAACCTCTTGCTTACTGGGCACTTAAACCCCCCTCCTGCCCAGACCAATTTTCAGCTTTCAGCAATGTCACACTTTGAATGAAAATTGCGCGATCATGCTACACTGTACTCAAATGAAATAAAAAAAAATTATTCACACAAAGGAGCTTTCTTTTGGTGGTATTTAATCACCACTTGGGTTTTTATTTTTTGCTAAACAAACAAAAAATACAGAAATTTTGGAAAAAAACAAAACATGTTTCATAGTTTGTTATAACATTTTGCAAACGGGTAATTAATCTCCTTCATTGATGTTCGCTGATGAGGCTGCACTGATGGGCATTGATGGTCTGCACTGATGAGCACAGATAAGGCGACACTGATAGGCACCGATAAGATGACACTGATAGGCACTGATAAGACGGCACTGATAAGATGGCATTGATGGGCCCTGATGGGTGGCACTGATGGTAACTGATAGATGGCACTGATGGGCATTGGTAGGTGGCACTGGTAGGTGGTATTGATAGGCAGCACTAGTGATGACGCACTGATTGGTGATTTACAGGAGCCACTGTGGGCACTGATGGGTAGCACTGTGGGCACTGATAGGCAGTACTGTGGGCACTGATAGGTGACTCTGTGGGCACTGATAGGTGGTATTGTGGGCTCTGGTAGGTGGCGCTGGTGGGCACTGGGAAGGTGGCGCTAGTGACTCTACACAATCGGGACCGATGTCCCTCTCGCAGCCGCTGGTGATCTGCTTTTTTTCCTCCTCACGCTAGGAGGAGGAAAAATAGCTGATTACTGGCTCTGTTTACAACACATGATCAGCGGTCATTGGCTGACAGCTGATCACGTGGACAGGACATCCATGGACCATGGACGCACTCCCAGCAAATTAAGTCTGCACTGCAGCCATCTTTCGGCTATAGCCCAGATGGCAAGTGGTTAAAAACTATGGGATAATGGTGTGGTAACTTACCCACCAAAAAAACAAAATAAAAGCATAATAATATTATTCTTGATATCACTAGAAAATAAAAGCCTTTTAAAATACGCTTGCCATAACAACATCAGTATCACCAGAAAAGCAGCTTCATTATTATCCCATTAAATAAAGAGGAAGAGAATGCACGCTGCATTTTGAGATTTCATAATTTGCCAAGTCACAAATGTTAATTCTCCATTACGAGCACTAGTTTACAAGACTGCCCACTTCCATCTCATCCTTGCTTCAGAGCATGCGTGTTTATACTTTGGACTTTTGTCTGACGGACTTGTATAAACACGCTCGGAAAATCCTACAACAGACATTTGTCCGCAGAAAATTTGAAAGCCTGCCATCCAACAGTTGTCTGCAAAAAATCCAACAATTGTCCGATGGTGCATACAAACAATTGGATTTTCCGTCAACAGCCTGTCATCACACATTTCCCATTGGAAAATCAGATCATGTGTACGTGGCTTTAAGTCTCAAATCTAATTCATCCCCAAGGTGTTCTGTTGTGTTGAGGTCAGGACTTTGTGCAGGCTAGTCCAGTACCTCCACCCCAAACTCACTCATCATGGACCTTGCTTTGTGCACTGGTCCAAATCATTTGGTGGAGGGGGGATTATGATGTAGGGTTGTTTTTTAGGGGTTAGGCTTGGCCTCTTAGTTCCAGTGAAGGGAACTCTTAATGCATCAGCATACCAAGACATTTTGGACAATTTTGTGGGACAGCTTTGTGGGAATAGTTTGGGGATGGCCCCTTCCTGTTCCAACATGACTGCACACCAGTGCACAAAGCAAGGACCTTTTGACTGAATTAGAGCAGAGACTGTGAGCCAGGCTTTCTCATCCAACATCAGTGCCTGGCCTCACAAATGCACTTCTGGAAGAATGGTCAAACATTCCCATAGACACACTAAACCTTGTGGACAGCGTTCCTAGCCTTCCCAGAAGCTGTTCTAGGTGCAAAAGGTGGGCCAAATCAAATTTTAACCCTACGTACTAAGACTGGGCTGCCATTAAAGTTCATGTGTGTGTAAATGCAGTCACCCCAATACTTTTGGCTAGATAGTGTATCTGGAAAGATTTACAATGGTGGTGGAACCCGCTTACACATAAAAAATAAATTTAGACATAGTTTTGGAACCTGGGAGATGAGTCAAGTTCTCTACATGAATGGCATGTTTGGAATGTGAACCCAGATGCTCAGGATGCTAAGCAGAAGTTCTAACCTCTAAGCGGAGCTGCCACATGTGAGAACCTCCTACACATATATACACATAAATACTGCATTTCATATAGGTGATTACATTACTCAAGGGTTATTCTGCTTGATTTATTCTGTGATATTTGGTGGTTCTTTGTGGGGGAGTGTAGAATAGTGATATTACCCTCACATTTTGGGGAATTTTTATTTCTGATGTTTTTACACACATCACATTTTTGGGCTCAAATTATGACCTTTTGGAGATAATAAAAAGCATAAAAATTTTTGACTCATTTTAAATTTGCATCAGCAATGGTATTGTGAAGACAGCTGTGTCAGTTTAGGTAAAGATTGTTGTGAGATGGAGAGTAACAAGTGAAAGTGACAGAGAAAAAAATATTTTACCAAAACATCAAAACATTTCACATTCTAGCATTCTTCAAAACAAAATAGATTAAGTAGAAGCAACATGTTGCATAGTAAATGACTCCCACAGTTATGATTCTATAAATCCATTTAAAACTTAAACAAAAGAAAACATTGCCATTCGAGCACTAAAGAACTTATTTGTAAGCCATTTTTGATTGAAGTTAAATATTTTCCTAGTTTTAGTGAATTTAAATAAAACTGAACAAATCACAAAACAATGAACATTGCCAAAAGCATATCCCCAACAGCCCATAGAAGTAATGAGAGACCCGTTGATTTGGTTAAGCAAAAATGTGATGCAAAGCTCTCATCTGTCTGTTTGAAAAAAAATGTATACCTACAGCATCTTTAGTTTCTACTTTACGGCAACTAATTCCATTTTACAACAAGAGAGTTAAATATACTGTATGTTTGTATTTCTGTCCATTAAACTAGTAATGTCTTTACATGCTCATTTAAGAAGATATTGGCAACCTTAATACGAATAATGGTAACAATGTTATATTGGAATTTAGCCTAAACATTGCTTTATTGTTATTACACTTAAAGCACTAAAATACAGCTGTATGATGATACTTGAGTACAGTTACTCTACTTTCACCTGTCTACCATCAAAACAGAAAACTACACTCTCATCATTAACGTTCCACGGTTTCCTTTATATTTCTTTAGTCCAGGATTTTATAACTGTTTGCTTACACAGTATATAATAAATATCATATTACATAGCCAATATGTAAAAGGCATACATTCCATACAATTTTGCCAACTACTCTACATTCTGTTGATGCAAACTATAGTGAGCTTCTCTACTGAGCTGGATCACACTTTTAGGTGGCAAGCATGTTTTTAGACAAGCTCTTGATATATGGCCCACTTTATCAATGCTAATGAATAAGCCCAATGTCTTCATACAGAGTATTATGTGTTAAATTTTTCCTTTTTGTAAATATGACGTGTGGATTAAGTAAAATAACCTTATTCAGGCACCGTCCCTATAAAAAGTACAAAAGAGCAAATAGTTGACTCTCCCCCCTAAAGGAAGGAAGAGAATGAAAGGGACTTTAAATGTGCCATATTCAAAAACAAAAAAAACAAATCTTAAAAAGATAACTATATATTTATTAAAAACATCAATAAAAAAATTGGACAGGTGAGAGAAATGTCACAATACTAATAATTTTTGTTTGCATGTGTCCAAACACAATGAATAAGAAGGTATACAAGATCAGTGTTTCACTAACACTGCTTCATTAGAATCCATGCCATTTAACAAAAAACTGCACATGGGGACAGTGGAGAGAGTGGGACAAAAAAAAAAAAAAATCTAAT
This sequence comes from Lithobates pipiens, assembly GCF_037356315.1. NCBI lineage: Eukaryota > Metazoa > Chordata > Amphibia > Anura > Ranidae > Lithobates > Lithobates pipiens. Next base: position 211,389,377 of record NW_027507764.1, read on the forward strand.
GAAGCAGTATTAGTGAAATGTGTTGATCCTGTATGCCTTCTTGGTTTTAGATATACTTGTATATTATATTTTTATTGATGTTTGCAATAAATATGTAATTATCTTTTTAGGATTTTTTTTTTTTTAATACAACATATTTAACCACTTTATATAGAGTAAATATAGGTGGGACTTTATATGAGCCGTGACCATCTGGTACACAGAGCTCCATCCCCAATATATGGACAAAAGAAAGGGAAGAAGGGGCAACAGCGGGACTTTTTATGAAACAACACACTTAGGGTCAATTAAATCAATCAATAAAATAATAATTTATTGGCAACACATAGGGAGACAGTACAGTACATAAATTGATAATAGGTCAATATGTAATAATTAGGATTAGAAAGTATGATAATACCATAACACGGTAAAGTTCATATTATGATAGCATTGTTATACATGGTTAGTAATATACCAATATTACATCCCACATCCCAAAGGGCATACACAGTGAAATCGAATAAAATGAATTGATGATTTAAATGGATCAAACCCACAGTGAAATCTTGGTTATTGGGGCATAGCATCCAATGGTAAAAATCTCGATGCGTTTCGTGGATTATTTCCACTCATCAGGAGCAGCTATAAATTGGGGGTACCTGTGGTAAATGATGTATTACTAATCAATGGTAATTGATTATACAAGGGAAGAGAGGGAGCATATACAATGATCCTAGCAACTCTTACCTATTGGATAGCAAGAAATGTACATAGCCATCATAGTAGTGATGATCTACATCAGAGGCACTGGGAAGGGAAATCTGCATCCCTCCGGGAGCTGAGGTAACGTCCAAGAAGCCGGCAAACAGCGCCAAGAAGTGGAAAGATCCTAAAAGTGGCTTGGGTTTGCTCAGACCAAACTGATGTAGTGAAGGTGAACCCATAAAGCTGAGAAAAAAACTTCCACTTCCACTTCTTGGCGCTGTTTGCCGGCTTCTTGGACGTTACCTCAGATGTGTTTCAGATTATTGTCCTGCTGCATAACCCAAGTGTGAGAAATATGCAAAAATCATGAAGGGGGCAAAAACTTTCATAGCACTGTAAATGAAAAATGTCTGACAATAAAAAAAAAAAAAAAAAATTCTGCTTTAAAACATATCCAATAAAAAAAAAACATAAAAAAACTAATTTCTTTATACATTTAGGGCCAATGCTTCACATTGTTTTCACTTTCTGACAGTTCCTGACAATCACTGACTATCCCATATGTGTTTGCTATGTCCTTCCTGACTCAACAAACATTACTAATGCCTACTTAGTGCTCCAATATACAGTCATTTAATGATGTTTATTTGCACTGCTGTATATGCACAATTAAATTGAATCAATAAACTTTTCAGTTCATAGACTTTGGCTCTCAGAGCAAGAATTTAACGATTTTTAATTTTATTTGTTTGAAATTAGTATGGACATTACTTGCAGTTCAGTTTAAATACATTTCATATGGCATTAACTGTGACTAATCTTCATTTTGCAAAGAAGGAATATAAGTAATAGCCAAGCTGTACTTGCCAGTCCTAGCACATAATTAGCCAGCTTCCTTTTAGGTACAAACAGTTGAAAAGCATTTTTTTATTAAAAGCACGTATTTGATCATAGGTTTCTGTTGTTCATAGTTTATTTACATTTTTGGATTTCTCATTATAATTAAATGTGATTTGTTTTAAATAGACTTTCTCTTCCTCAGCATGTTATAAACATATGCTTTTAATCTCCAACTAGAAAAAGCTGTTTGTAAAGTAGTCCTTAAAGCAAACCTGGTGGGAATTTAAAAGCGCTAAATTTAAAAACAGTACCAGATAACTGACAGCCTAAGCTACTACCGTAGCATATATCTTGTACCATATACTTTTTCACTCAAGTACTGCCTAGATATCCCCTTCTTCCATGCTGTGCCTTCACTTCCTAATGGTGAAGAATAGGCACATTCTTGGCTTCATCCTACAATTCAATGCTTGAGATCTGGTTAACCTATTAGTGGACCGCAGCATTGTCACCTTAAAGAGGAAGTAAACCCTGATGAGTTTACTTCCTCTTTCATTCCCTGCAAAGGTAAAGCATAATGGACTACTATGCATCGCATAGTAGTCCTTTATGTTTCACTTACCTGACACAGGAGCCAGCGATGTCACCGCTGTCCCCTGTAGTCCGGTGCATCCATCTTCTCGACGGGTCTCGCTGCTCCGCCGCTGTCATTCGGCGAATATCTCCTAAACCATGTAGGTTTAGGAGATATTTCTTGGACCTACAGATAAGCCTTAATCTAGGCTTACCTGTAGGTCAAAGTGTGTTGTAAGGGTTTACAATCACTTTAAACCTATGTTTAGAAGGTCAATTTGGGGGAGGGCTTGTTTATATTGGAATATTAAGGTAAGATATAAGTGATTATGCTGCCAGCTACCTGGTTTTGCTGCTGTTCTATGATTTTTATTTTCTCACAGGTACCCTTTAAGGCACGCTAACATGATGCAACTTATGTGTATGATATTTTGAGCACAGCTACATTTAAACAAAATTCATATTTGTTTCTGCTGGTAATGTTACGACTACAGGGGTACAAAACAGACCACACGGGCCTCACAAACTCCTTTCTTGAACACGTGACCCACACATCATAAGTACCATCTCCCAGACTCCCCAGCGGGGCCCATCACTCCCACTGATTGGTTCCAAGAAGGTTGATACTCAAAACGTCCAACCAGGCCTGGTTCTGGCCTATCATGTGCACCTCTCTGTCCACATGACCAGTCAGAACTTCCAACACAGCCCAGCCAGACTGATGTCAAGGCCAACCTACATAATTAATTCTCAGAACCCCTACCGCTGTGAGGCAAAAACTAAATTTTCATCTGTATGACACTTTGTCCAAAATGTCATCCGCTACACGTGTACTAGGCTTTAGACTTTCAGTGATAGAAAAAGTGGAACTCCAATAGAGTGGAAAAAAAACAATATAAATGACTAACATAACAAAACATGAATTGTGGGCGCATGCGCGGCGAGAAACGAGGCAGCAGCTAGGTCTCTGAGCTCCCGGGGCTACGGAGAAGTTATATCACTCCCCAGGACGATTGGGCCCGACTTTTGGTCCACAAATAACGGTAATCGCCTGCGGGACCACTTGTGCATGCCGACATCTAAGAAAAGCAAGCGGAAGACCGCTCAACGCTCTCTTACGGCCTACCTTCTACGGACCTCGGACGGACCAGACATGTCCCAAGATGGCGCCCATTCCCCCAAGGCCGATGCAGCCTCGCGTCCAGCGGGCCCGCTCCACGGCGTGGGCGACGCTCTCACTAAAGCGGATTTGGAGGACAGCCTATCCTCTATGTACGATAGGCTGGCGAAGAAATTCCAAGCGGAGCTGCATAAATCCACGAGCTTGATTTCTCAGGAAATGGCGGCCCTGGGCAATAGGACAGACCTCCTGGAAGTTAAGCACGACGAACTGCACCTTGCCTATTCGGACTTACGAAGGGATCATGAGCTGCTCGGTGACACGGTCGTTCAACTTCAAAACCACTTAGAGGACCTTGACAACCGCAACAGGAGGAATAACGTTCGTGTGCGAGGTATTCCCGAGTCGGTGACAGACCTCCCGGCCACGATCGTTCGTCTGTTTCAACTCCTACTTCCGAACCAGTCTACCGAAGCCTTTACATGCGATCGTCTACATCGCGCCCTGAGACCCAAACCTCCTCCCGATAAGCCGCCCAGGGATATAGTAATGTGTCTCAAGGGCTACCTTATAAAGGAGGAAATCCTTCGTGCCTCACGAAACATGCCTCGGATCCAACTGGACGGAGCTTCTGTCCAGATCTACCCGGATATTTCACCGGCAACACTAGAGAAGCGAAGGAAGATGAAGGAGATTACCTCCTCCTTGCAGTCTGCCCACATACGGTACCGCTGGGGTTTCCCGTTCAAACTGATTGTGCCTCATAACGGTTCTACTTACATAGCCTCTACGATATCCGAAGGCAAAGATATTTTGGTGAAGCTGGGTCTTCTGGAACGACAACGTTCGCCTCGCCACCCACCGACCCCGCGACCATCCCCTATCTGGGCTACACCATCGCCTCAAAGGGACAGAAGGTCTCGCAGACTCCAGCCACTTCCGGATGTTTGAGGTCTGTTTCTCCATACCGTGACCTCTTCAGAATTCCTCCCTTCGTCTGTCCTTGTATCTCCCAATGCCCCCATTTCCTAATGCTCAACAGGTGCTCGGCTACTACATCATCTGTTTTCTCCATGTCCCGGGAGGCTGAGGAAATTGACTTTGTTTTTTCGTTACCTCCCTGGGGCCTCACCCTCTCTGACATTCGTAGCTGCGCTTCCCCCCTTCCATACCTGCACACCATTCCTCACGTATCCTTAGTCCCAGAGACCTGAGTATCAGGCTTTTTGGACACACTCATCTTGTTATAGTCTCCCAGTTGACTAACGATTTTCACCCACTGTGGGACATGTGTGTAGCAGGTGGCAGTTGGGCCGTAAGGCCTAGTATTTACACAATTTTCTTGGTCCGGCTGGACTTTCCAACCAGACCCCATAGAGTGTTAAGTTTTATTTTTATGCTTATGTTTATTTGCTTTGCTGACTTCACGGCGGAATGTATTTTCTTTGCCTATAAACTCGGGGCTGATGGATCTCCGATTCATATCGGACCTCCTGACGGCCCCATAGGTACTAGATTGGGCCTGATATTGGCTCATGCGGGCCCCTCTGGTTTTGGACTCAACCATTTTAACCCCAATTCTCCCCGCGGATCACCCGCACCTTTGCGGTTGAACACTGGCTGATATGGGTCTCCATGTTATCTCACATAATGTGAGAGGTTTTAACTCCCCTCACAAACGGAGGAAAGCCTTCCGATACTATAAACGTATTGGGGCGGATATCATCTTACTACAGGAGACGCACTTCTCCTCGGGGGCCTGCCCCACATTTTTTGACAAGTCATATAAATTACATTACACTACTACATTTGATTCCAGGACCAGAGGAGGGGCAATTTATATTCGTAATTCTGTTTCATTTGAACCCTCACATGTGTTTAAAGATCAGGATAGCAGGTTTCTAATTGTTCAGGGTACATTGCAGGGTAAGGAGGTAACGATTGCTAATCTGTACGCCCCTAATAATGCACAGAGTGCCTTCTATCACCTTTTCCTACGTACTCTCGACAGATACATCTCCCCCCACCTGATAGTGGGTGGAGACTTCAACTTAGTGGCTAATCCTGCGGAGGATAGAAGCCGAACGTCACATAGTGCTAGGGTTTTCCCTAAATTTCTCTCTAAAGCATTGGATGGTTTGCAGCTTATTGACACCTGGAGGGCCCTTAATATTGGAGCTCGTGAATATACACACTACTCTCACCCTCACGATAGCTACGCTAGGCTTGATTATATTTTTGCTTCCCCGGTTCTTTTGGCCAATTCCACACACACTACTATCCACCCGTGCCCATGGTCTGACCATCAGATTGTAGCCTTTCATACCTCCCACGTGGGCCTCTCCCCCTCTCTTGCCTCCTGGCGATTGAATGATTCCTTACTCTCAGACCCCACTACCCATACTCAGATTGAGAGCCACCTAGCAGACTACTTCGCGATCAATGACACCCCGGACATCTCACCCCAGGTTCTTTGGACCGCTCATAAAGCGGTTCTCCGTGGTCGTTTGATTGAAATAGCAGTCACTAGGAAGAAACAATGTAATGCTAAGATTCAGGCCCTCACACGGGAGCTGCGTGCCCTCTACCAGTCCCACGTACAGGCACATTCCCCTGATGTCCTTCTGTTGATTAATCAAAAGCGTACCGAACTAGACAATATCCTCTCGGAACGTACCGAGAAATCACTTCGGTGGTCAAAAGCTAGATTTCTGCTACATAGTAACACGGCTTCCAGGATGTTTTCGCGTAAACTACACCAATCTTTACAACCTACTCATGTTTATAAATTGAAAAATGACAAAGGTACTCTAGTTTCGCACCCTAATGAAGTACTCAAAATTTTCTCATCCTTCTACCGAGATCTTTTATCTTCCCCCTCGCATCCAATGCCGGATAATGTAGATGAGTGGCTGAACTCGCTCCCCCTTCCATCCCTCTCCGATGCACAGCGGGCCACACTTAACGCCCCCTGCACCGAACAGGAGGTGTTGGACACTATTAAGACACTCAAATCCTCTACAGCCCCTGGCCCGGATGGCTACACCTCCACGTATTACAAGAAATTTTCACAGATCCTGGCCCCTAAATTGTCCAGACTCATTAATCAGACGCTGCAAGGACAGACTCTCCCTGACGAGATGTTGCATGCTAATATGACCCTGATCCCCAAACCCCATAAAGACCACTCCCTACCCCAGAATTTTAGGCCCATTTCGGTGTTAAATAATGACATTAAAATACTAGGAAAGATATTGGCAAATAGATTGGCCCCTATTGTAGGTGCCCTTGTGTCACCGGAGCAGACTGGTTTTATCCCCAATAGGCAGATCACTGATAACATTCGTTTGGCAACGAATATCATTCAAGATGCGAACCTTTTCTCCCGTAAAGTTTTGATTTTCGGGTTGGATATCCAAAAAGCGTTCGACAGTGTCCTCTGGCCCTATCTAGACCGGGTTTTGGCCAGGTTTGGATTTGTGGGCGAATTCATTAATGGTTTTAAAGCACTGTATCATAGACCCCATACTAGGATCAAACTCCCCGGTAGCTCCTCCGAATTTTTCCCTATAAGTCGGGGTACCCGCCAGGGCTGTCCCCTGTCCCCACTTATATTTGCCTTGGCTCTGGAGCCCCTTGCCAGGGCCATTGTTACTAATCCAAACATAGGTGGTTACTTGAAAGAGGAAGGGGAGTACAAGCTTAGCCTTTACGCGGACGATGTCCTATTGTTTTTACCCAATCCTTTGATAGCTCTTCCCAATCTTCTGGAGCTCTTGGGCACCTTTCACAAGCTTTCGGGCTTGGGGGTGAATATAGCTAAGTGTGCTGCCCTTCCTATCAACTTTACCCCTGCAGAAGTTTCTAATTTGCGCTCATATTTTGGTCTCTCTCTCTCTCTAAAAACACCATTTTATACCTAGGGGTCCATCTAGCTCCTTCCTTACCAGAAATCTATAGCGCCAACTATCCTCCGGCCTTTACAATGGTTCGGAGGTGGCTACGTTTGTGGTCAACTTTTCGTATCCCTTTGATTGGGAGGGTGGTAGCGGTTAAAATGTCTATTGTGCCGAAACTTTTATATTACTTCAGGGCTCTCCCTATCTATGTGTCACGCCAAGCCCTCACCTCGCTACAACGCGATATTAACACTTTTCTATGGCAGGGAAAGAGGCCCAGGCTAGGGAGACATCTAACGCATCGCTCACTTTTACAGGGCGGCTTGGGACTCCCGGATGTATGGCTATATTACTTAGCGGCCAGGTTGGCCCAGACAGCTCAATGGCATGCTCCAGCGGTTGGTATACCGTGGTTGCAATTTGAAACTCAGTCTTTGCGACCTTATTTCCTCCCGGGTGTCCTGTGGCAGGAGAATCTCCGTCCAAGGGACTTAGCCCCTCTTAATAACATAGTGAGTAGCTCCTTATACCTCTGGTCACTGTATAAGACTAAATTTCGACTGCGACCTAACAGGCCTACTTTGGCATCGTTTTTGGGCGATAGGAGATTCCCCCTGGCGTTTGGGTCTCCTGCTGCCTTCAGATGGTGGATCCAAAGGTCTTTGGTCACTCTGCGGGACCTTTCTGGTAGACGAGGTGCCTTCACCTCCTTTTCACAACTCCAATCACAACATGAGGTGCCAAGGGCCGAATTCTACAAATATCTCCAGATTAGACACTTTTTTCAGACACATTATAGTTCTTTAGGTGACATCTCTAATACCCAATTTGAATCTTTATGCTATAGACACTCCAGAGACAGGGGTATTATTTCTACGGTGTACAAACACCTTCTGGAATCCCAAATGCCAGAGAAAACTAGGGCGATGTGCCTCTGGGAGGCTGATTTAGACACAGAGTTCACGCCTGAGGAATGGAGTGTGATGCTTGTGAATATGCATAAGTGTGCTAGATCTATGGCGGTGAAGGACACCGTTGTGAAGCTTCATACTCGGTGGTACCTCACCCCAGATAGGATTCACAGGTTTTACCCCACGGTTCCTGATCGCTGTTTTAGGGGTTGCCCGGTTACAGGCTCTCTGATCCATATTTTCTGGAGCTGTCCCCAGCTCCAGGGGGTTTGGGATCAGGTACGCACCACGGTGTCCTCGATTGTGGGATCCGTGGTTGACTTGTCACCTGCACACTGTCTGTTGTTCGCTCCTATAGCAGGGGTTTCCCGCCCCACCCAAAGGTTGATCAATACACTGTTCTGTGCTGTCCACTGGACGATAGCGCTACATTGGCGCTCGCAAGTTACCTCCTGGTCGGGGGTTCTTGGTAGGATGGACGCTATCCGTCTAATGGAACGGGTACATCACACCATTATGGACACCATGCATATCCATACTGCCAAATGGTTCGAATGGCCGGAGTGTTCCGGTCCTATGGGGGGTCCCTCCCCGCATATCCCTTAGTAGGTGTTACTCCGGTGTCCGGGCGATCCCATTGCATTTGTATATTGATACCTTTTTGTTGGTTTATTCTCCTATATCTTTGATCCGGACCTGAGACTAGCGCCAGCTTGTAAACAGTACTGTAGTGTATTAGCTATCTGTCGGTGAAGTCAATAGCAATGATTATTGCAAGGTTAACTTTTTGTTTATGTTTCTTTTTTTTCCCCTTGTTTTACTAACTCTCTATTATGTACATCTTTGCACTTGATAAGCATCGTCTGGTGCATACGTTCCAGGCTGTGTACGTTAATCACTTTTTTAAATGTTCCTTGTTGGGCCTGGACCGCTGCTGTGCCAGCAACATTTGTATGATGTGTATATCCATTATGCTCTCCATTGATGCTGTCATGTACTTGTGTCTGTTGATCTAATTATGCTTCTTTTACCACCAATAAAAACGTTTGTAATCAAAAAAAAAAAAAAACATGAATTGTGTTGAGAACCCTGTAAGACAAGCAGAGCCCTCTAGGTTGTGCATAAAATAGATAGAATAAAGCCTAACTTTAGTAAAAATATATATATTTTAAATCAGCACAAGGAACATTACTTACATTTAATGTCAAGTGTCCATTCTGATGGTGCCAGCTGTCATAGTAGAAATTGTCTGTCCTCTGTCAAAGTTGCTACCAGCACTGGACCTGTGACAGACAGTCATCAGGAGTGCCAGCTATGTCCACCTACTCCCTTACTCATAGAAACTGTACTATAGCATCCATGAATAAAAAGTGATATATAAATGGAGAATGAGCAGATGAATGAAACGTCCATTTCTTCCATTCATAGATCGATTTTAATTGTCAGGCAGGGGATGGCTTGTTACTGCACCTGCAGCCATGATTCAGATATCATCACTCCCATCTGAGGATGTACAGGTGCTAAGGACAGGAAGTGGTTAGCCTACATCAGTGGTTCTCAACCTCAGTCCTCAAGTACCACCAACACCATGTTTGCAGGTTTTCATTTATCTTGCACAGGTGATTTAAATCAGTTAATGGCTTGGTATTTTGGACATTGTATCTAAGAGAAATTTCCAAAACATGGCCTGTTGGGGGTACTTGAGGACTGAGCTTGAGAACCACAGGCCTACAGCATGGGTGCTCAACCTGTGGCCCTCCAGCTGTTGTGGAACTACAAGTCCCATGAGGCATTGCAAGGCTGTCAGTTACAAGCATGACTCCCAAAGGCATGAGCAGCTGCTCTCTCTAGTATGTATCACCACTGACCACTTTTAAGACGGACCCTCTTCATCAGAGCTGATTTGCGCACATGCATACTGTCTTTATATAAACAACCATCTGCTACTGCCTTCAATCACTCAATCAGATCTATATATATATATATATATATATATATATATATACATACACAGTATCTCACCCTCTCAGCTACAGTTCATTGAGGGAACCTTGAATGCCAACATGTATTGTGACATACTGAACTAGAGCATGATCCCCTCCCTTTGGAGCCTGGGCCGCAGGGCAGTATTCCAACATAATGACCCCAAACACACCTCCAAGATGACCACTTGACCACTGCCTTGCTAAAGAAGCTGAGGGTAAAGGTGATGGACTGGCCAAGCATGTCTCCAGACCTAAACTATTTTGAGCATCTGTGGGGCATCCTCAAATGGAAGGTGGAGGAGTGCAAGGTCTCTAACATCCACCAGCTCTGTGATGTCATCATGGAGGAGTAGAAAAGGACTCCAGTGGCAACCTGTGAAGCTCTGGTGAACTAAATTTTTACTTATTATTATTATTATACAGGATTTATATAGCGCCAACAGTTTTACGCAGCACTTTACAATATAAAAGGGAGACCATACAGTAAAATACAAGAGGATTAAGAGGGCCCTGCTCAGAAGAGCTTACAATCTAATAGGGTGGGGGAGGGGTACAAAAGATTGTAACTGTGGGGAATGAGCTAATGGAAGCGGTAAAAGTTGGAGTTGGAGATGTGATAGGCTTTCCTGAACAGATGAGTTTTCAGGGATCTCCTGAAGGTAGCAAGAGTAGGGGGTGTACTCATTTTTGTTGCCAGTGGTTTAGACATCAATGGCTTTGTGTTGAGTTATTTTGAGGGGACAACTAATTTACACTGTTATACTAGCTGTACACTCACTACTTTACATTATAGCAAAGTTTAATTTCTTCAGTGTTGTCACATTAACCGCTTAAGCCCCCGGATCAATTTGCAACCAGGCCCCTTTTTGCAATTTGGCACTGCGTCGCTTTAACTGACAATTGCACGGTCCTGCGACGTGGCTCCCAAACAAAATTGGCGTACTTTTTTACCCACAAATAGAGCTTTCTTTTTGTGGTATTTGATCCACTCTGCGGTTTTTATTTTTTTGCGCTATAAACAAAAATAGAGCGACAATTTTGAAAAAAATGCAATATTTTTTTCTTTTTGCTATAATAAATATCCCCAAAAAATATATTAAAATTATTTTTTTTCCTCAGTTTAGGCCGATACGTATTCTGCTACATATTTTTGGTAAAAAAAATCGCAATTAGCGATTATTGATTGGTTTGCACAAAAGTTATAGCGTTTACAAAATAGGGGATAGTTTTATAGCATTTTTATTAATATTTTTTTTACTAGTAATGGCAGTGATCAGCAATTTTTATTGTGACTGCTACATCAACACAGACACATCGGACATTTTTGACACATTTTTGGGACCATTGTCATTTATAGAGCAATCAGTGCTATTTAAATGTAAATGACACTGGCAGTGAAGGAGTTAACCACTAGGGGGCAGGGAGGAGTTATGTGTGACGTGTGTTTTTTATTTTACTGTTGGGGCGCGTGGCTTGGCATGTGACATCACTGATCGTCTTTCCCTATAACAGGAAACAGACGATCGTGACAACCACACTAGGAAGCACAGGGATAGGTTTGTTTACACAGACCTCTCCTCGTTCTTCAGCTCTGTGACCCGATCGCAGGATACCAGCGGCGATCGGGTCCGCTGGTCCTGCGGCCATGGTCACAGAGATCAGGACCGAGTCGCAAGCGCGCCGGCAACCCACGGCTGGGCACTTAAAGAGCAACGTACCTGTATGTTCATGTGCCCAGCTGTGACATTCTGCCGATGTAAATGTGCAGGAGGCGGTCCTTAAGCGGTTAAAAGATATAATAAATTATTTACAAAAATGTGAGGGGTGTACTTTTGTGAGATACTGTGTGTGTAATATATATATATATATATATATATATATATATATATATATATATTATAAGAAAAGCTGTGAGAATCTCAGTCTCCTTCACCGCCCAGTCCCCTCCCCTATGCACGTCCATACAAAGGAAATGACGTATCTTCCTCAGGGGAAGATACGTCATTTCCCTTTTATCGACACATGTAGGGGAGGGGACTGGTTGGTGAAGGAGACAGCTGGTCTGTCTCACAGGTCAGGAGCATATTACCTCACTATATCCCGGTGGTTTTAAGGCACGATATAGAGCGGTGCACTAACGCACCAAACCCACATGAGTACCCTGTACCAGGGATTTGTTTGCTAAAATAAGCCTTTTTTTTAAATGATATCACACTATGGAGTTTTCTTTTGCTGTTTATGCATGAGGAAGCATCACCTTTGGGACCTTTGCAACTAATCTGGAATCCTGGTAAAGTGATTCAAAAGCGTGTTTTGACCAAACAAAAATGTGAGGTCACACGGTCTGAGGTGAGGGCCCATTACCTAAGGGTGGGGAGCACCTGACTGAGATCACTGCATTTGATCTATATGATCACGGTCACCAATCAAGTCACGTTTGTTTACTTTTCCTATATGGACTTTATATCAATTTTGAACTGTCACTGACTTATATGCACTAGATCACTTTTTGATCATGACTGTGTTACTACATAAGATATATATATATATATCTTCTAAGGATGTGTATGTTTATTCACCATTTATGAAGTGGGATTTTGTATGGTGACACTAGTCACTTGTATATCACTACAGCATTATTAGTTTGTTTCTCTGTCATTTTATACTGACTGCGGTTTTAGCAGACCATTTAGGAGGTAGCACAGCACATGACTTATTATTATGTTACAATATAAAAAAATTGGGCTAACTTTACTGTTGTCTTAGTTTTTAATTAAAAAAGTGTATTTTTTCCAAAAGTGTGCTTGTAAGACCGCTGCGCAAATACGGTGTGACAGAAAGTATTGCCATGACTGCCTGCCATTTTACTCTCTAGGGTGTTAGGAAAAAAAAAAGTATAATGTTTGGGGGTTCTAAGTAATTTTCTAGCAAAAAAAAACAACTGTTTTTATCTTGTAAACAACAAATCTGAGAAAGAGGCTCGGTCCTTAAGTGGTTAAGCCCCAATAGGAGGAGAAACATGTTATAAGGAGAATCAAGGGTGGAGGGCCTGTGCTTGTACTGAATAACAAAATTGATGTTACCCTTGGAAGTGGCGCGGGGTTCCAGACCCTTGCTACTTTGTAAACTTCTTCCATTAGCTTGCTCTGACTAAAGAGAGAAGCTGTTGGAATAAGCAAATATCCATGTCAATGGAGAATTCTTTTTTTTTTCTTGCAGAACATTACTTTTTTTATAGGTAAGCTGTGGTTTCCCTTGTTTATCTACTTAATAAAGGCCCATAAAGAGACATTTGTACACTGTTTAATCAAACTAAGTCTAAACCAATATCCTATAAATAAAAGACAAAAACAGTAGAGTTAATAGAACACAGTTGATTAATGAGAGCAAGAATTTATTTTTCCATTTAAGTATAAAGTGAAAACAGGCCCGGTTGCAGATTTCTTCATTTTTTTGCTGTCAAATAGTATCATTCCTCATGAACATAGATCATATGTTTATGTATATTTAAAGGGTCACTGAAATTTTATATATATAAATGTTCTAATCCAAGATATTAACAGTCTGAAAAAACTTAAAGGAGACATTATGGTAATGCAATGCTTTTAAGTAATTTCCCAGTGATACTGGTAAACGTCTGATACATTAAATATGGTATATATCATAATGCTGTGTATCCACATGTATACAGTACTGTATTTGAAATAACCTTAAAAGCAGAGATATCAGTTAAGTCATAATCTTCTTTAAAAGTAGACTTTTGAAACAACATGGAAGCCCAGACAATATCTACAGAATCAATTTGATAGATATGGAAATGACCAATTCAATTAATCCTACTCACCGGGTGTAAACATAGAGAGTACTGAATGGGCTAATGTAACAAAGAAATAAGTCCTCTGTTTGAATGTATCTTATTCCCATTGTTGCCTCAGTTGAACAATGTCAATTTTTACTACAGTACCACTCTCAGTGGGAGATTAGAATGCCATGTGAATCAATTTTTTTGTTATCTCTAACACTGTCAACTCTGAGTCTCTGAAACAAATGCTGCAAATGGAGTGAGGCTGCTTCAGGCACGGGCTGGGGGACCCGATCAATATGGGAAAAGGAAGGCAAAAAAGGAAGAGAAGTGGCAGACAAATCCTAGTGCAGAATTATTTTATTTGACTAAAATACAAATTGTTCACAATATAAGGTGCACTTACATAGTGCTAGTGAATGAAGGTAGGTGCTTTCCAGATTCAGCATCACAGAAGAGCCGGGTGGGGGGGGGTCCCTGTGGAAGAGCCCATGAGCATTGTGTGTCAGCAGGAAGCTGAAGCCTCGAGGGACCTGGGGAGGACGCCGGCTGTTGTGGAGCTGTCAGAGTGGCCACTGTGTCTGGCCAATCAGAATGTGTTTCGAAGGCATGACCAAGCCTCCTTCATCAGCTCATGAAGGAGGCTTGGCCGTGGCTTCGAAACGTGGCTTTTCTGTGATGCTGGATCTGGAAAGATCTACCCTTACTAGCACGTAGGTTCACCTTATACTATCAACAATTTGTATTTTAATCAAATTAAATAATGCTGCACTAGGATTTGCCTAGTGCTTCTCTTCCTTTTTACTTTAAAAAATTCTTCAACTTCTAATTTAAATACCTTTAGGGGATTTGGATTTATGCACCTATAAATATTTATTACTTTGCAGTCACAAGTTGTATTTTTTTATTATTAATATTACTATTTTAGATTAAATATTTTTTAGCCACTTTAATTAGCTTCAGACAAATTAAGCTCATACAGTTTTTGACTTGTAAAAACATAGACTATGAAGTTGATTCACTAAAGGCAAATACGCTGTTCACTTTGTAAGAGAATTTTCCCGTTGCTTACCTAATGTGGTGAAAATTCACTTTGCAAAGAATACCCAATCACACACAAAGAAAAAAAAAACTGTATTTTTGCTTGCATTTTATTCATTCGCCTTGCAAAGTGAACAGTCTATTTCCTTTAGTAAATCAACCCCTGGTATTATAATATCTTTGGGTGTGTAAGTAACCCTTAACATAATTATAAATACAACCGATGTGAATTTGATATTCCTCACCAGGAGTTTGCAATATCATTTTAATGTAAAATTGTTAGTTAAAAATGTTTATGATCCATTAGATGCCTTCTACATGGTTCTACTGCTAAAAGCAATACATAAGTCAGCTTCCTAAAAGTTTCCTAGATAATAGTCCTGAAATGAATACTTAGTAATGACTAATGCTTTGTCCTAGTAGGCTCAAAGTGAGGTCATGATTCACATGTTATCGTTTAATATGCTTAGGAGACTTACACCTGCAGGGGATGCATAAAACCCATATGTATGATGAAACTCTACAGTTTCATTTATATAGCACCACCCGCATCCACAGTTCTTTAAAAGATTACAATAGGGAGAAATATAACAAAAAACAGTACCAGCATTATAGAGAAGCATGGATAATAATACAAGGTAAATGGAAAGAGATGTGTAAATGCCTAAACAGAATCAGGATCCTCTCTGCCTCACTGATTGAAATAAATGAAGGCAAAGACAACCACAATTAGGCTTATTATACTTAAAGGATGACCAGCCTGTGGTATAAGAATGTGTATCCAGAGAAAGATAAACAAAGGAGAAGAAGCTACCAAATTGTCTTCACAATTGCTTTGACATTAGCGTTGGTAGCTGGGTTAATTACGAGGATCAAAAAACATTCTATCGCACGTTTTCAGAAAAATAAAATTCCGGATTTGAACAGATATTGGAAGAAACAGCCAATTTACCAGAGCAGTACCAATTTTTTTTAAATGCCACAGTTTGTTGTGGGAATTATCCTATCATTATGCATCAGAAGAGGGTGTAATGTAAATTATATCCACCACTACTATATACCGTATCTATTTTTGTGTTAATCTATCCTGTGTCCAAATCCTAACCTATAGTTATTAGCAGTGATTAATGACAGAAAGGACAAGTTTGCAGGAAAAAAATTGAGAATTAAAATGTTACTGTTTGGATTGTTAGACTAATTTTCAGAGTTAAGCTGGTGGTCTTTCACATTTACATGCTATTTAACATGATTTTGACATCTTATCAAGAGAGCAGTACTTTCAACTGGAAGAAATCGCTAGGACAGCACCAAAATATCCTAATATAATTACATTTTCCATCTCACCTGTGAACACCTTGAAAGTCAGAGAAAGAACTTAAATGCCTGGCAAAACAAAAAGACGTCAGGGTCCCCCAACTTCCTCTACAGCTCCTAGCCATTCAATTATTTTGATATATGCGGGGATTGATAGACTAATGGCAAATTGATTGTTCATTTTGAAAGGATTTTTTTCCCTTAGTTTAGTGAATGAGGTGAAGATCTGCTGACTTACATCATCCAGTCATATGCAAGTGAAAATATGGCAAACATTCTGTGAAAAGTGAACAGCCTATTTTCAGCGCAGTGGCTAAGTGGTTAGCACTTCAGCACTGAGGTTGTTGGTTCGAATCCCAAGTATGTGTATGTATGAAAGTGAGCTAGGGACCATAGACTGTGAGCTCCTTGAGAACAGGGGCTGATGTAAATTTACAATATATGTGTATATTGATGGCGCTATATAAGTACCTGTATTAAATAAATCTGCCTCTAGGAAATCAATCTCATAGTGTCCTAATCTTGTACAGAGCTTTGCAAAATATTGTGTTAAAAATCATGGAAAGTAATGCAAATAAAAAATAATAATAAAAACCAAGTATACTGTATAAGGAATTACTGTTTTGCAATGTTTGCATCAATTTTAAGTTTTCAGCCTCAAGGTGAACAATTTGCGGTCCATGCATTGGTTCACAACAATAGTTACACAGTATTTTAATACCTTCTCCCCCAGCTTATAGTACAATGATGACTGGGCAAAAGCACTGTTGTTCTGGGAGTACTTCATATGACGTCCTCCCAGAATGTAGCTCTCACATGACTGTGGAGCCACGCAGTGGCATGATCTGTCACTTACTGTGTCCACCAGGCACAGCCAATGACTGATCACTGTACTGGCCTACTGCCAGTATCATCTGATTGCTGTTACCAATCACAGCAGATAACATGACAATTATAAACAATGGATGGCTTCTTTTCAAGCCATCGATTGTATACAATTGTGTTGCTAGCTGTGATTTGTCACAATGATCACATGGCACAGACAGGGCCAATCACAGCCCATCTGTACCTTGTGACCAGCTTTAGCCAATCACAGCTAATCATAACAGAAGACACCAGTTTTCATTCAGTAAAATGGTTGCTTATACCAATGAAAAAAAAGAAAAAAACAATTCTGATCACTTTGTTACTATGGTAACACTGTATTGCTCTGGTCATAGTGTGCTAGAAAAAAAATCTTAGAAAAAAATGTAAAAAAGAAAATGCCTCACCAATTATATGATAACACTGCACTGATGACAGTAAATTTCTTAATTTTCCATATAATTGTGACAAAAAAATACAATTCAAAAAACTCACCATGCCTCCTACTAAATACCTTGGATTGTTTACTTCACAAAAAGGGGTTATTTGGGGGTATTTTTACTGTCCTGGCATTTTCAGGCCTCAAGAGATGAGATGTGTCAAAGGTATCAGGATTGATCACTTTTCAGATATATTAATACCATAGTTTGTGAACTCTATGGTATGGTATGGTATTTGTCTTTGTGGTTTAGGAGGAATCAGCCTTCTTAACCCCCCTAGCAGTAATCCCGAGTCTGGCTCGGGTTAGGAATTTACTGATAGGAGTGGTAACCCAGAGCCAGACTCGGGATCGCATCGCTGGATGCAGGGCAGGACACAGGGAGAGTTACTTACCTTGTCCCCTAGATCAAGCGATGTCCCCCGTGCTGTGTGATCGAGCTGTCCTCCGCTCGATTCACAGTGCCGAATGCCACCGAACTCCGTTCCCTGCGACGTTACGGCGCACGGGAGCGGAGAACGGCGGCAAATTCAAAAAAGTAAAAAGACACAAAACACACACAGCACTGTAATCTTAGATTACCGTGCTGTATTAAAAATTACACACCCCCTTTGTCCCTAGTGGTCTGTGCAGTGCCCTGCATGCACTTTTATATTATAAATGCGGACTCGCATTTCGGCAGACAATCCGGCCGTGCGTATGCCAGTCCGCCGTACTTTTGAAATGAACTGACTTTTCCCGTCTGGAGAAAAGTCTGCTCATTTCGAGCAGGTCTCCAAGTAGGCGGGGCCCGTGAAGGAGACTTCGCTAGCCCCGCCACCTGGTATGGACTTAAAGGGGAAAAAAATCGGCGTGAGGGTCCCCCCCAGGTCCACATCAGACCCTTGTCCGAGCACGCTACCCGGCCGGCCAGGAAAGGGGGGGATGAGCAAGCGCCCCCCTCCTGAGCCATATCAGGCTGCGTGCCCTTAACATGGGGGGGTGCTTTGGGGAAGGGGGGGTCGCACGGCCCCCCACCCCAAAGCACCTTGTCCTCATGTTAGTTGTTGGGGTCTGCGGGCGGGGGGCTTATCAGAATCCGGGGCCCCCCACCCTATGTGAATGAGTATGGGGTACAATGTACCCCTACCCATTCACCTGTAAAAAAAAGTACAAAAAAAAACACAACACAGGGTAAAAATTGTTTATTGCACAGCTCCGGGGGTCTTCCGTCTTCGGGGGTCTTCTCACCGGACTCTTCCACTATCTTCTTCTAGCTCTTTTACTAGCGGAGGAGCCTGGCTTTCTTCCTCGCCGCCGGCCTCTTCTTCTGACTTCGGGGGTCTTGTCAAGTAAAGACTCCAAGTAAAGATAAGTATTAGTGGGTATGTAAAAAAAAAAAAAAGAACTACAGAAAGAAGGACCAGTAAATAATGAAGTCAAAACTCAGTTTAATTCTTGGAAGTTAATGAGATATGGTAACAAGAACTAATAGTAACTTAGTGTGTACCCGGTACACACAATCGGATTTTCTGACAACAAAACCATGGATTTTTTTCCAAAGGATGTTGGCTCAAAATTGTCTTGCATACACACAGTCACACAAATGTTGGCCAAAAATACCGAATGTGAGAATGTGGTGACGTACAATATGTACGACGAGCCTAGAAAAGGGAAGTTCAATAGCCAGTGTGGCTCCTTCTGCTTGATTCAGAGCATGCATGAACTTTTGTGCGACAGACTTGTGTACACATGATCAGACTTTCTGACAACAAGTTTTGCTGTCAGAAAATTGGAGAGCCTGCTCTCAAAACATTTGTGTGCGGAAATTCCGACAGCAAATGTTCGATGGAGCATACACACGGTCTGACTTTCCAGCAGCAAGCTCACATCGAACATTTGCTATCGAAAAATCCGACCGTGTGTCAGTGGCTTTAGACTGATGCAAAATATTTATGATAACATAACATTGATCCAATAAAACTGATACATCAGTGGCTGTCCCTATGCAAAAGGACTTTTGTCAAGGGACTATGAAAGGCTTTTTTCAGCAGGAATGGGGCAACGCAGTTCTGGCACCTCTAGCACTGAATGTATGTAATGGAAAAGGGGTGCTGGGGTGTGCTGCAGGGTCTGTTGATGCTGGATTCTGGGCATCTATTGTAGTTTGAGGGGATCAGTTTTTTCAGGTGTGGTCTGTTGTTGCTGGGGGGTCAGTTGTTGCTAGGAGGGATCTGCTGTTGGGGGAGGGGTCTATTGTTGCTGGCTGCTGGAGGGTCTTTCGATGCTGGCTGTGGGGAGACCTGTTCTTGCTGCAGGGGGTCTATTGTTGCTGGGGGAATCTATTGTTGTTGGCTGCAGGGCTGCATCTATTTCACTGCTTTTCTTGTTGCCATTAACAAGTTCCATACAAATTAGTACCAAAAATGTTATGTAGCGTACCCCCTCAGAAGCCACAAGTAACTGGGATCCCCCACCCTGCACAGCTAGGCACAACAAATTTCCACAGGCATTCATAGTCATAACAGTTTGTGACTTTGTCTTTTTTGTTTTATTGTGGGATATTACTTGGATAGCGATGGGAGGTTATGGGATGCCCACTTGACATCAAACGGGGACAATGTCTCCTATCAGTCCTAGCAGTCCTATGTACAGCTTCTCTTCTTCCTCCAGCACACTCTTGCTTGCAGAACCCAGCTATGTCACCCTGTAGTGATTTTGTAGCAAAGGCCCATTACAGGCCTAGGGTGACACAGCTCACACTTTTCCCAGCACTTCCTCTCTATGATCACTGATCCCAACACCACCTCTTCAGGCACTCATCTGGCTGCAGCTTCCCCTTTCACTAGCCATCCAGGCTAACTTCTCACAGTCCTCCAGACTGACACCCTCTCCACAGTCCTCCAGACTGACACTCACCAGCCCACCTGGCTGACTCTCAGGAGATCCCCTGGCTGTGCTGACCTGCTCCTGCCTCACACTTGCTCTCATGCTTCCAGGAAAGGTTTCCTCCATATTTTGTGGGTGGAATCTTCAAGCACCTGAGCCCCAGCCCCGAAGTAACCCCCAGACTAGGGGGTGCTCTCAAGGACCAACGCCAACCTCCTCAGCACTCCATCTCCATATTCCACCCAACTGCCTCTGCTGACATAACTCATACCTATTTATGAGGTGACCTCATAAATATGCCAAAGTTCCCCTCCTAGCTTCCACCCACTACATCTAGAACCTTCTCCAAGGTTCAAGAAAACAGGGGCAGGCACCAGAAGAGCTGTCTGAATGAGTCAACCAGCCTCCCTGAGTCACTAATCCCTGACCCAGATTCAACCCAGGCCTGGCTCTCAGCCAAGCCAATTTGCCTACTCTATCAACTAACCTATTTACACTAGTACACTAACCAGACGGTGCTACAGTTACATGCTTCTTTATTTCCCAAAAGGGGGGTTCTTGGAGGTGGGTAGGAAGTGGAACCAAGAAATGGTGCTTGGAGGTGGGTAGGAGCGGATACAAGGGGTGACTTGGAAAGGAGAAGTTCCTGCACCTATTGTCTGAGAAAAAAAATCCCAGGTGCTATGACTCTAAAAACAAACAGCATTCAGGTAAAAAAAAAAAAACAACACCCCGGTACATTTATAACCTTCGAATCCCCAAACACCTATCTTCTATGCTTTTCACTGATGCCTGGCCTTTGGCAATCTGTGCTGTTCTCCTTTTGTGGTTCAAGAGGAGAGGTGAGGGCAGAGTGACTGTCAGGAGCTGGAAGAAAAGAGGGCATGCTGCACAAACAAATAAAAGGGTGTATGTATCCTTAGTAGTCAGCTAGACAAAGGAGACAACAAACAGGGAGGTGGCAGCAGCAGTTTGGGGACTGGATGGGCAACCAAGAAAGGTTGATTTTCAAGGAAGCAGATGGTACATTAACTGTAAGGCAGGACTTCATGAACTAAAATAAAAAAAGGGTTTAGTATCACTTTATTGAATGAGCTGTGTAGTTTAATTCAGAAAGTATTATATTTACCTGCATTGTATATAATTATTGCTTATATTTATTGTAGACCATGACACTTGCTGAAAACATTTTCAGCCAGGCATTGATGACTCGTGAAAAAGAGTTTGTGGTGAAAACACTGGGAAACAAATTGTATCTTTGATTGACAAGAGAAGAAAACCAGAGCTGTCAAATTCCAGACAGATGTGACTGTTAAAAGGCTCATATTTAGAGCAGCAGTTGTTATTAGACCGGAGGCTAGTAAAGAAATGACACCTGTGAGTTAAAGATGACCTTCTGCTGAAAGTGGTAAACACATGGCAGCTGCAAATCTCACAGGGATATTTATGGAGGCTAACACCTTGGTACGGGGGAACCGCTAGATTTGTACAACAAATACAGAGAACCTACCAGCATTACACATAATATCTCTTCACTTGTGTGTTCCATTGTCACACCAGACCTTGGCAAGTAAATAGAAATGCTAGATGAGAACATGACAAAATACTTTATACAATACAACTTTAATGTATACTGTAGTTCCTTGAACATGTTTTAAGATTCAGTGCCACATGAACAATTAACAATTTAATCACTTTAAGACCGGGCCTATTTTTCTAACTTGTTGTTTACAAGTTAAAATCATTTTTTTTGCTAGAAAATTAATTAGAAACCCCAAAAATATATACATTTTTTTCTAACACCCTAGAGAATAAAATGGTGGTTGTTGCAATACTTTCTGTCACACTGTATTTTCACAGCAGTCTTCCAAGTGCCCTTTTTTTGAACGAAATAAACTTTTTTTGAATTAAGTAACAGTAACGTTAGCCCTTTTTTTATATTGTGAAAGATGATGTTACACCAAGTAAATTGATACCCAACATGTTACGCTTCAAAATTGCGCCCGCTCATGGAATGGTGATAAACTTTTACCCTTAAAAATCTCCATATGCAATGTTTAAAAAATTCTATAGGTTGTATGTTTTGAGTTACAGATGAGGTCTAGGGCTAGAATCATTGCTCTTGCTCTAACAATCACAGTGATACCTCACATGTGTGGTTTGAACTTCGTTTTCATATGCGAGCCCTACTCACGTATGCGTCTGCTTCTGCACGAGAGCTCTGCGGGACGGGGCGCATTAAAAAAAAAATCTTATTTATTTTACTTTTTCATTTTTATTTTTACACTGTTCTTTAAAAAAAAGTGTGTCACTTTTAATCCTATTACAAGGAATGTAAACAGCATGACAGGACCTCTTAAATATGAGATCTGGGGTCAAAAAGACCTCAGATCTCATATTTGCACTAAAATGCAATAATAAAAAAAATTAAAACATTTTTGTTCAAAAAAAAAATCCCTTGAAGAGCTATGGGCGGATGTGAAGTTTTGACATCGCTTCCGCACTGCAATGGTATGGAGCTGGGTGGGGGCCATCTTCCCCTCACTCAGCTCCATACTACAGAGGGGACAGGATCCAATTGCCTCCGCCACTGCCAGTAGCCAGTAGGGGGGCCCTCTCCCGCCACCGATAAAAGTGATCTCACGGCGAGTCCACTGCTGAGATCACATTTATTTGAAAGTGGACTGCCTGCTGAAGAAGTGGATATGGGGGTTATGGCAGCTAGCTGCTGCCATAACAATGATATTCCACTTCAGAGTGCTGCCGTTTAATGACAGTGGGCGGTCCGTAAGTGGTTAAATCTAAACACAATTCTGCAGCTTTTGAAAAAGAACCTTCACTACACATATTTCTGGAAAACAGATTCATCAGTCATCAAAAACCATCCCACGATAGCCACAAAAATAGCTTAATTCTCCCAAAATATGTGGGCATAACCTTATCCAGAGATGAAGTATTACAATTGAAGATGAAGCAGATGAAGTATTACAATTCCCAGTATAGGTTTTCCAATTGGAAATATAGCAGCAAAGTCCCATGCTACCCATTACTCATAAGTTCAATATGTTTCCTCCTGACGAGGTTATGAGTAAGCGCTACCTGTAGCACAAAACACGTTAACTTTTAGCTGTACCCCACACTGCTGCCCAGGTGTGAGGCATCAGCTCTTAGCTGTGCAATGTCCTCTTGAAAGCTTTCTCTACCCTGTTCTGTAATACAGGCATCTGCAGGAGATAAATAGGGTGTTGTGTGCCTCCAGCACAGTATACACCTGAAGCTACCCTTTATTACTGGTGTTCTGTAATACAGGTATCTGCAGCAGTTAAATCAGGTGTTGTGTGTCTCCAGCACAGTATACACCTGAAGCTACCCTTTATTACTGGTGTTCTGTAATACAGGCATCTGCAGCAGTTAAATTGGGTGTTGTGTGCCTCCAGCACAATATACACCTGGAGCTACCCTTTATTACTGGTGTTCTGTAATACAGGCATCTGCAGCAGTTAAATTGGGTGTTGTGTGCCTCCAGCACAGTATACACCTGAATAGGGATGAGCTTCGTGTTCGAGTCGAACATGCGTTCGACTCGAACATCGGCTGTTCGCCCGTTCGGCGAAGTCCGAACGTTTTGGTCCGTTCGCGCCAAATTTGTGTGGCGCTCACGGCCCACAATGCACTGCGATGGCGCAGTGCATTGCTGGCTCATGATTGGCCAAGCATGCACTGTGACCCCGCATGCTTGGCCAATCGCAGCGCCAGCAGCGAGGAGAGCCATGATTGGCCACAGGCAGGATGCCTGTGGCCAATCATAGCTCAGGCTGTGTAGTGCACGCCCCACACTATATAAGGCCACCAGCGCGGCGGCCTTGTGTAGTGTGTTGGCGTCTGAAGCAGTGGGTGTTCTGTGTACCTTCAACACAGTACACACCGATCGTTTTCGGACGATTTTCGATCTTACTGTTGTGTAGTGGTTGTTGTCTGCGTGCCCTGACCGCAGTATACACCGCTATATTCACCTCACCTATATAGCTAGTGATCTATCTTTTATAATAGAGCTTGCAGTCAGTAGTGTTAGGAGCTTGTGCGTGCTGTCTGCGTGCTCTGTACCCAGTACATACCGCTATATCCACCTACATAGCTCTTCTCTATTTGAGCCCACTTGTCATCTGCAGGAGTTATTGGAAGTTGTGTGTGCCTCCAGCACAGCACAGTATACATCTGTATATACCCCTTTATCTCTGGTGTTCTATAATAAAGGCATCTGCAGGAGTTAGTGGGTGTTCTGTGTACCTTCAACACAGTACACACCGATTGTTTTCGGACGATTTTCGATCTTGCTGTTGTGTAGTGGTTGTTGTCTGCGTGCCCTGACCGCAGTATACACCGCTATATTCACCTCACCTATATAGCTAGTGATCTATCTTTTATAATAGAGCTTGCAGTCAGTAGTGTTAGAAGCTTGTGCGTGCTGTCTGCGTGCTCTGTACCCAGTACATACCGCTATATCCACCTACATAGCTCTTCTCTATTTGAGCCCACTTGCCATCTGCAGGAGTTATTGGAAGTTGTGTGTGCCTCCAGCACAGCACAGTATACATCTGTATATACCCCTTTATCTCTGGTGTTCTATAATAAAGCCATCTGCAGGAGTTAGTGGGTGTTGTGTGCCTCTAGCACAATATACACTACCCAACTGCTTTTTTACCCAACTCCCTTCAGGCCATTACCATGTCTGGAAGGCCAGCAAGTAGAGGCAGACAGGCGCGAGCCGATAAAAGAGGGCAAGCAGGCTCTGTGTCTAGAGACAACAGTGCTGGTCGTGGACGCGGTGCATTGTCATCAGTACGTGGCCATGGGACACGCTTGTCCTTCTTTTCAGCTGGACATGTTGAGCCGCAACATGCCAACGACTTGGTAGAGTGGATGACCAAGCCCTCTTCATCCTCCTCATCTTCTCTCACCCAGTCTCAGGGTACTAGCAAAGCAGCTGCCAACGCATCGTCTCCCCTCCTCTCAATGTCATCATCAGTGACTCCTTCCCTAGACCCACCACGTCCTCCTGAGGAGTCTCCTGAACTCTTTGAGCACAGTGTTGGGTACATGCTCCAGGAGGATGCCCAGTGTTTTGTAGCCTCTGATGATGACACTCAGCTAGAGGAAGGCAGTAGCGTGAATGCAGAGAGAGGGGATGCTCAAGAAGGACAGCAATCTGGCAGTCATGTTCCACAAGCTGCAGCATACTGCCAGGTTTGCTACAGCGATGAAGATGGAGGGGATGATGAGGGCACTGACTCCACGTGGGTGCCTGGTAGGAGAGAGGAGGAGGAGGAGGAGGCACATGTCCAACGAGGCAGGATGCCCTCCAGGGGCCAGCTTAGGGGCAGCACACCGACTGAATCACACCGCAGAGCTCTGCCCGTGCAGGGCGCTGCCTCTGCACGTTATTCTAAAAGTTCTTTGGTGTGGGCCTTTTTTGAGACGAGTGCATCAGATCGCACCGCTGCTATTTGAAACATATGTCTCAAGCGTATCTCGCGTGGCCAAAACATCAGCCGCTTGGGCACCACATGCTTGACCAGACATATGTTGACCTGCCATGCAGCTCGTTGGCAAGCGTACCTCAAAGACCCACACCAAAGAACAAAGCGGCCCTCTCTTGCTCCTCATCAGCTGGCATCTCCAACCCCACTAGACCTTCAGTCCTCTCTGAAACCTGCTCTGAGAGGAATGAAGGTGTAGAATTAGGTGTGTCACAGCCAAGTGCTTCCGGGCACTCTGCTAGCAGTACACCCACGTCCGATTATAGCAGGCAAATGTCCCTGCCCCAGCTGCTGGACCGGCGAAAGAAGTTCACTCCCAGCCATCCACATGCCCAGCGGTTGAATGCTAGCTTGGCTAAATTGCTAGCACTTCAACTGCTGCCTTTTCAGTTGGTAGACTCGGCCCCCTTCCGTGAGTTTGTACAATGTGCGGTTCCTCAGTGGCAGGTCCCCAAACGCCACTTTTTCTCACGGAAGGCGATTCCGGCTCTCTACCGGCATGTGGAAGGCAATGTCCTTGCCTCGCTGGACAGGGCGGTCAGCGGTAAGGTGCATATTACCGCTGACTCATGGTCCAGCAGGCATGGACAGGGACGTTACCTGTCTTTCACGGCCCATTGGGTCACTCTTTTGGCAGCTGGGAAGGATGCAGGACAAGGTACAGTAGTGTTGGAGGTTGTTCCGCCACCACGCCTCCAAAATGCTACTATTGGTTGTGACACACCTCTCTCCTCCACCCCCTCCTCTTCTTCTTCCTCCATGGCCTCTTCCAGTGCTCTGTCCTCAGAACCAGCGGTGCTCCGTAGGCGTTCCAGGGGCTACGCAAGTACGCAGGCAAAACTATGCCATGCCGTGCTTGCGCTGGTTTGTTTGGAGGACAGGAGCCACACTGGGGCGGATGTTTTGTCAGCTCTGCAGGGCCAGGCCGAGAGGTGGTTGACGCCACGCTAGCTTAAGCCAGGAATGGTGGTTTGCGACAATGGCACCAACCTCCTCTCCGCCCTCCGACAGGGACAACTGACCCATGTGCCCTGTGTAGCTCACGTCCTTAACCTGGTGGTGCAGCGGTTCTTGGGCAGGTACCCCGGCTTACAGGATGTCCTGAAGCAGGCCAGGAAAGTCTGTGTGCATTTCCGCCGATCATTTAATGCCTGTGCTCGGCTGGCTGAGCTCCAAAAGGAGTTGAACCTGCCCAAGAACCGCCTTATATGTGACATGCCCACCAGGTGGAACTCAACGTTGGCCATGCTGCAGCGGCTGCACACGCAGCAGAGGGCCATCAATGAGTACCTGTGCGACTATGGCACCAGGGCAGGGTCAGGGGAGCTTGGTTTTTTCTCACCACGCCAGTGGGGCATGATCAGGAATGCATGCACTGTCCTGTCACCGTTTGAGGAGGCCACAAGGATGGTGAGCAGTGACAGTGCATGCATCAGTGACACTGTACCTCTTGGAGCATACGCTGCATGGAATAATGGACAGGGCACTTGAGGCACCCATCACACAGGAAGAGGATGAGGAGGAGGAAGAGGAGGAGGAGGAGGATGATTGTGTCAGCATGGAGGTGGAGGCTGGCACTCAGCAGCAGCAGTTTTGTAGGGATGATTTACAGTCCCAAGAAACACGTGGACTTGTACGTGGCTGGGAGGAGGTAGCTGCGGATCATGTTGTCCTTAGTGACCCAGAGGACTCCAGACCGAATGCCTCAGCTAACCTACGCTGCATGGCCTTCCTGATCCTGCAAAGCCTGCAGAAGGATCCTCGTATTCTTCGGATCAAGGAGAGGGACCATTACTGGCTGGCCACTCTCCTTGATCCACGGTACAAGGGTAAGGTTGCCGACCTTATCTTGCCATCGCAGAGGGAGCAGAGGATGAGACATCTCCGGGAGGCCTTGCAGAAAGGTCTGTGCAACGCGTTCCCAGAGACTGGGAGGTTACAAACTCCTGGTCCTGGACAACGTGTTGCTGAGTCATCGGTCAGAAGGAGTGGTGGAGAAGGTGGCCGTCTGACTGATGCTTTCAGACAATTTTTTAGTCCGCAGCCCCAAGGTATGATCGGTTCCAGCAACCATCGCCAGCGTCTGATTTACATGGTGCATGAATACCTAGGGGCAAGGTCAGACTTGGACACCTTTCCCACCGAAAATCCTCTGGCTTACTGGGTCTTGAGGATGGATCACTGGCCAGAGCTTGCACAGTATGCAATTGAGCTACTGGCCTGTCCTGCATCCAGCGTTCTTTCGGAACGCACCTTCAGTGCTGCTGGTGGCTTTGTTACCGATCACAGGGTGCGGCTGTCTACCGAATCAGTTGATCGACTGACCTTCATCAAGATGAATCAGTCTTGGATCACCCACAGCTACCAAGCACCTGAAGCTGATGCAACCGAATAATTTTTTTTGGAATATCACATCCCTTCAAGACTGCCTATGCTGATGCTGAGTGACTGTCCTGTTATGTTGATTGTCTATCCTCTTCCTCCTCCGATGATATGTTGGAAGAACATTTCTGTTTCTGGGTGATGCCATCAGCCCAATTTTTCTGCTCCTGTTTAACAGGGGCGTTTAAGTACAATTTTTGATGCAATGCTTTGCAGCAGGGCTAATTCCTGCAATAAAACTAGAGTATATGGGAGAGGTTGCAGTGTCGTGGCACCAGCACCAGTGCCTAAGGCCCAATTTTTCTGCCCCTGTTTAACAGGGGCGTTTAAGTACAATTTTTGATGCAATGCTTTGCAGCAGGGCTAATTCCTGCAATAAAACTAGAGTATATGGGAGAGGTTGCAGTGTGGTGGCACCAGTGCCTAAGGCCCAATTTTTCTGCCCCTGTTTAACAGGGACATGTAATTACAATTCTTGATATAATATTTCACAGGAGGGCCCGTTCCTGTGCCCACCCAGAGTAATTGTGAGGACTTATAGTGTTGTGGCACCAGCACCACAACCACCAAAGGTAAATTTTTCTACCACTGTTCAACAATGGCATGTAATTACAATTCTTGATATAATCGTTCACAGCAGGGCGCTCCAGCACCCACCAAGAGTCACTTTGAGGGCTTACAATGTTGTGGCAAAACCAACACCTTGTTCCGCCATTTCTGCAGAGCATATAGGGCAGGCCCCTACTTTCAAACATCCAACTTACAAACATCTCCTACTTGCAAACGGAAGGAGACAACAGCAAGTGAGATGAAAAAAGATGGACGACAAAACAAATTATACAGGGGTGATAACCCTTCCCTATGTTCTCCAAAAAGCTTAAAATTTTTATTTTTGACTGGAGCTACACTTTAAAAATGTACCAGTTGAAAATTACAAACAGATGCAACTTAACACAACAAACCTACACAGTCCCTGTCTTGTTTGCACCGCCTGTATACTGCTGTTCTGAGTATATAGGGCCTGGGGGCCACACGCATTTCCTTTTTTTAATATGGGTAAGGGGTTCCCCTTAATATGCGTACAAGACCCAAAGGGGCTGGTAATGGGCAGGGAGGGCTACCCATGCCATTTTTCTCAATGATTTTCAACCATATTGCAGGAACCAGATATAACATTAAAACCGCAAGCAGCTTTAAATGACGTTATTTCCGTTAAATGTCATTTTGTGCAGGGACTGTTCTAAACACGGGAAACACGTGGCACTTCACAGGCATACTACAGACACCCCCCAGGCACCATATTTAAAGGAATATTTCACTTTTTGTTTCCACTTTAATCATCATTAAAATCAGTGCTCCCACCAAAACGGACGTTTTTAAAACTTTTTTTTGCATTGACCCATGTCCCCTGGGGCAGGAGCCAGGTCCCCCGACCCTTTTTAGGACAGTATCTTGCATATTAGCCGTTAAAATTAGCACTTTTAATTTCGAACGTTCGAGTCCCATAGACTTCAATGGGGTTCTAACAATCGTATGAATTGGGGGTCTGTTCGAAAGTTCTGGTGCGAACCGAACCGGGGGGTGTTCGGCTCATCCCTACACCTGAAGATACCCCTTATTGCTGATGTTCTGTAATAGAGGCATCTGCAGCAGTTAAAGTGGGTGTTGTGTGCCTCCAGCACAATATACACCTGAAGCTACCCTTTATTACTGGTGTTCTATAATACAGGCATCTACAGCAGTTAAATTGGGTGTTGTGTGCCTCCAGCACAATATACACCTGGAGCTACCCTTTATTACTGGTGTTCTGTAATACAGGCATATGCAGCAGTTAAATTGGGTGTTGTGTGCCTCCAGCACAATATACACCTGATGCTACCCTTTATTACTGGAGTTCTGTAATACAGGCATCTGCAGCAGTTAAATTGGGTGTTGTGTGCCTCCAGCACAGTATACACCTGAAGCTACCCTTTATTACTGGTTTTCTGTAATACAGGCATCTACATCAGTTAAATTGGGTGTTGTGTGCCTCCGGCACAGTATAACCTAAAGATACCCCTTATTGCTGGTGTTGTTCTGTTTCTGTAACACAGGCAGGCAGCTGCAGTAATTACAGTTGGTGTACTGTGTCATCTGCTCAGTGTGAAACTAAAGCTACCCAAATGCTGGTTTTACCATCTCCCTGCAGACCATTACTATGTCTGGAAGGCCAACAAGGAGAGGCAGATAGTCACAAGCCAATAAAAGAGGGCAAGCAGGCTCTGTGTCTAGAGACAACAGTACAGGTCGTGGACGCGGTGCATCGTCATCAGCACGTGGCCATGGGACGCGCTTGTCCTTATTTTCGGCAGCTGGACGTGTTGAGCTGCATCATGCCAAAGACTTGGTAGAGTGGACAACCAAGCCCTCCTCATCCTCTCTCACCCAGGCTCGGGGTACTAGCAAAGCAGCTGCCAACGCATCCTCTTCCCTCATCTCAATGTCATCATCAGTCACTCCTTCCCTAGACCCACGATGTCCTCCTGAGGAGTCCCCTGAACTGTTTGAGCACAGTGTTGGGTACATGGTCCAGGAGGATGCCCAGTGTTTTGAAGGCTCTGATGATGATACCCAGCTAGAGGAAGGCAGTAGCATGAGCGCAGAGAGAGGGGATGCTCAAGAAGGACAGCCATCTGGCAGTCATGTTCCACCAGCTGAAGCATACTGCCAGGTTTGCTCCAGTGATGAAGAGGGAGGGGATGATGAGGTCACTGACTCCATGTGGGTGCCTGATAGGAGAGAGAAGGAGGAGCACACCGACTGAATCACACCGCAGAGCTCTGCCTGTGCAGGGCGCTGCCTCTGCGCGTTATTCCAAAAGTTCTTTGGTGTGGGCCTTTTTTGAGACGAGTGCATCAGATCTGCAACATATGTCTCCAGCGTATCTCGCGTGGCCAAAACATCAGCCACTTGGGCACCACATGCTTGACCAGACATATGTTGACCTGCCATGCAGCTCATTGGCAAACGTACCTTAAAGACCCACAGCAAAGAACAAAGCGAACCTCTCCTTGGTCCTCATCAGCTGGGATCTCCAACCCCACTAGACCTTCAGTCCTCTCTGAAACCTGCACTGAGAGGAATGAAGGTGTAGAATTAGGGGGCGTGGCTTGGTGCGCGGAAGGAATGGCTGCTTAGAGAGGAGCTCCTGGAGACTCACAGCCTGTTAGCGTCTTTCCTGGCCGAATCAGAAGCTGACAATGAGCAAGCAAGCTCGGCACAACCCGGGGACCAGATCGCGGCGACAATCCGCTTCGTCCCAGACCAGCAATATACAGGACTTGTTCCTTATGCAGGCCCGCTCTGACCGCTCCACCCTGCGCAAGATGGCGCAGCCACGAGGCGACGAGGAGGAGATGAGCGACGGATCCCAAGGTACCGCGGACGACCTGGTAAGCGGGAACGGCAACCCTGACCACCCTCTAACGCTGGGCGATATGACCGCCATAGCCTCAGACATCAAGAATACCCTATTCTCTGCCATTACCGACCTTAAAGCTGACCTCCTCTCACTGAACGAAAAATGGCCACCATGGAGAGGGCTGAGGATAGGAGAGATAAGGCGGTACATAGACTGGAAGCGACAACAGCCTCACATACTGCGCATTTAATCTCCATTAACAGGCACCTAGAAGACCTCGATAATAGGGGTCGGCGGTGTAACATTCGAGTGAGGGGGGTTCCAGAGGCGGTGGCCCCTGACCAGATACCCTCTGCCCTATGCTCCATATTCAACAACCTGCTGGAGAACCCGGCCGATACCCCTATTGAATTTGTACGAGCGCACAGGGCCCTCCGAGCGAGACCATCAGACACAGCCCCACCGAGAGACATTATATGCTGCCTCCAGAACTTTCCTCTGAAGGAGGAGATTCTCAGCCAAGCACGGAAAAATGACCGTATCCAGTTCAATGATAGTGATTTGGCACTTTTTCAGGATTTGTCACCCATCACCCTGCAAAACAGGAGGGCTCTACGTCCTCTTTTGGAAGTGCTACGAGAGAGAGGCATTGTTTACAAATGGCGCTTTCCGTTTGCCCTACAGGTTACTTTTAATGGGAGACAACTCTTACTCAGGCTCCCAGAGGAGCTTCCGGATTTCTGCGCAGCACTGAACATCCCCTGCGTTCATCTCCCCGACTGGTATGCGGAGTTCCGGAACCCCCCACAAGACGCTAGCCCGGACAGCTCTCCCCACTCTTCCCCTGCCAAACCCCCCACGAAGAAGAGCAGAGGCGGCAGGATGGGCGCTGGAACGGGGGGCCGCCTTCAGTTTCCTGCGCGGCAGTCCAGGAGCCGGGATCTTGCTTGAGGGGCTGGTGGCCCGCCATTCATTTTGCCCAATTTTTTGATTGTTTTGGCGGGTTATTGCCCGGAGGTTTTTCAGGAACATGATGTGTTTTCTTTCCTTTTTTTTTCAACAGTCAACAGTTCTAGGTTGTATGTCCCGCCACTTAGTGGCTGCTATTTTCCGGCCAGGAAATATTTTCTTGCCTTGTTATGCTTTAAATTAGGGTCTGTGAGTCTCCCTTATGGTGACTCTGTGTTTTTGTACTATTATTCTTTTTTCCCTTTTTTTTTTTTTTTTTCTTTTTATGCACTTTTTCGTTAAGGGATTCTCCTCGCTGATTTCTTTTTTCCTTTTTTTTTTTTTATGTTTATTGTTACATTTGTGGCCATTTTCATGGTATTATTGTGAACACTTACCCCTTCTGTGGTGTTCCTCCCACGTACCCCACAAACAGGGCATAGCAGTTTAGCTAGGATTTTGCTGTGTATACCGCTCCCTGCTCTTCTCTTGGCTTGCAGCTCAGAGATCTGCAGGCAAGAACTCACCCCAATTGATACGCCCTAAGTACAGGACATTCTCCCACCTTATCCTACCCTCACTTTTGCCCTTGTACCTCTCTCTTCTCCTGATTTTTCCCCACCTTTCCTTCTCCTCTCTCTCTACTGTCATCTCTCTTTCACTGCTTCTTCTTATTCTTATTTATCTCCGCAGAGTGAGCCGCCCTCGGAGGGTTTTGATTTCTCGACCATGACGTACTCGATGCTGGGCCCCTGCCCGACTTTGATATCACACAATGTTCGCGGCTTGAACACGCCTGAAAAGCGCATCTCCATCCTCCGGGAGTTGAATAAGGTAAAACCCATGTTTGTATATTTGCAGGAGACACACTTCCGATCTAGTCAAATTCCTAGGTTATTTAACAAAAATTTCCCACGGGTGTTTCATGCAACAAACCCGCAAGCAAAAACGAAAGGAGTCTCGATTCTCCTCCACAAGTCGGTGGGTTTTGAGGTCACTCAGCAGCTGTCGGATCCCGAAGGCAGATACTTGTTCCTAAAGGGCATGTGGGGCTCTACGCCCTTAACATTAGCCAACGTCTATTTCCCCAATAGTGCACATGTACCCTTTTGTAGGCGAGTGGTTGATGAATTAAAGAGCTTTGCTACGGGCTGCATTTTACTGGGGGGGGACTTTAATGTTCCACTTAACCCGATTCAGGACACTTCCACAGGTAAATCTAGCTTAACTTACCGTACTTTGAAACAGGTGAAACAGGCGTTGCATTCTCTGACTTTAATAGACACTTGGCGCACTTTCAACCCTAATGGTAGGGACTTTACTTGCTACTCGGCACCTCATGATAAGTACACTCGCATTGACTACATTTTTATTACGCAGCGGGACCTGTTAAATGCCAAGAGTTCTCATATTGGTCTCCAGACCCTCTCGGACCATGCACTGGTTTCGGTTTCCCTGACGCGCTCTGACTTGAGGCCTAGACCCTGCACGTGGAGACTGAACCCCTCGCTACTGACTGACATTGAACTACTCCCGACACTGACGGACGCCCTCCGTAATTATTTCCGAGAAAATGTCTCGGATGAGCTTTCACCCCTGACTATTTGGGAAGCCCACAAAAGTGTAATGAGGGGAGAGTTTATCAGAGCAGGGGCGTCCCGTAAACGGAAGGTGGAATCTCAGATAGCTACCCTAACCTCGAGAATTGCACGGCTTGAGTCCCAACATAAGCAGTCCCGGGCTGCTTCAGTAACCCAGGAATTGCTTGAGGCGAGGTCAGAGCTGAGAAGTATCCTGGAGACCAAAAGTAAACGCACCCTTTTTCTAAAACAAAAAATTTACTACGAACATGGCGACAAGGGGGGTAGGCTATTGGCCAGGGCGGTTAAAGATGCTGCCCTCGCCAATAACATTTTGGCAATTAAGAAGGCGGACGGTTCTTTGACGAACCGGGTGGATCAGATTGCTGACAGCTTTCACCGGTTTTATAGTGACCTCTACAACATCCCTTCTCAGCATAAACCTGGGGGGCTGCTCGGAGAGAGAGGCCATATCATCCGGGATTACCTGTCTCGGAGTGGCATGCCTACACTCTCTCCTGACGACGCAGATTCCTTAGAGGGTCCAGTCACCTCGGAGGAATTATTGGGGACGATAAAGAGCCTTAAACCGGGTAAGAGCCCTGGCCCTGATGGGCTGACGGCGCACTACTACAAGGCTTTTTCAGATCTGTTAGAAAAGCCACTCTTGAGAACTCTCAATTCACTGAGAGAGCCCCATCAACTTCCTGCGACCTTCCTGGGAGCTTATATAACGGTGCTCCCCAAGCCGGGGAAGGACCCCACGGTTTGTGCTAGCTACCGTCCCATTTCCTTACTTAATTTGGATTTAAAAATCTTGTCTAAAATTATCGCAAACCGATTGAGATACTTTTTGCCCCAAATTGAACGGCCTGGATCAGGCAGGGTTTATGCCGAGGAGGGAATCCAGGGACAACGTAACGAAGGCTTTGAATCTAATCCACCACTGTCAGAGTGCTCGGTTTGGGGGCCTTCTCCTGGCCACGGACGCAGAGAAGGCCTTCGATAGAGTGGCTTAGGATTTTCTATTTGCCACATGCACTCATGTGGGGTTACGCCCCCACATGCTCTCCTGGATTTCCTCCCTCTATCAAAATCCGACTGCCCAATTGAAGATCAATGGGACCCTGTCTGATCCAGTGCAGATTAGGAACGGGACGAGGCAGGGGTGCCCTCTCTCCCCGCTCCTGTTTATCCTCACCCTAGAGCCATTCATTCGCACGATTAACAACACGCCCTCCATCTCAGGCTTTCCCGTGGGGCAGAGAATTTGTAAAATCGCTGCTTATGCGGATGATTTATTGTTTTTTCTGACCCACCCGCATACCTCGATCCCAAACCTGTTACAGGCCTTTTTGGTATACGGTTACATCTCAAACCTCAAGATTAACTATACTAAGTCTGAGGCCATGAATCTAACGCTCCCCCTGACGTGTTGGCACAGGCACAATCGAATACCTCATTTAAATGGGTGACGGACGCCTTGACATATTTGGGCATCAAACTTACCCCGCAGTTAAGCAAGATCTTCTCTTTTAATTTTAAGCCCATGTTGAGGCAGATTGAACTAGACCTGACTAGGTGGTCTCGGGGCCTCTTTTCATGGTTTGGAAGGGCCACACTCATTAAAATGATAACACTCCCACAACTTCTTTATCTATTCCACACTTTACCCATCGAACTCCCAGCCACCTTTTTTAAACAGTTACAATCCTTACCGAAGGCAGCAGGCAGGATGGGGCTCCCAAATTTCAAACTGTATTACTATGCTACCCACCTGGCTAGAATAGTTGACTGGAACTGTCATGCAGATAGCAAAGACTGGATCTCATTAGAAGAAGGAGTGTCTAGATCTCCATTGCGATTCTCCCCTTGGATCCCGTGGGCCAGATGTCCTAGGGAACTATCACAACACCCTCTCATTGGGGCTTCATTGCGGATTTTTCATAAGCTGACCTCACACCACGACTTTACTTCTTCCCCTAGCCCTCTAACACCTCTCCGGGGCAATCCGAATTTTCCCCCGGGACTGTCCACAAATGGCTTTGCACGCACTGCTAACTCCCCGTTGTTAGCCTCACACCTGGTACGACAGGGAAAGATTCTTCCCTTTGATGACCTTATAGGTAGCCTCCCTCCTGCAACATTATCATTCTGGAAATACAGGCAGGCGTGCCATTATCTTCTGGCGCCTATACGGAAAGAGGCTGTGCTTAGGGACCCTACACCCTTTGAGAAGATTTGCCTCCAGGGTGCCCCCTTGGAGAAGGCGACCTCCTTTATGTACGCGTGTCTCCAGCAGTTGATCCACACGGAGTCGGACAGATTTAGGGATGCATGGGAGAGGGCCCTTCTGACTCGCTTTACGGATGCACAGTGGCACAATGCATGTATCCTCACCCACAAAGGCACTATAAGCACCAGGCTACAGGAAAACGCATACAAATTACTCTCACATTGGTACGCCACCCTGACCAAAGTTAAGAGATGGTATCCGACATCCTCTGACCTCTGTTGGCGGTGTGGGGAGGCTGCGGGAGACATGCTGCATATTTGGTGGAGTTGCCCCCGGATAGCTAGCTTCTGGGGCGAGATCTGCAATTTAATTCTCAATATAACTAACACCACACTAAATCTTTCACCGGAGTGTTGTCTCTTGCACATATCAGACATGCCGCTGGGCAGATACAACAGATCTTTGTCTAAGTACCTGCTGATAGCGGCCAAATCCCTGATTCCTAAATACTGGAAACTAACTACGGTACCCTCGGTCAGGGAATGGGTACACTCAGTTAACCATATTTTCTCTCTGGAGGAGATGCTCGCTACAGCTAAAGATACGGCTGATAAATTTCACAAGACATGGTCCCCATGGGTCCAGTTTAAGTATTCTGATGCTTTTCGGGAATTGAGTACTGGGTGAATGCTCGGCGGTTGAGACTGAGACGTGCCTCAAGGCATGGAATCTCACCCCTGGTTGGTATAACTAAGAGATGGTTCGCAGGGCCGTGGGGCGGCCCAGTCTGTAAACTCTGTCTACTGTACTACGCCTCTTTCTGCTCTTTTACCCTTTGTTTCTCTTTTCTATCTCCTTTTGTTTCTCTTTGTGTTTCCTTTTCCCCAACTTTCCCATCCCCCACCTAACCCCTTAATTATTCCTTTTTGAAAGGAAGACACTAAAACAACATAAAATAAACTACAATTAAATAAAAACGAAACAAACATGACCATACAGCCTATACAAGATTTGTGGTACTTTGTGTTATGTTGGGCTTTGATCTGTCTTAGTTTCTGCATTCTGTTACTGATCATTTCGTGCCCTGTATTGGCTGATTATTGCTTTGCACACTGCTGTTATCTCTGTGTTTTCTGAATTTGCTCAATAAAACTTTATTGTAAAAAAAAAAAAAAAAAAAAAGAATTAGGTGTGTCACAGCCAAGTACTTGTGGGCACTCTGCTAAACAGACGTCTGATTGTACCAGGCAAATTTCCCTGCCCCAGCTGCTGGACCATCAAAAGAAGTTCACTCCCAGCCATCCACATGCCCAGCGGTTGAATTCTAGCTTGGCTAAATTTCTTGCACTTCAGCTGCTGCATTTTCAGTTAGTAGTCTCGGCCCCCTTCTGTGAGTTTGTGCAATGTGCGGTTCCTCGGTGGCAGGTCCCCAAACGCCACTTTTTCTCACGTAAGGCGATTCCGGCTCTCTACCAGCATGTGGAAGGCAATGTCCATGCCTCGCTGGACAGGGCGGTCAGCGGTAAGGTGCATATTACCACTGACTCATGGTCCAGCAGGCATGTACAGGGATGTTACCTATCTTTCATGGGTCACTCTTCTGGCAGCTGGGAAGGATGCAGGAAAAGGTGCAGTAGTGTTGGAGGTTGTTCCGCCACCACGCCTCCAAAATGCTACTACTGGTTGTGACACACCTCTTTCCTCCACCCCCTCCTCTTCTTCTTCCTCCATGACCTCTTCCAGTGCTCTGTCCTCAGAACCAGCGGTGCTCCGTAGGCGTTCCAGGGGCTACGCAAGTACGCAGGCAAAACGATGCCATGCCGTGCTTGCGCTGGTTTGTTTGGGGGACAGGAGCCACACTGGGGCGGATGTTTTGTCAGCTCTGCAGGGGCAGGCCGAGAGGTGGTTGACGCCATGCTAGCTTAAGCCAGGAATGGTGGTTTGCGACAATGGCACCAACCTCCTCTCTGCCCTCCGTCAGGGACAACTGACCCATGTCCCCTGTGTGGCTCATGTCCTTAACCTGGTGGTGCAGCGGTTCTTGGGCAGGTACCCAGGCTTACAGGATGTCATGAGACAGGCCAGGAAAGTCTGTGTGCATTTCCGCTGATCATTTAATGCCAGTGCTCGCCTGGCTGAGCTCCAAATGGAGTTGAACCTGCCCAAGACCCGCCTTATATGTTACATGCCCACCAGGCGAAACTCAACGTTGGCAATGCTGCAGCGGCTGCATATGCAGCAGAGGGCCATCAATGAGTACCTGTGCGACAATGGCACCAGGACAGGGACAGGGGATCTTGTTTTTTTTCACCACGCCAGTGGGGCATGATCAGGGATGCATGCACTGTCCTGTCACCATTTGAGGAGGCCACGAGGATGGTGAGCAGTGACAGTGCATGCATCAGTTACACTGTACCTCTTGTCCACCTGTTGGAGCATACGCTGTGTGGAATAATGGACAGGGCACTTGAGACAGAACAGAGGCAGGAAGAGGAGGACTTCCTTGCCTCTCAAGGCCCCCTTTATCCAGACAGTGTTCCTGCTGCCCCACCCATCACACAGGAAGAGGAAAAGGAGGAGGAGGAGGAGGCTTGTGTCAGCATGGAGGTGGAGCCTGGCACTCAGCAGCAGCAATCTTTTAGGGATGATTTACAGTCCCAAGAAACCCGTGGACTTGTACGTGGCAGGGAGGAGGTGGCTGCGGATCATGTTGTCCTTTAGTGACCCAGAGGACTCCGGACCGAATGCTTCAGCTAACCTACGCTTCATGGCCTCCCTGATCCTGCAAAGCCTGCGGAAGGATCCTCATATTCTCCGGATCAAGGAGAGGGACCATTACTGGCTAGCCACTCTCCTTGATCCACGGTACAAGGGTAAGGTTGCGGACCTTATCTTGCCATCGCAGAGGGAGCAGAGGATGAGACATCTCTGGGAGGCCTTGCAGAAAGGTCTGGGCAGCGCGTTCCCAGAGACTGGGAGGTTACAAACTCCTGGTCCTGGACAATGTGTTGCTGAGGTTTCGGTCAGTCACAGAAGGAACGGTGGAGAAGGTGGCCATCTGACAGATGCATTCAGACAATTTTTTAGTCCACAGCCCCAAGGTATGATTGGTTCCAGCAACCATCGCCAGCGTCTGATTTACATGGTGCAGTAATACCTAGGGACAAGGTCAGACTTGGACACCTTTCCCACCGAAAATCCTCTGGCTTACTGGGTCTTGAGGATGGATCACTGGCCAGAGCTTGCACAGTATGCAATTGAGCTACTGGCCTGTCCTGCATCCAGCATTCTTTCAGAACGCACCTTCAGTGCGGCTTTGTTACCGATCACAGGGTGCGCCTGTCCACCGACTCAGTTGATCGACTGACCTTCATAAAGATGAATCAGTCTTGGATCACCACCAGCTACCAAGCACCTGAAGCTGATGTAACCGAATATTTTTTTTTTAAATGTCACATTCCTTCAAGACTGCCTATGCTGATGCTGAGTGACTGTTCTGTTATGTTGACTGACTATCCTCTTCCTCCTCAATGATCCTGCTGATAGCTTGGAAGAACATTTTTAGTTCAGCTCATTCCTGCACTCCAACTAGAGTATCTGGGAGAGGTTGCAGTGTTGTGGCACCAACACCAGTGCCTAAGGCCCAATTTTTCAGCCCCTGTTTATCAGGGGCATGTAATTACAATTTTTGATGCAATGCTTTGCAGCAGGGCTCATTCCTGCACTCCAGCTAGAGTATATGGGAGAGGTTGCAGTGTCGTGGTACCAGCACCAGTGGCTAAGGCCCAATTTTTCAGCCCCTGTTTAACAGGGGCATGTAATTACAATTTTTGATGCAATGCTTTGCAGCAGGGCTCATTCCTGCACTCCAACTAGAGTATCTGGGAGAGGTTGCAGTGTCGTGGCACCAGCACCAGTGCCTAAGGCCCAATTTTTCAACATGTAATTACAATTCTTGATATAATATTTCATAGCAGGGCCCGTTCCTGCGCCCACTGAGAGTAACTGTGAGGACTTATAGTGTTGTGGCACCACCACCACAACCACCAAAGGCCCAATTTTTCTACCACTGTTCAACAATGGCATGTAATTACAATTCTTGATATAATCGTTCACAGCAGGGCACTCCAGTGCTCACCAAGAGTCACTTTGAGGACATACAGTGTTAACTTGTGGCAACACCACTACTTGCAAACGGAAGGAGACAACAGGAAGTGAGATGAAAAAAAGAATTATACAGGGGTTATAACCCTTCCCTATGTTTTCCAAAAAGCTTAAAATTTGTTTTTTTTCACTGGAGCTACACTTTAAAAATGTACCAGTTCAAAATTACAAACAGATTCTACTTAACACAACAAACCTACACAGTACCTGTCTTGTTTGTACCGCCTGTATACTTTATTTCTGAGTGTATAGGGCCTGGGGTCCCCTTTCCTTTTTTTTATTTCATACGGGGTTCCCCTTAATATCCGTACAAGACCCAAAGGGGCTGGTAATGGGCAGGGGGGCTACTCATGCCATTTTTTTCTCAATGATTTTCATCCGTATTGCCGGAAACAGATATTACATTAAAACCGCAAGCGGTTTTAAATGACTTTTTTTCCGTTAAATGTCATTTTGTGCAGGGACTGTTCTAAACACGGGAAACACGTGCCACTTCACAGGCATACTATAGTCACCCTCCAGGCACGATATTTAAAGGAATATTTGACTTTTTTTTTCACTTTAATCATCATTAAAATCAGTGCTCCTGAAAAAAACAGCTGTTTTTAAAAAAAAAATTGGCATTGATCCATGTCCCCTGGGGCAGGAGCCGGGTCCCCAAACCCTTTTTTGGACAAGATCTTGCATACTAGCCATTGCAATTAGCACTTTTTATTTCGAACATTCGAGTCCCATAGACTTCAATGGGGTTCTAAAGTTCAAAAGTTCGAAAGTTCTGGTGCGAACCGAACCGGGGGTTGTTCGGCTCATCCCTATTCCTTAATGTGTGACAAACTGCACAGGTAACAGGCGTTTTTAAAGTGCATTTCGGAAATGCACTGCAAATGCGCATATCGCTTGTGATGCCATTAATTGTTAATAGCACCACAAATGCAATTAGCACACCTGTGTTTTTTCATGCAGCAAAGCTGCATACCTTAAAAGGTTCTAGAGCCTCTGTGATGTGTTTGTCACACCTAAGGCAGCACATTCAAGTGAATGGACTACCCTATGTGCGAAAACAAAAAAAAAAAAAAGCGCAAGCAGGAACGTGTGTGCTCCTGCTACGCAAATTATAAAGGGGGTTTCAGGGGTGGTATATAGAAATGACTGGGCAGAGATGTCTGTCAGCTGTAAAGAGAAATGTGTCCACTGTCTCCTAGCTTCAGCACTGCAGTGGCAGCTACCTGTGGTTCTAGGGTGGCTTTATATTCACCGCCTCTTCAAAATCCTAAAGATGCTGTCCCTTCACTCCAGCAACAACCCCCCAACCACCCCAGAAGCACTGCTCCATCCAAACCCTGGAGTTCCCACTGAACACATAGCAGTGAGAGCACGATCTGGAGGGAGGGGAGCAAGCTTCCTGATCATCCATCTCCTGAAAGTAAATAACACTGCCAACTACGGGCTAAAGGGAGATGGAGGGGGATGTTCAGGATCCAGCAGAGGCACCGGTAGAGACTCTGTAGATTGGAACACTTTGTGAGTATATAGAACTGATTCCTCTGTAGAGCTGCTGGAGGGAGAAAGCCAGCAGCACTGCAGGGGATCCATGGGTGTCACAAGGCAGTACTGCTGGCTTTCCTCTCCTGCAGGTGCCCTCTTCTGAAGTAGGTGTCCTCTTCTGAAGTGACAGAGCTTGGACCCGCTACAGGAGGGCTGACTGTACTGCCCTATCAGCGGCCTTGACTGGAACTTTATTCAATTTTGACAGTAGTGATTGCCAGACAATCTGTTTCTTAAATTCAAAGCGTCAAAGGTCGCATCCTATTCAAGAAGGAAAAAGAAACTGCAGTGCCCATTGTCAAACTTGTAGCTTTGACTGTAGCTTTGGGAGACCCAGCTCCCTAGTATACAGAGACTTGTTTTCATTACTATCCCAACGTACATATTTCAGCTCACTCAGAAAGGAATCTACTGAGTTGAGCTCCATTGTACCCTACAAGCTCCATGTTTCAGTGCATACTCCTTCTTTTTTGGGGGGAAGTGGGGGTTGGGGACGCAACTGATCTCTACTTACTTATCCAGCCCTACTAATTTACTATTCAAAGCCCTAACCAGAATAAACTCTAAAAATCATTCACATATTACTTTAATTGCTTGCTGCCCACCCACCATCAAATGAAGGCAGGGCTGTGCAGCTCTCGTTCTGGGACGACGCCATATGATGGCATCACAGAACGGCCACTCTCGCGTGCCCGCTGGAGCATGCAGCGTGGCGATCATGGTCGACTCATGTTGCTAGGACACGGTGTGACCCTGATCTCTGTAAAGAGCCCTGTCCGTGGCTCTTTAACCATGTGTTCGGCTGTGTCCAATCCAATCAAGCCAGTCACATGTAAACAAGGAGATAGCAGACTGACAGAGTGTGAGAGAGAGGAGAGTCAATCAGCGTCATCTCCTCACAGGGGGGCATCTAGGGATGTAATATGGACACTGGTCATCAGTGCCCTGATTACAATAAATAAATACAGTGTCACAAAACAGTGCCCACCAATGTCAGCATTCAGTGCCCACCAGTGGCAGCAATCAGTGCCCACCACTGCCCACAAGTGCCACCAATCAGTGCCCATTAACGATACCAGTCAGTGATGGAAATCGGTGCCTCCTATCAGTGCTGCCCATCAGTACCCATCACTGATATCGATCAATGCCCATCAGTGTTACCCATCATTGCCCATCTGTACCGCCTATCAGTGCCCACCAGTGCTGCCTATCAGTGCCCACCAGTGCTGCCTATTAGTGCCCATTAGTGCCGCCTATCAGTGCTCATCAGTGCCCATAAGTGCGGCATATTAGCGCCTCCTCATTAGCCCATCAGTGCCCATAAGTGCAACATATTAGTGCCTCCTCATCAGCCCACCATCAGTGCCCATAAGTGCGGCATATTAGTGCCTCCTCATCAGTGTCACCTCATCATTGTCCATAAGTGCTGCCTCATCAGTGCCCATAAGTGCCACCTTATCAATGCCCACCAGTTC
This sequence comes from Lithobates pipiens, assembly GCF_037356315.1. Taxonomy (NCBI): domain Eukaryota; kingdom Metazoa; phylum Chordata; class Amphibia; order Anura; family Ranidae; genus Lithobates; species Lithobates pipiens. The sequence goes on from NW_027507764.1 coordinate 211,432,987, forward strand.
AGCCTATCAGTGCCCATCAGTACTGCCTCATCGGCGAAAATCGGTGAAGACAAAAAATTACTTAGTTACAACATTTACTGACAGAAAAAAAGTAAAAAACATTTTTTTTGCAGAATTGTTCGTCTTTTTTTGTCAAAAATAAAAAAAAACAACAGTGATTAAATACCACCAAAAGAAAGCTCCATTTGTGTGAAGAAAATGCTAAAAAAAATTGTTTAGGTACAGTGTTACATAACCACACAATTGTCTTTCAAAGTGCAACAGTGCTGAAAGCTGAAAAATGGCTTGGGCAGGAAGGATGTGTAAGTGCCTGGTAGGCAAGTGGTTAAGATCTCCTAAAATCGGAAAAACTACAAACTATATCAAAACTATACCCATTTCCATATCTCTATTATTGCATCTATTTTCCAAGCTTCTTTGAATAAGTAGAAGAAAATACATGGTCTATGGATTAAAAATAAAGAATTCACTAAAATACAATACAAAGTTAAAAGCAGTGTCTAATAGTACAGGAATAATTTGCAGGGCAAATTAGCATACAGGCTTAAAAATAGAAGCAAAACTATACTGTAAAATATATCCATAATTTCATTGGGGTCACCCTTGTAAGTATGATAAAATACACATACAAACCAAGGCATGGTGCTAAAATACTATAAGGAGCAATTGATATTTAAATCAACACTTGCCCACTGGGCACTTTCACCCACTTCCTGCCAAGACCAATTTTCAGCTGTCATTTTGAATGACATTAGCGCAATCATGCAACACTGTACCCAAACTAAATTTTTATGTTTTTTTTGAGACAGATAGAGCTGTTTTTTGGTGGTCAAGAGTTGGCTAATTAGGGAATGCAGTCTCTAGCTGAAAGCTCAAATTTATGGGAGTGGGGTCCTATAGCATTGGAGGGGAGGCTGGGTTAACCCACATTTAGGCTGCCATGGAGTCAATCAGGAAAGGAAAATTATGGCAAGTATTTGATAATAAATCTTCTGTTTTCCTGGGGTATTGTATACACCAACAGTGTACAGAACACATCCAGGTTGCTGTATTGCATTGAATATTACAAAAAATTACATTGACTGCAGAGTGAAAACAGAAAACTGAGAACATTTGATTTTAGTAACATCACATTACAAGATGGTTTGTGTAACTATTGTATATGTTGTTGATTTTTTTTTTTTTTATGCAATTTTTTTTTCACGAAAGTGGAGTTACCCTTTAGCTCTTTCAGTTGAAAATTATTTATTCAAACATTCCTTGTTTTGGTTAAGAAGTCTGATAGATTATTTTAAACTTTTCAGATTCCAAGAAATTTTTGTTTTTTTGAATCACAGTTATGATGGTTTCTTAACTTTGCTGGGACACTATGGTTTCTTTTCCACTTACTGTATAACATATGCGGTCTTCTATCCTTTTTGCCAAAGTCTGGTCTGACCAATATATTGTAGTCCACAGTCACATTTAGATATACCACATTCTTAGTATTACAGGTGATAAGATCCTAAAATCCTTCCCGGTGATGATAGATTAAGAAATTTGACTTAAAACATGACAATGCTGCTCCATCACAGATACAGTACAGTAGTATAGTGAATAACCATTGTTACCCAAGGACAGAAACTGTGTCACTGGCAGGACACCAGGTGAAAATGGGGGAAAAAGTGAAACCACAGATCTAGGGACTTAAATGTAACAATATATTTTTTGCTCTTGAGTTTAGAGTTGACTGAATTTATTAATTTTGTTTGATTGGTAGGGGTTACTTCACTTTGCACTTCACTGCTGCTGTTTGCACTTTCCTGCTTAAAAGACCAATTTATGGCATATTAAATGAATGCAACTGCCTGCTAACCCAATACGTTTATTTGGTTTAGATGGCATTTTGGGGATATATGAATCACAGTAATTTTAAATATAAAAGTGATAGTTTTAATGGGATTGTATATTACCCTAGCATCTGGGTTAAGTCACTTTTATTGAAAAGTGTTTGGCATCAAAGCTTACAACCTCCAAATTGGATGCCCATCATATTACTATTTATAGGTCATTAATATTTTACAGGAACTAAATATACTCAAAACCTAGTTCTTTCTACAGAAGGTTTTAACTTTTTATGTATTGAGTCACTGATGAAGTCTAGTAACACAGCTGTAAATCTTTGTGTTTCCTTTAAACTTATTAAATGTTGGACTTAAACCTTACAAATATTCAGAATGTGTGCAAGCAAGTTGTCTTTATACATTTGCTGGCAACCAGGGATGCATAAACTAGTTTGCTTCTAGCCACTCTCCCTTTATGGCCAGATACAAGAACCAAACCAGGAAATCTGCTTTCTCCCTGACCTAGGACACAGCTCTTGCTAGTGCGAAAAATAGTCTCTGTAGAAAATGTCAAGTTAACAGAAAACACTTTACCGAAGACTTGTGAATAAAAAATGCCCCTGAGAGGTCTTTACACATTTTTATAGGCCTTATTTGGTTAAGACACTGTACTATACATTGGCCATAAGTATTAAGTGGTTACCTTTAAATACATATCATAATATAGTTCCCTGATTCCACAAAACTGTGCTATTTTAAAGTTTATGTCTGTCTGTTTATCACTGTCCATGGAAATATAGCCAGGATAGATTATACTTTTTTGCCAACCAATGAGTGTCCATTTGATAGCATGTTGGAACATGATCATCATTTGAAGCAGCTATTACCATGCTGGTAAAGATGAGTAGTAGATAAGTTGACTACAGAGTTTTGGGTTCTTTTCACACTGGTGCACTTTTGTCACACTAAAACACACCTTTCCGGTGTGATAAAAGTGCGCGAAAATTATTTATTAAAATTATTTTATAATTCTATTATTTTATAATTCTATGTTACCATTCATATTGCTGCTGAGTTTTGAAAAGTCCTGCATGTTACTGTTTTTGGTGCGCCTCTAAAAAGTGCACCAAAAATTTACCTTCCACTGTAAGTCAAAGGCAATACATCAAAAGCACACCAGATCTACATTTCTGGTGTGTTTTTTGAGTCACATATCCATGTTTCAAAGGTGCATGCTGGAAGTCAGAAAATCAGAAAGCGCACCCACAGCACAATGAAAGCGTGCAAAAAAAATACATTTTTGAAAAAAGCAGGCCACATTTTTAAGTGCACCAGTGTGAAAGGGCACTTAGATGATCAGGATACTATATCGATAATATTTCCTATATATAATGTTGATGTAAATAAACAAATTTTATATCAATATCACATTTGCCAGTATAATTAATTCCCTCTGTAGGTGACTGCTCTTTATACCTGCTGCAACTTTTTTTTCCAACATGATAAAATCACTTTACACTAAGACTCCTTATTCTTTTTATTTTTTATTTTACTTTATCTCTTTATTAATTTATTTTCGATTTAGACAAAACATACAACATTTCCATACAAAATTGAGCAAGAGCAATAAAAATTCCATAAAACCCTTTTACACCCTTCCATTCTCTACCTTCATCCCTCCTACCCACTCACACAGGGATTCTCCTTGCACTGTTTCCCTAGCTAGCAACCCTTCCACTTAGGTGTAAATACCTTTATTCATTTTCTCGCACCACAACTTCCAGATCTTATCAAATTTTTTTATACCTCCCTGTCTTATAAATGCTACCATTTCCTTGAGGACTATCCTATTCATATTCTGCACCCACTCCCCACAGCTAGGGGGTATTGAGGACTGCCATTTCTGAGCTATGAGTTTCCTAGCTTGGAAAAGGCATCTTATTTTTGCTAATTTTGTACCTTTGGGATCACTACCTCCATCTATCCATCCCTATACACACCCCAAGGGTTCCATATCTACTGCCGTGTCAAATACCTGAGTTATTATTTCCACAACCTCCCTCCAGTAGCGATGCAACTTGGGACATCTCCAGAACATATGAATCATGTCCCCCTCCATCCTTCCACATCTAGGGCATGAAGGGTCCTGCCTTCGAAAAGAGTCTCTTGGGAGTGTAATATGCTCTATAAAATAAGAATAAATGAGACAGCTTTTGAGATGAAGAAAGGGATACCCAAGGTGCCAACTCAAGAACCCTCTCCCATTAGGCTTCCGAGATACTTCCCACATCTATTTCCCATTTCTTTCTGTATAGTTGCTCCTGTGTTATTACCCGAGCCTTATTTCCTGGATTACTGGTATCTCGCACCAGTTTATTGCATCCACCCCAAACTCTTTTTCCAGCGCGTGTCTAACCTGCAAATATCTAAAGAAAGACTTTTTCGGTATTGCAAACTGGTCCCTTAATTCCTGGAAAGATTTCAGATTACGATTCTGGTAAATCTGATGAATAAACTTTATACCTCTTCTTTTCCATTCTCCTTATTCAAACAGATAAATGTTTCTTTGACATTGCTTATAAACACTGACCAATGATAGCACAATAAGTATAGCATAAAGCAAGTTAAGATAAAGTAAGCTGGTAATGGGTCACCATATAGCACTACAGTGCTAGCTTTTCCTCTGTATTAGATCATGTAAATAAACTGGGTTGCACTTGTATCAGGTCCTTTTTATTGTTTTTAATTTTATATCTGTTTCAAATGTACTGTTCAGACTGATCATACACTAGTAGATTTTAAACAAACATTTGCACTAACATTTGTATGAAAATTCAGTACATTTAAAGCACAAAAATAAAAAAGTGCATTTAACCACTTAAGGACCGCCGCATGCCAATGTACGTCATTACAATGGCATGTACAGGCACAAGCACGTACATGTACGTGCTTGCCTTCCAGCGGGTGGGGGGTCTGATCGGACCCCCTCCCGCTGGATGCGGCGGTCCGGTTCGCTTCACGAGCAACCTGGGATGAGGAGATGGCCGTTGGTTTCTGGCCATCCCCTCTCGATCGCTCCTGGCGAATGAGAAGCTTCCTCCCACTGTGTATTGTATACACAGGCAGGGAGGAAGTGATGTAATTCTCATCGGGGCGGTCTTATTGACCAGACTACGAGGAGAAGACACAGTTAGTCTGCACCAAACACTACACTGACACTAAATAACACACAGGCACACAAACCCCCCCCATCACCCCCCCGATCGCCCCCCGATGTCCCCCCGCCCCTCCCCCCTAGTCACAGTGTCACTGATTGCAGTGATCATTTATTTACTGATCACTGCATTCAGTGTCAGTTGTAAAAGTAAAAACTGTCAGGGCAATTAGTGTTAGGTCCAGGGTAGCCCCCTACCACCCCCCAATAAAGATTTAACCCCCTGATTGCCCTTAGAGTTAACCCTTTCACCCCCTTTTGCCAGTGTCACTAAGCGATCATTTTTCTGATCGCTGCATTAGTGTCACTAGTGTCGCTAGGTAGCTAGTTATGTTTTTAGGTTCACCGCCAGGTTTTTATAGCGCTAGGTACCCCGATAAACTACCCAATAATGGTTTTAACCCCCTGATTGCCCCTAGTTAACCCTTTCACCCCCTTTTGCCAGTGTCACTAAGCGATCATTTTTCTGATCGCTGCATTAGTGTCACTAGTGTCGCTAGGTAGCTAGTTATTTTTTTAGGTTCACCGCCAGGTTTTTATAGCGCTAGGTACCCCCATATACTACCCAATAATGGTTTTAACCCCCTGATTGCCCCTAGTTAACCCTTTCACCAGCAATCACAGTATAAGTGTCACTGGTGACGCTGGTTAGCCAGTTAGTTATTTAGGTTCCCCGTCAGGTTTTTATATAGCGCCAGGGACCCCCATATACTATCTAATAAAAATTTGAACCCCCTGATTGCCCCCAGTTAACCCTTTCACCAGTGATCAACGTATAAGTGTTACGGGTGACTCTGGTTAGTTAGTTTGCTTTTTATAGCATCAGGGCACCCACCATTTATTACCCAATAAAGGTTTAACCCCCTGATCACCCGGCGGGTGATATCAATTAGGTTTTAGGGTCAGGGTCTGCGTCGCCCCAGGCAGCGCTAGGTTAGTGCCAGTACCGCTAACACCCACGCGCAAAGCATTCACCTCACGTAGTGGTATAGTATCTGAACAGATCAATATCTGATCTGATCAGATCTATACTAGCGTCCCCAGCAGTTTAGGGTTCCAAAAAAACGCATTGTTAGCGGGATCAGCCCAGATACCTGCTAGCACCTGCGTTTTGCCCCTCTGCCCAGCCCACCAGTATCGATCGATCACTGTCACTTACAAAACACTAAACACATAACTGCAGCAATCGCAGAGTCAGGCCTGATCCCTGCGATCGCTAACAGTTTTTTTTGGTAGCGTTTTATATTTAAATCCGGAAGGCAGTGCTTGGCTTTCGGGGTCCAGTACGTGGCTAGGCTCCCAAAAAGTCCCCCACATGTGGTATCCCCGTACTCAAGAGAAGCAGCAGAATTTATTTTGGGGTGTAATTTGACTTATGCCCATAGCATGTGTGAGCAATATATCATTTAGTGACAACTTTGTGCAAAAAAAATAAAATTGTAATATTCCTGCAACTTGTGGCAAAATATAAAATATTTCATGGACTCAACATGCCTCTCAGTAAATAGCTTGGGGTGTCTACTTTCCAAAATGGGGTCATTTGGGGGGGGTTTGTGTTATTTTGGCATTTTATGGCCTTCGAAACTGTGATAGGTAGTGAGGAGTGAAATCAAAAATTTGCACCCTTAGAAATCCTGAAGGCAGTGATTGGTTTTCGGGGTGCCGTACGCGGCTAGACTCCCAAAAAGTCCCACATATGTGGTATCCCCTCAGGAGAAGCAGCAGAATATATTTTGGGGTGCAATTCCACATATAACTATGGTATGTGTGAGCAATATATCATTTAGTGATTATTTCTAGGCTAAGATCAAACCATGTGGTTGATTTACTTAAGGCAAATAGGATTCTCATTTTAAAGGGAAGTTTAACTACGCTAGGGAATTTTCCCTAGAGCTTAGTGGATATGGTACAATTTCACTTTGCAAAGAATACCCAATCATGTGCAAGGAAGATAAAAAAACAAAAAAAAAACAATCCTTTTACTTGTACATGATTGGATGATGGAAGTCGGCAGAACTTCACCATGTTTGCGGAGTTTTGAGGATATTTTCCTTGCAAAGTGAACAGTCTAATTGACTTTAGAGAATTAACCCCCATATCTATACTCGGTCTCCTCTCCTGTAGTTATCAGATTGCTGCATTGTTACTTTGTTGTAAATCACACAGGAAGAGGTTGATCTGTCTCAGTTATTATTTTTTAACACAGCCAAAAAATGCACACACATCAGAATTTATATGACTGTGTCATCGCTGAGCCAGCATCTCAAGCCAATAAGTAAACGCTGACCCTGGATGATGCCTGAAGAAGGATGGCTCTGTCTGATCTCTGTGAAGTAATAATACAGATTTGGAAGAGTTACACTAACACTTTCCTAAGCATGCATGCATTTAACAGTAAGAAAATATAAAAATGCTTTAAAGTATCTGCACAGGCCAAAAATAAGTTTTACTGTTCTCTTTTAACTGTAATTTACATTCCAGTCAATATTGTTTGTTCAGTTAAAATATCAATAAAGGAAAGAAGTATATTTCCCCCAAGCAAGGCAGAGAAAATCAATAATTCCTTAAGTTTTGTTCCTGAGTGAATCTGGGGCATTTCAGGCCAGCACATTCAATTTACAGTTTTCTATGGTTAGTTGCAAAGACTGATTAACCAAGATACAGAATCATATAGTTATCTTGGCCTAATCAATTCCAGTTGTTTTAATGATTATTCTAAGCAAGTACGTTTATCATTGGCAGTAATCTTGGATTGAATTAGCAAGGGCAGTCATGAGAACGTTTCATATCAGTCCATCCTGTGGAATGTCATGTATTCTTCTTTACAAGTTTGTTCAACTTATTTGAACTTTGGATTTTTATTCCTACAAACAACAAACATATCAAGTGTAATTACATGCAGTATGTCTTGTTGCTTTATCTGTTGTGTTTTTTTCTATTCTGCGTGTCTATCTAAATCTCAGCTGTAGTTATACGGTTTAGTAGCTTATTTCTTTGAGATAAATCTTTTGCAAATTCCATACACTCTAACAATCTTAGTGGACAACAGATGATTGTAATGTGATTTATGTGAGTTTCATGAGGGTAAACAAAGGTGAAACTGAAATAAAGACAGAACGTGTGGCCATTGACTATGCCAGTTCTGAGCTGTAGCGCCTTGCATGTTTGTAATCGATGCACAGAACTAAGCTGCCTATAGATCAGAGTTGATGGTCATTCAGACAGGCACCTTCTAAACTCTCTAAGGTCAAGCATTCTAGTAGAGCATATTAACTATTCTCAGAAGTGTTTTTTTTATAATGTTTGGGATTTTGTTTAACTGTTTTCCCCAGCAGTGATATCTGTCTTACAACATTGGGCCTGTTTGGGCGATTAGAGCTGAAAGACGTATGTGCTCAATATCCAAGAAAGAGATAGTAAATTAAATGTGTGAGATTCAGCCAAAAAACAGGAGGGAAGACTCTGCAAAATAGTTTAAGTTTACCAACCTGGGGAAGGATAATTCTCACTAGCACTTTAAAAACACCTTAGCTTTTTTATTCTGTTTTTTTTTTTTTTTTTTTGCATTATGGAGAATGCATTTGGAGAGGTTGATAGATTCAAAGGTGAGTGGAACACCCAAAGCTCTCAGGTAGACAGGAACAGACATGGAAACCAGGACAGGATGATTTTACTGTTGGAATATAAAATATATATATATATATAAGAAGTAAAGGCCCATCAAGGGTGCTGTTAGGTCTGATTTCCTTCTTTTCACTTCTCTTTTAATATTTTTATTGCAGTTTAAAGTACAAATACGTGATCAGGATCAACAGTCAGAATTGAGTAAGATCTACTACATTGAATATTAGTTGTCAGAAAAAAGGCAGCACATCGACCATAGAACAGTTAGATGACAGCCATGTAGCTATGCAGTCAATATTTGGTTAACATTTACAAGATGAAGGATTTGTGCATCCCTTCATATTTTTCACATTTAATAATACTACATTTTATTTATAGTGCCCTTTTCATCGTAAGATCTCAAAGTGCTACAGGTTGAAAACAAAAAAGAAAATTGATCAATTTATACAATGAAACAAACATCTAAAAGGGACAAAAAAGAAATGTCTTAAGACCTTTTTTAAAACAGGCATTCGATTGAAAAGCCCTCAAGGTGTCAGGTAGGGCATTCCACAGGCATGGGACAGCTGCACAAAAAGCCCTGTCTCCCATTGTCCTGAGTCTAGTTCTGGGTATATGAAGAAGGTTTGAGTGAATGGAATGGAAGGGACGTGTTGTGTTTTGTGGTTTGAGAAGTTCTTTAAGGTGGGGAGGTGGGCATGTCCATGGATACACTGGTGTGTGAGGAGGTAAACCTTGTACTCAGTCCTGTAGGAGACAGGAAGCCAGTGGAGTGAGTGAAGAATGGGGGTAATATGCTCATGTTTCCACACTCTCATCAGGATCCTTGCAGAGTTTTGGATGTACTGAAGCCTCTGCAGACTTGTTCTAGGAGTCCCAATGAGAAGTGTGTTACAGTAGTCCGGTCTGAAGGAGACAAAAACATAAACCAGCATTTCAACATCTGTGAGAGAGAGAATGGGACGAAGTTTAGAGATGTTATGGAGATGGTAGAAAGAAATCTTGCATAGATGATTTATATGGGCTTCAAAAGTGAGTTGGGAGTCATTTTTACACCAAGATTTGTGACTATTGATGAGAAAGGGATGTTAGAGCCAGAAAAGTTGATACTGGTTATGGATGATGATTTGGTCTGATAAGGGGAACCAATCAGGATGACTTCAGTTTTGGAACTGTTTAGTTGAAGAAAGTTGTGCTCCATACCTTTATCTCCTCCAGACAGGTAGTGAGTTGCAGATTTAGCTCCAGATCACTGTGATAAATGACTAACAGGCCCCCACCGCGCCCTGTGCTGCAAGCTTTTTGGAGGTAGTTATATCCTTGGGGGCAGCTCTCATGTAAAGTTCAACAGTTCAATTTTGCTGCTTGATGATGCAACAAGTCTTTGCATCAGCTGTAGCAGACTACAGTCCACTCCACGTTTCCCATTCAGCTCACTGAGAGGTGTTACCATGAAGACATCCAAACTACATATCTGATAGGAGACAGCACTCTGATGACGCGTGTGTGGAGCGACAGTTTGTGTTGCTGACCAGAGAGCTGGGATGGTATGGCTTGTCTGTCAGCAGACACATTTTCTGTGGGAACTTCTATGGATGTAGCATGGACGGTAGAGAAGTCCTAGTTGTTTAATCACTGCAATGCACAGTGGAGTGAAGAAACTGCTGAGATTTATCAGCTGGTTAACAGAGTAACTCAACATAATGGTGATGCCGACAACGGCATGGAAAAAGTGCAGGTTGTTTTTAACTGCTTAGCCAGAATGCTAGTTACGAGAACTTTCAACTCTGCAGCAGTGGCAGTGGGTGGTTTCAATCATTATTTTAACTCATTATTAAACTTGACTGGCATTTGGTGTTAGGAACCGACAACTTGTGAACTTCATACTACTGTGGTTAGTGAACTCAAACAGCATAAAGATTGATGATGACTATGGGTAGTGTGAAAGGGGGAGGAAAAGGAGAAAGGGGGGGGAGAAGAAGTAGTAGGAAGAGTTTGAAGAAAGGGTAGAGAGAAGAAGAAATTTAAAAAAATTACAAAGTTGTTTCTCCTGGCTTGGCACCTGACTCCCCGCCTCAGCCTCGGGTTTACTATAGATAGGTGATTGTGGATACATTATCCAAGGGTTCCAGATTTTCACTCTTTCTGTTCACTTCTACAAACAATTGAACCAGGCATTAATCTGTGTATATAGTGTTATGCTAAAGTAGGAATTCTTGGAACTCTAGCTTCTGAATTTAGGTACATTTGCACTGTTGATGTTTGGTATGACTTTTTATATATTTTTGCTTGTTTTGTTCCCTACTATGCATCCTATTAATTTGTGAGTGATTCCATCAGTGGCTAGCCATGTGTTAGACAGTGCAGTAAGCACCTTGCTGAATTACTTAAGTTAAAATTACTTACAGCATGAACAATAAGAGACCGAATTGGAATTGAGCTAGATGCATTTATTATTGATATTGGCCAAAGACAATATCCTATCGTGATGAAACGCGTAGGGTGGGCCTGTGATGCTGATGTCATTAAGTTTTTTCCTGTAGGAGATTGATGGGAAGCAAAACAAACAGTAGGAAGCCTGTGGAGACACAGCAATCTCCATTTTTGACCCACATTATTACAACGCTTATCTTGGATGAATTTCTTGTAAGTGAAACCTTTATCGCCTAAATAAATTATTCTTTTGAAACGATTACACTATGAGAGCAAATTCTGCTTTTGTCTTTTGAGTGGTACGAATGTAGTGGCGATTAAAGAAGCTGTTATAGGTGTTTGGGAAACCTGGACTTCCCTGTGCTTGGTGAGATCACTGTACGGTCATCACCTGGAGTCGGTAAGGGGCATTAATACTTGTGGTGTGTCACTATCTTGGATACAGGATCTAGTTTCACTCATCTTTGTTTGGATTGTTATTTTTGCACCTTATGTGGACTCTTTTTTACTTTTTTGCACTTTATCTTTTATTGAATGGGATTTTTCATCAATTTTTTATTGTTATGGACTCACTATATGGTTTATTATTATTTATCATTTTCACTAATGCCTTATGAATTTTAATTGTATCACTTATTATTGCCATTCATTTTGTGGTGTTTGCTTTAGTTTTATTAAGTGAGAATTTTTCACCATTATTTTAATTTATTGAGTGAATCTTTTTCAATTTTCATTAGTTCATCAATAATTATTGGTTCAATACTTCTTAGTATTATTGGTTCACTAATTTATAGCAATTCTTATGTGGTAACTGCCTTAGTTTTCTTTGTTGAAAATCTTTTCACCATCACATATTATTATATATTTTTTAATTGTAATATATTACGCTGCACTTTTTTCAGCATATTGTATTTAAGTTTTTGTGCTAGCTGCTTTTATTTATTTAGTTTTCAATATAGTTTTCAATATATTTTTTTATTTTTTTCTAGCGCAGTGTTAAGCCGCGTACACACGGGGCAGACTGTCTGGCCAACTTAGTCCGTCAGACAATCCGACGGACAGTCCGTCATACTTTCGAATGAACGGACTTGACCACACACACCACTTTTTGAGTGGACTAATATGGCGTACTAAGTCCGCCATACTATCCGCCCTACTTTTGAAATGAACGGACTCGCCCACACACGTGGAGGAAAGTCCGCTCATTTCGAGCGCGTCTCCAGGTAGGCGGGGCCCGCGAAGGAGACGTCGCTGGCCCCGCCGCCTGGTATGGACTTAAAGGGGAACCCCAACGCCGAAAAAAATCGGCGTGGGGGTCCCCCCAAGTCCACAACAGACCCTTGTCCGAGCACGCTACTCGGCCAGCCAGGAAAGGGGGGCGAGCGAGCGCCCCCTCCTGAGCCGTACCAGGCCGCGTGCCCTCAACATGGGGGGATGCCTTGGGGAAGGGGGGGCCACGCGGCCCCCCCACCCCAAAGCACCTTGTCCCCATGTTGATGAGGACAAGGGCCTCTTCCCGACAACCCTGGCCGTTGGTTGTCGGGGTCTGCGGGCGGGGGGCTTATCGGATAATAAGGGGGCCCTCGGATACCGGCCCCCCACCCTATGTGACTGAGTATGGGGTACAATGTACCCCTACCCATTCACCTATAAAATAAAAGTACCAAAAAAAAACACAACACACGAGATAAAATACTTTATTGCACAGCTCCGGGGGTCTTCCGTCTTCGGGGGTCTTCTCACCGGACTCCTCCACTATCTTCTTGTAGCTCTTTTGCTAGCGGAGGAGTCCGGCTTTCTTCCTCGCCGCCGGCCTCTTCTCCCGACTTCGGGGGTCTTGTCCCCCTCTTCGGTTCTTCTGCCGGGCCACCGCGCCTTCTTATATCTCTTTTACAGGCGGTGGCCCGGTCTTCTGTCGCCGCCGTCGCCGCCGCCTTCCGTTCTTCTTCTTCTTCTCCAGGAGATGTTGCCTCGACGATCTCTCTGGCCGGAATGCCAGGGACGCACTGCGCGGCCACTTATATAGGGACAAGGGGCGGTGTCACATGGCTTTATGTCACATGGGTTGGTCACATGGGTTGATGTCACATGGGGACTATGACATCGTAAGGGGGCGGGGTCACCATGTGACACCAACCCATGTGACATAAAGCCATGTGACACCGCCCCTTGTCCCTATATAAGTGGCCGCGCAGTGCGTCCCTGGCATTCCGGCCGGAGAGATCGTCGAGGCAACATCTCCTGGAGAAGAAGAAGAAGAAGAAGAAGAACGGAAGGCGGAGACCGGGCCACCGCCTGTAAAAGAGCTATAAGAAGGCGCGGTGGCCCGGCAGAAGAACCGAAGAGCGCGGCCCCCCCTTCCCCAAAGCACCCCCCCATGTTGAGGGCACGCGGCCTGGTACGGCTCAGGTAGCGTGCTCGGACAAGGGTCTGTTGTGGACTTGGGGGGGACCCCCACGCCGATTTTTTTCGGCGTTGGGGTTCCCCTTTAAGTCCATACCAGGCGGCGGGGCCAGCGACGTCTCCTTCGCGGGCCCCGCCTACCTGGATACCCGCTCGAAATGAGCGGACTTTTCTCCGGCCCGGAAAAGTCCGCTCATTTCAAAAGTACGGCGGACTGGCACACACACGGGCGGATTGTCCGCTGAAATGCGAGTCCGACGGACAGTATTACGGAAATTCCGAAATACTTAGTCCACCAGACTGCACGCTGAAAAAGTCCGCTGAAGCCCACACACGAGCGGACTGTCCGCTGAAATGTGTTTCGGCGGACTAAGTAGGCCAGACAGTCCGCCCGTGTGTACGCGGCTTTAACCTTCGTTTTTTTTTATATAATATTATTGATATTTGATAAGCTAAAATGTAAAACAAATACATAAATAAAGCGAAAAAGGGGCTAAAGCGTCATTTTAAGGGGTAATAAGATAACATCCTGGTATTTCATTAGTAGTGAAAAATAGGTTTATTAATAATAGCGATGCTCTGTATTTATGAATGACACCGTATAAAACAACAGTTATTGGACCTTGCATCTCCTGTTTACTGCAGCTGTTTTCTACTATGACTCATATATCCCTCTCCTGTGAGAATTCTCCTATGAAAAAATATTTTTATAATAACGTTCTGTTAAATTTATTTTATACCTATTCAACAATGTAAACTTATGTTCTCTTGTTGCTGGGGAATTTGTATCTGATCAAACACTGTCGCTGGATTTGTGCTATAGAAGGAAAACGTGTTATACATACTTATCACTACCACCCTAGCAGACTTCCAACCTAAATACTTAGATACTTTACACAGATCACAGGCTTACATTGTCATGTGCTCATGTGAAATAGGTGGTGTCTTTTTAAAGTGTGTCCTCCAACAATATTAAGTCAGTCATGCACAGCATGATTTTGTTTGAGAATTGATTACTTTAATCAGTAAAACTGAACAACCATGTAGTATAAAGTTCTATCCACATAATCCTTTCCACTAGTACATTATACATTTTGTGACTTTACAGATCAAATGTGATAAAAAAAATATGCGTGTGGTCAGCATTTAAGGTGATGTGAAGTAGGATTATATTCTCAATGATTTTTATGAAAATCACAAATAATTAGATAATTTAACCTCTTCCCATTGGCCATATATACAGTATATACGTGGGCTTCAATGTCAAAGGGTAGCATATATGCGGCACTATGTAAATACATTACTGTGCTGAGTGTGCGATCCGTATGCACACCCGGCACAGTAACCAGCGGTTACCAGAAAGAAGCTCCCGAAGCTTACTTGCGATCAGGAGCTTTCTAACTATGTGACTGCTGTGACTGCCAATCATAGCGGTCACATGATCAGAATGCCCACCACCGCCTTCCAGCATTTAGAACCTCTAACAGGGCTGGGAGGTGGCGGCAGGAAAGGGTTAAAGAGGTTGCTATATGCTATAATATATGCTACAGTTGATATATGGTTTTAAATAAAGCCACCCTGTAAATATAAAGGTGTTAATACTTACCTTTCCCATTACACACATTGTTGAACTTTGCTCTGTTTCAGAGCTAAGCTGGCTGAAAAAATATCCTGCATTCCTCAAACTCTTGGTTGTGTTGGATGCTTGGTCATCTACTCTGCTTTAGGGTTCCATCCCGCAACTGCTACATTGCTATTTGCCCTTCTTAGTTGTTTAATTGAGCAAATGTGGATGGCTGAAAAGGTACTGTAAGTATAACAAAAAAAAAATATATATATGGGTGTGATAGGCTAAAAGTGCTCTCCAAGAAGTTCTCAAATACAAGTCCAACACGTAATAATGGTAAACACGGGGCAGCCAGGCACTTCTGCAGCTCTCTGAATAGTGGAAGCAAAACTGGAAGCAATTTAATTAAAAAGAAAAGTGGCGTTGAAACCACACAATGTTATCAGAAATACAGGCTCATCATAATGTAAAACTGCTCTTTTTGCAGTAGCATCAGTGGCTCAGATGTGTTCTCAGTCCTCCATGCTGACAAGCAGCTGTAGGACCTGTCACTGATATGATGGTGGCTCAGCTTCTAGAAACAGAATGGAGCGCACGGAAGCAAAAGTGGGGTCACACAGGGCGATAACGCATTTCGGAGCATGAGCTCCTTTGTCAAGCCAATGACCAATAGGAAACTGGAGCCGCATTATATAGGGATAGTTCCGTGGTATTATAGCACCCAGTGGATCGCAGATACACAAATTAAACATTAAAAGGACGCTAAAGGGGAATACAGTTATACTGTGGTGTTAACCACCATATATCTGCACAGGGAGAATTATGGTAACAAAGAACACTGAGTGCACCCAACTACATACAGTGTACATCACAACAATAATTTTACATCATTATACATATATAAATTTGTATATAAAAAATAAATAAATAAGACTGATTTATATAAAAAAATTATATATATTTAAAAAACATATAAAACTAATTATTATTAAAGTGGGAGTAAACTCCTGTCTCTGACTTTTACCTATAGGAAAGCCAAAAATAAAGCTTACATATAGGTAGTGTAAATATCTTTGAAAAGTGCACCATTAAGGAGTGACGTGCAGGAGTGACGTCATCAGGGCTCTGGCCAGTCACGCAGTCGGAGTCCGTGAACCCGGAAGGAAGACCAGGTGAAGATGGGAGCACCTGCAGCGGTGACAACTCGGCACTGGAAGGGCTTCATTTTAAGGTATGTTTAACATAATGTGCTAGTATGTAATGCATACTAGCACATTATACCATTACCTTGCTGGGTACAAAAAACAAAGCTCAGTGCTTTACTACCCCTCTAATGGTCCATGTTCCCTTACTATGGTTGTCATTGGTGTTAAAATAAATTATTGCCTGTAAATGATAATAGACATCATAAAAAAGGTTATTCCTCCAATCTGTGTTGGTCATTGTGTACAAAATCTATATATGGACAGAGCAATATCTGATTAATATGGACCATTACCTTTCTAGATCCCTTGTGGCCTGGAAAACAGAAAAATTACATGGACACAGGAAAGGGGTAATGTTAAAAATATAGAGATATGCCAAAGCTATAACATGGTGCTCACTCCCAGTTCTTCATTCAAGCCTCCTGGTGAGAGAGTGTTGATGGAATACATTGTTCATGTATTTTGTGCAACAACTACATCAGCCAGTATATGGCAGAGTTTATAAGTTTGTAGCTACTCTATGGTTAAACTCTGCTTTTTCTGTATTATAAAGTTTCCTGTTTCCTGTATGCAGTTAACTGGATGCTGACCGCCGGCCGTCAAATGACGGCCAGGCAGCGCACCTATTGTGTTTAAACAGGGAATGCGCGCGATCGTGCGCGCGCATCCCTGTTTCTTCGGTGGCGGCGTGTCACGGAGACACCGCTCACCACCGAAGGGGATGAACAGCCATTCGTTATGGCTGTTTACCACGTTATCGGCCGTGATGAAGTCACGGCCGATCACAGATGGTCACACCCCGAACGTGCACGGCGCATGCGCGCGATCGCGTGCACGTCAGTGGCGGCGTGTTCCCCGGGAACACTGCTCGTCACCGACGCTGGTAAACAGCCATTGGCCGGCTGTTTACCCACGTGATCGGCTGTGATCCTTTCACAGCCGATCACTAAAATGTAAACAAACCGCTGTAACGGGATGTTACCGGGTTCTCCTCCTCACACACCGATCGTGTGTGAGGAGGAGATTGCGGTAACATCTCGTTACCGCATACAGTGTACACCAATCACACTGATTGCCCCCCCCCAATAAAGAGGACCTGTCACCACCCCTCATAGTACCTGTCAATCACAGTCCATCAGAGCACCTGTCACAGTCCATCAGAGTATTTGAGTACCTGTCCCAGCCCATCAGAGTACCCGAGTACCTGTCCCGGCCCATCAGAGTACCCGAGTACCTGTCCCGGCCCATCTGAGTACCCGAGTACCTGTCCCAGCCCATCTGAGTACCCGAGTACCTGTCCCGGCCCATCTGAGTACCCGAGTACCTGTCCTGGCCCATCTGAGTACCCGAGTACCTGTCCCGGCCCATCTGAGTACCCAAGTACCTGTCCCGGCCCATCTGAGTACCCGAGTACCTGTCCCGGCCCATCTGAGTACCCGAGTACCTGTCCCGGCCCATCTGAGTACCCGAGTACCGGCCCCGGCCCATCTGAGTACCCGAGTACCTGTCACGGCACATCAGGGTACCCGAGTACCTGTCAGGGCACATCAGGGTACCCGAGTACCTGTCACGGCACATCAGGGTACCCGAGTACCTGTCACGGCACATCAGGGTACCCGAGTACCTGTCACGGCACATCAGGGTACCCGAGTACCTGTCACGGTCCATCTGAGTACCCGAGTACCTGTCACAGTCCATCAGAGTACCCGAGTACCTGTCACAGTCCATTAGAGTACCGAGTACCTGTCACAGTCCATTAGAGTACCGAGTACCTGTCACAGTCCATCTGGGTACCCGAGTACCTGTCACAGCCCATCTGAGTACCCGAGTACCTGTCACAGTTCATCTGAGTACCCGAGTACCTGTCACAGTTCATCTGAGTACCCGAGTACCTGTCACAGTCCATATGAGTACCTGTCACCGCCCTTCAGAGTACCCAAATACCAGTCACCAAGCCATCAGAGAACCTGTCACCAGGCCATCAGAGTACCTGAGTACTTGTCACCAGGCCATCAGAGTACCTGAGTACTTGTCACCAGGCCATCAGAGTACCTGAGTACTTGTCACCAGGCCATCAGAGTACCCGAGTACCTGTCACAGTCCATTAGAGTACCAAGTACCTGTCACAGTCCATCAGGGTACCCGAGTACCTGTCACCAGGCCATCAGAGTACCCGAGTACCTGTCACCAGGCCATCAGAGTACCCGAGTACCTGTCACCAGGCCATCAGAGTACCCGAGTACCTGTCACCAGGCCATCAGAGTACCCGAGTACCTGTCACCAGGCCATCAGAGTACCCGAGTACCTGTCACCAGGCCATCAGAGTACCCGAGTACCTGTCACCAGGCCATCAGAGTACCCGAGTACCTGTCACCAGGCCATCAGAGTACCCGAGTACCTGTCACCAGGCCATCAGAGTACCCGAGTACCTGTCACCAGGCCATCAGAGTACCCGAGTACCTGTCTCCAGCCCATCAGAGTACTCGAGTACCTATTTGCAGCCCATGTCTCATAGAATATACGTTGGGGTGTTTGCTTTCCAAAATGGGGTAATTTTGTGGGGAATTTCACTGTCCTGGTGGTCCAGGACCTTCAAAAGTGTGATGGGTAGGAATGAAATGAGATGTGTCATTTATGCTCCTAGAACGCCTGAACGTACTACTTCAATGTTCGGCCTCTCTATGTGGCCAGGCTGTGTAAAAGTCCTACACATGTGGTATCGCCATGCTCAGGAGGAGTAGCAGAATGTATTTTGGGGTGTAATTTTTGCTATATACATGCTATGTGTTAGAAATATCTTATAAATTGACAATTTTGTGTAAAAAAAAATGCGTTTTAATTTTTTTCCACATATTCCAAAAACTTCTGGAAAAAAATGAACCGTTCAAAAGACTCATTATGCCTAACAGATTATACGTTGGGGTGTTTGCTTTCCAAAATGGGGTCATTTTATGGGAAATTCCATTGTCCTGGTAATCCAGGGCCTTCAAAAGTGTAATAGGTGGTTGAGAAACGAGATGCGTAATTTTTGCTCGTAGAACGTCTGAAGGTACTACATCAATGTTAGTGCTCTGTATGTGGCCAGGCTGTGTAAAAGTCTCACACACGTGGTATCACCGTACTCGGGAAGAGTAGCAGAATGTATTTTGGGGTGTAATTTTTGCTATATACATGCTATGTGTTAGAAATATCTTATAAATTGACAATTTTGTGTAAAAAAAAAATGTGTTTTAATTTTTTTCCACATATTCCAAAAACTTCTGGTAAAAAATTAACCATTCAAAAGACTCATTATGCCTCACAGATTATACGTTGGGGTGTCTGCTTTCCAAAATGGGGTCATTTTATGGGAAATTCCATTGTCCTGGTACTCCAGGGACTTCAAAAATGTAATAGGTGGTTGAGAAATGAGATGCGTCATTTTTGCTCGTAGAACGTCTGAAGGTACTACATCAATGTTGGTGCTCTGTATGTGGCCAGGCTGTGTAAAAGTCTCACACATGTGGTATCGCCGTACTCGGGAAGAGTAGCAGAATGTATTTTGGGGTGTAATTTGTTGTATGCATATGCTGTGTGTGAGAAATAACCTGATAATATGACAATTTAGTAAAAAAAATCAAAAAAAAAAAAAAATCTTCATTTTGCAGAGAATTGTGCGAAAAAATGACAACTTAAAAAAACTCACCATGCTACTTACTTAATACCTTGGAATGTCTACTTTGTAAGACCAAATAATATATACTAATGTGGGTTATTTTTACCAAAGATATGTAGCAGTATAAATTTTAGCCAAAATTTATGAAGAAAAATTACTAATTAGCAAAAATTTATGACAGAAACCAAGAAAAAGGCATTTTTTTCACAAAATTTACGTTTTATTTTATTTATAGCACAAAAAATAAAAAACCCACTAGTAATTAAATACCACTAAAAGAAAGCTCTATTTGTGTGGAAAAAAGGACGCAAGTTTCATATGGATACAGTGTTGGATGACTGAGTAATTGTCATTCAAACTGTGAGAGCGCTGAAAGCTGAAAATTGGTCTGGTCAGGAAGGGGGTGTAACTGCACTGTATTGAAGTGGTTAAGCAGCAAAGCCAATGTGGATTGTGCACTGTTTGTTCTGTAGGGTTATATACAGACTTCCTAACAGTAATGGGCCCAGACACACACCCAGGGAAACCCAGTCATAGCCAGCTACAGCAAAGAAGTGCAGGATACAGAAACAGAAATGACACTGCAGCAAAATAAAAGAAAATGGGCAGTGACACAGGTGCAAAAAAAGCTTTCATTTGCAAATCTGACAAACCAGAACTACCAGTCTTGGAAATTCAAGATGAAAATGATGCTAACAATCAGAGGTATGTGGACATGTATAAATTAAGTCAGGCCAGAACCCCCTTCAGATGAGTAGATTGAAATAAACAAAAAAGCTCAGAGCACAATCTCTTAGAATGGAAGATGATCAAATCATACATATATGGAAGTGTGAAACTGCTAAAAAAATGTAGGAAGCATTACAAAAGGTGCATGAAAGAGCTAATCTCAGAAATAAACTGTACTTGATTAGAAAGCTATATCAAACCAAGCTGATAAAAGGCCACAATATGCAGGATTACATAGGGCAGACCTTGGAAATAGTTAAATGTCTGAGAAGTATAGGAGAATAAATAAAATATTTTCATGTTGTAGCACTATTACTCAGTGGCTTACCAGAAAGTTATAAAACGCTTGTCACAGCACTTGATGCATGTCCAGAGGATGAACTGACATTGGAACATGTTAAGGGCATGCTTGTAGATGAATATAAGCGTTAAAGTGAAAGCATTAATAGTGACAGTGCTTCTGTCGCATTGTCTGCTTTAAAGCCAAACAATATGGATAAAAACAGTAACATGCAACAAGAAACACGTGAATATTTTGTGTGCAAGCAACAAGGTCATTTAAAAGCAGATTGCAGAATCTGGAAAGCTAGGATGCAAAAACTTACTAAATTACAAAAGGCCAAAAGTATGAAGGAAATAAATGATTTTGCTTCAGATAAGCAATATGTTTTTCAATCCAAATGTCACACCTGATGTTTGCAGGCATGGTGTGTTAATTCAGAAGCTAAAAGTAACATGAAAATCTACAAAAATTTCTTAATTCATCTTGACCAGAGTAAAACAGAAAAATACCACAGCTAATGGGCAAATAATGCAATCAGAAGGAATAGGAAAGAGGTTTTATTTGCTGTCCTATTTCCCAGAGTGTCACCAGAAGGATACATGTGAAAATGTCCTCTATTTCCCTGCTTTTGAAACTAATCTTTTGTCAGTGAAGACGCTAACAAAACAAGGCAATGTAGTGACCTTTCAAGATGACAGTTGTGCCATCACAAATAGGAATATCTTACTTGCAATGGCTAAAATGACAGATGAACTGTATCAGCTGAACTGCAGTGAGGTGGCTAATACTGCCAAGGTAGAAAAACATTCAAACTGCATTCACACATGACACAGACGACTTGGGCACAGAAGTCCTGACATAATAAAGAAATTAACTGAAAATTACTATGCAAGTGGAACAAAAATTAGTCCATCAAACAATGAAATGCACCAGCTGTAATACAGGAAAGATTTCAAGAAAAGCCTTTTCAAAGCAGAGTAACAGCAGAGCTAAGAAACCTCTGGAATTCATTCAGATCTTTGCCATCCAATGAAAAAAATGACTCTTGGAAAGAAGAGGCATTTTCTCACTTCTATAGATGATTACTCCAGGTATACTACACTATATCTGTTACACAACAAAAGTGAAGTACCAGAGAAACTTGAACAGTATTTGTCTCAAGTAAGCAATAAATTTAGCATAATGCCAAGTGCATTGCACACAGGCAATGGAACTTAATATACAGGTGATAACACATATAAAGCATGGCATAAGATGTCAAACTACTCTACCAAACAATCCAGAACAAAATGGGGTTGCAGAAAGGATATACCGTACTCTATGTGCAAGTGAAAGAACCATGATATGTGATGTGGATATGCCAACCACATACTGGGTGGAGGCAATTATGACCGCATGCTATTTACAAAATTGACTACCAGAAAAATCAACTCCATGTGAACTGTGGAATGGAAGGGTCCCGAATTTGAACCATCTAAACATTTTTGAAAACAAAGCCTATGTGCACATCACAAAAAAGTAATTTACACAATGGGATGCGTGCGCAAAAGGAAGGTGTATTTGTGGCGTACAGCGAATCTTAAAAGGGACACAGAATTCTATACCAAGACACAAACAAGGTAATCGTTAAAAGAAGTGCAATTGTCGATGAAACTTCAGTGTGTTCAAAATTCCATGAACAAAATTTAATGAACTAACACAAATTGCGGGAAATTCCACACTAGTGTCACATGAAGAGAAGCAACAAAATGACAACGAAATCCTTCTGTCCATGTTTGACAAATTTGCATGTCTTGCAAAGAGGTTTCTGACACTGATACATAACCTTGATGACAAAAAAAAATTGGAGTACTGCATACCTTAGATTTTTATTTACTAAGCTCTATTTTATTCTTAATGTTGAGAGCCCTTCTGTAGGTGATTCTGGGTTTATCAGGAAGTGATTTACATAAATGGGGTCCTGCATTAGCAGAAGCCAATGTTTTTTGAGAACATATTCCTTCTGTCAGTGGTAAATCTGACCACCCGAGTCTCTACATCTGGATGTTTTCTGAATGTTTTGTGGCCCTTGATATAGTGGGAGAAAGCCTCACCCACCAGAGAATTGAAGTACCATTTATCTAGAAACTGGGTTATTACAGTCACACTTTTGGAAACATAGCCAGACTCCTTAGAACAGTTATGCCTAAGTTGGCAAAACTGTCTCTTGGGGATGTTTTGGATTTACCGTGAGTGTTGACAACTATTGAAATACAAAAAGACATTTCCTGTGTTATGCTTAGTGTAGTTCTTAGCAAAAATTTAATTGCCCTCATGATTCATCTCAAAGTCCAAAAATGCTAACATTTCATTGTCTTTGACAGGGGTGAGAGATAGGCCCAAATTATTGGTGTTGCAGTATAATAAAAATTCACCAACTAACACTCCCAGTCCATCTCAAATGATGATAATGTCATCTATATAACAACCATGAAAAAATGTGCGAAGCAAATGGGTTATTCAGCCAAACAAAATGGGACTTCCAAAAGTCCATGGTCAAATTCATTTATGAGGGTGCAAAATGTTCCCCCATAGCAGTGCCATGCACCTGAAAATAGTACTGCCTAATAAACTGAAAGTAGTTGTGAGTAAGACAGAACAGGGTAGCATCCATGATGAAGGTAGCCTGTTTGGAACTTAGCATGGGATTCTCTGAAAGAAAAATTGTAAGGCTTGCATTCCCACATTGTGTGCTATAGACCTGTATATCAACTGAATTTCCAGATATACCCAAAGGTGTGAAGGTTCCCAAGTGTATGGTTTACAACATTGACACATTTTACACCTGTTCCTCTGATTTTGATGTTTGTAGTTTGGCAAGTCCCTGTGGGTTATATTACATGGGCAGGACAATCAGAACATTCAGGAAGAGAGTCATTGTACATTGTCATTTCAATGAAGTGGGCTTTAATAAACACAATATTAATGAATACTGCAATAAATCCACTCAGGGCTTACATGTATGGGTGATTAAGGCCATGCCCAGGAGTCTCCCCATGGCAGAGAACTTTCACAGGCTCTGCCAATGAGAGACGTAGTGGATCTATATGTTTGACATTCTCTTGGCAGGAGGCTTTAATGAAGAACTGGAAGTGAGCACAATACTATTGCTTCGGCATACCTTTATTTATTTACATTACCTCTATCCCATGTACTTTTCTGGGTTCCAGGGCACAAGGGATCTAGAGAGATGATGGCCCTTATTAATCAGATATTGTTCTGTCTATATATAAAGATCTCATACACAATGACTAGCACACAGATTGGAGGAATAACTTTTATTTATATCCATTATCGTTCATAGGTGATAATGTATTTGACACCTATGAGAACCATAGTAGTTGCATATGGACCATTATTAACCTGCCGTCATTCGTCTATAGGTTGGGCACGAGCTATCCTGGGTGTACATCTGAAGAAGTTAGAAATGCATTGGGTCAGTCCCAATTTCAACGTATGTACAGAAGCATCAAGTACAATGTATCTTACAGCTGATTCCATTTGGGAAAATTTTGGTATACTGTATGATGTACAAAAAATGAAAGTTGCTTTGATGTGTAACAATGTTGGGCACATTATGATTTTAAAACATGTTTACCTTTTATGATGTAATAATAAAAATATGTTTTATTACTTTTTTTATTGTATTTGCCTTTAATGTTCCTATGAAGATGGAAATGTGTATATTATGCATTAAAATACAGTGTAGACTGCTGCTGAAAAAGAACATAAAATTACAGACTCAAGGGATAAAGCACACATTGGCTTGTGTTTTAGTTGTGACATACGTTTGTGAAGCATACATCTCAAATGCAGCATTTTAACTGAACCTTATGAAGCAGTGTTCTCTTCTGTTTAGTGCTGATCTATAACTGTCCTCAAAAGAAAGTCATTTTCTTCCGACCTTTAACCACTTCAGCCCCGGATCAATTGTCAGCCTAAGGACCAGAGGTCTTTTTACAATTTCACACTGCACTGCTTTAACTGGTAATTGCGCTGTCATGCAATGTTGTACCCAAACGAAATTTGCGTCCATTTCCTCCCACAAATAGAGCTTTCTTTTGATGGTATTTGATTGCCTCTGCGATTTTTTTTTTTGCGATATAAATGGAAAAAGACCGAAAATTTTGAGAAAAAAATATATTTTCTACTTTTTGTTATAAGAAAAATCCAATAAACTCAATTTTAGTCATACATTTAGGGCAAAATGTATTCAGCCACATGTCTTTAGTAAAAAAAATGTCAATAAGCGTATATTTATTGGTTTGCGCAAAAGTTATAGCGTCTACAAACTAGAGTACATTTTCTGAAATTTACACAACTTTTAATTTATGACTGCCTATATCATTTCTTGAGGTACTAAAATGGCAGGGCAGTACAAACCCCCCCAAATGACCCCATTTTGGAAAGTAGACACCCCAAGGAAATTGCTGAGGGGCATGTTGAGCCCATTGAATATTTTTTTTTTGTCCCAAGTGATTGAATAATGACACAAAACAAAAAAAAAAAGATTACAAAAAGTTGTCACTAAATGATATATTGCTCACACATGCCATAGTTATATGTGGAATTGCACCCCAAATTTTTCAAAAAATTTTCTAAAATTTTTCTAAATGTTTGATTTCACTCCTCACTACCTATCACAGTTTCGAAGGCCATAAAATGCCAAAATAGCACAAAACCCCCCAAATGACCCCATTTTGGAAAGTAGACACCCCGAGCTATTTACTGAGAGGCATGTTGAGTCCATGAAATATTTAATATTTTGCCACAAGTTGCAGGAATATTACAATTTTTTATTTTTTTAGCACAAAGTTGTCACTAAATGATATATTGCTCACACATGCTATGGGCATAAGTGAAATTACACCCCAAAATAAATTCTGCTGCTTCTCCCGAGTACGGGGATACCACATGTGGGGGACTTTTTGGGAGCCTAGCCTCGTACGGGACCCCGAAAACCAAGCACTACCTTCAGGATTTAAATATAAAACACTACCAAAAAAAACTGTTAGCGATCGCAGGGATCAGGCCTGACTCTGTGAACGCTGCAGTTATGTGTTTAGTGTTTTGTAAGTGACAGTGATCGATCGATACTGCACTTGGGTGGGCTGGGCGGAGGGGCAAAACGCAGGTGCTAGCTGGTATCTGGGCTGATCCCGCTAACAATGTGTTTTTTTGGAACCCTAAAACTGCTGGGGACGCTAGTATAGATCTGATCAGATCAGATATTGATCTGTTCAGATACTATACCACTACGGGAGGTGTATGCTTTGCGCGTGGGTGTTAGGGGTACTGGCACTAACCTAGCGCACTAGCCTAGCACTAACCTAGCGCTGCCTGGGGCGACGCAGACCCTGACCCTAAAACCTAATTGATATCATCCACCGGGTGATCAGGGGGTTAAACCTTTATTGGGTAATAAATGGTGGGTGCCCTGATGCTATAAAAAGCAAACTAACTAACCAGAGTCACCCGTAACACTTATACGGTGATCACTGGTGAAAGGGTTAACTAGGGGCAATCAGGGGGTTAACATCTTTATTAGGTAGTATATGGGGGTCCCTGGCGCTATATAAAAACCTGACGGGGAACCTAAATAACTAACTGGCTAACCAGCGTCACCAGTGGCACTTATACGGTGATCGCTGGTGAAAGGGTTTACTCTAGGGGCAATCAGGGGGTTAAAACCATTATTGGGTAGTATATGGGGGTACCTAGTGCTATAAAAACCTGGCGGTGAACCTAAAAAAATAACTAGCTACCTAGCGGCACTAGTGACACTAATGCAGCGATCAGAAAAACGATCGCTTAGTGACACTGACAAAAGGGGGTGAAAGGGTTAACTAGGGGCAATCAGGGGGTTAAAACCATTATTGGGTAGTATATCGGGGTACTTAGCGCTATAAAAACCTGGCGGTGAACCAAAAAAATAACTAGCTACCTAGCGGCACTAGTGACACTAATGCAGCGATCAGAAAAACGATCGCTTAGTGACACTGGCAAAAGGGGGTGAAAGGGTTAACTCTAGGGGCAATCAGGGGGTTAAACCTTTATTGGGGGGTAGTGGGCTACCCTGGAGGGGGTGATCGGGGGGGTTTGTGTGCCTATGTGTACCTACATGTCAGTGTAGTGTTTGGTGCACTTACTTTCTGTGTTCTCCTCGCAGTCCGGTCAAAAAGACCGCCCGAGGAGAATGACATCACTTCCTCCCTGCCTGTGTTTACTATACACAGCGGGGGAAGCTTCTAATTCGCCAGGAGCGATCGAGAGGGGATGGCCAGAAACCAACGGCCATCCCCTCATCTCGGATCGCTCCTGCAGCGAAACGGACCGCCGCATCCAGAGGGAGGGGATCCGATCGGACCCCCCACCCGCTGGAAGGCGAGCATGTACATGTACGTGCTTGTGCCTGTCGGTGCCATTGCGCCGACGTACATTGCCATGCGGCGGTCCTTAAGTGGTTAATATGCAATAATTGATTTGTTCCCCATTTTGAAAAATAACCCTAAATGAATACCTTGTTTTTCTTGCAGTGCTTTAAATAGGAAGTAAAGGTAAACATTTTTTTTTTTAAAACACACCCTGTAAGGCAAAGGCATAATGAGCTAGTATGCATAGCTCATTATGAATAACTTATCTGAGAACGAAGCCCCCCAAAGCGGTCCTCCGTCTTTCTCTTCGCCGCTGCCATGTACCCCGGAGCGACTTCCGGGCCTCGCGGCTCCGGCGCTGTGATTCGCCGGAGCCGCGATGACGTCACTCCCGCGCATGTGCACGGGAGCCGACACTCGCGGCATATTGCCGCGATCTGCGGCCTGCCCAGAGCGCATGCGCCGTAGACAGCGGTGGCTGTCTTCGGGTAAATATCTCCTAAACTGTATAGGTTTAGGAGATATTTCTTGGACATACAGGTAAGCCTAAATCTAGGCTTACCTGTAGGTCAAAGTTGGTTGTAAGGGTTTACAACCACTTTAACAGATATAAGTTATAATTTTACAAGGTATTCTTCATGGAGTTGTATATTTTACCTGTGTTTCTATGACTTTCTTCCACATACTCAGCCCCTGCTTCCCCAGATGAAACGCACAGTAGTGGATTTTTTAACATAATCAAATTAACCCCCGGAAAATCTATGTTATGGTGCCTATTTGACTGTGGTAGGGACATGGGTCAGTAAGCTTTTTTGGGGCATTGACTTATGGAAATTGTGAAGTGCTAGGTAATATGCAGATGCTTTGTAAATACAGCAAGAAAATTAATAAAACAAAGCTTTGATCCTGAAACATTAAATCCACCAGTATGAAGTCAGAATAAAAAAAGGAGAAAGGGGGTAGTAAGAATGAAAGGATGGACAATGGTATGTTGTACCAGACAATTATTCTCCTTTAATTATTGTACCAGATAATTAAAGGAGAAAATAGCTCTGCTTAGAAGGGTATATAAGAGAAGAGGGAGACAGCATGATGTTGCAGGGGTAAAATATGCAGTACCAACAGCTGTTACTTGAGTTACCTTTAACTGTGGTGGTACTTGTTATTATCCCACCTTGTGGTGCTAAAATGTTAGATTTTTATCATAATAACCAAGAAAAAACTATAATTCCATGTAAGTGCCTTGTTTGTACACACTAGGGCAGGGGTCATCAACCCCTGGGCCATGGCCCACTACCGGGCCGTAGTGTCTTTGCAGCTGGGCTGTGGCAGGCTGGCAAGCAGAGATGACATCTCTCTCTGCCTGTCTAGCATCCCCGCTCTTCCGCCCTCAGAGCGTGCGGAATGTCGGAGGTGCGATGGGGAGCAGAGAGATGACATCATCTCTCCCTGCCCACCTAGCATCACCACTCTTCCCCCTCACAGCATACAGAATGTTGGAGGTGCAGTGGGGAGCAGAGAGATGACATCATCTCTCACCACCCGCCCCACATCTCTGCTCTCCTGCCCTCACTCAAGTACGACCACTGAACCAATTCTAACCTGTGGCACAGGCAGGTGATGTGGCAAGTGTCATTCCTCATTTGGTAGCAAGCATGGTGGCAAGTGACATTCCTCAGCTGCTGGCAGGCAGCATGGCAAGTGGAATTCCTCTTCTGGTGAAAGGCAAGCATTGCAAGTGGTATTCCACATCTGGTGGCACAGGCAGGTGACATTCCTCATCTGATGGCACAGGCAGGTTAGGTGGCAAGTGGCATTCCTCATTTGGTGGCAGGCAGTGTGGCAAGTGGCATTCCTCATCTGGTGGCAGGCAAGCATGGCAAGTGGCATTCCTCAACTGGTGGCAGGCAGCATGGCAAGTGGCATTCATCATCTGGTGGCACAGGCAGGTGACGTGGCAAGTGGCATTCCTCATCTGGTGGCACAGGCAGGTGATGTGGCAAGTGGCATTCCTCATTTGGTGGCAGGCAGCTTGGCAAGTGGCATTCCTCATCTGGTGGCAGGCAAGCATGGCAAGTGGCATTCCTCATCTGGTGGCACAGGCAGGTGATGTGGCAAGTGGCATTCCTCATCTGGTGGCACAGGTAGGTGACGTGGCAAGTGGAATTCCTCATTTGGTGGCAGGCAGCATGGCAAGTGGCATTCCTCATCTGGTGGCACAGGCAGGTGACATGGCAAGTGGCATTCCTCATCTGGTGGCACAGGCAGGTGACGTGGCAAGTGGCATTCCTCATTTGGTGGCAGGCAGCATGGCAAGTGGCATTCCTCATCTGGTGGCACAGGCAGGTGACGTGGCAAGTGGCATTCCTCATTTGGTGGCAGGAAGCGTGGTAAGTGGCATTCCTCAACTGGTGGCTGGCAGTGTGGCAAGTGGCATTCCTCCTCTGGTAGCAGGCAGCGTGACAAGTGGAATTCCTTATCTGGTGGCAGGTGACGTGGAAAGTGACACTCTCAGGGCTCCCACTGATTCTGCATTATGGTGAGTCTAACTATTTCATTTATATTACATTGTAATATAAGAAATAATGCGCTTCAATCATTCTGACACCATACCAACCATGGTGCAATGATGATTGAAGTATCAACAGCAGAACACAAGCTATTGCCTCGATAAATTGCCAGCGAAATTCGCTTACCCTCCCATGTGTGTGCACATCCCCCTCTTCGCCGGGCCTTGACACAATTTTCTTCCATGCAGCCGGTCCCCGGTGCCTAAAAGGTTGGGGACCACTGCACTAGGGGAATATTACTTTATGTCCAACTACAGACTACAGTACCAGCATAGTATTTTGTATCATTGAGGATTGCCACTGCTGGAAAATGTTCAAAGCAAACTCTGCGCTCCACATGACTGGCAGAAAGGGGATCCCAGAGTTAGGCTTTGAGATTTTGTAGATTATATTGCATTTTCATTGGCATTAAAGATAAACACCAACTGTCCTCACTGTCATTTTCTACATTCTTTGATCTCTGAATGTACCCTTTACAGCTGGTGTCATTTTTCACTAGAACCTGGAAATCATTATTACTTCCTTCTCCCTTAACGGGTAAGCTTTGCATTTAGCGACTGTACAACGTTTGGTCATTGCTAGCAGCATTTTATGTAATATGTGTTTTCTGAAAAGTGATGATAAAAATGTGTGGATAAATCCAGATCACCAGACTGATGTTTAGAATCAAATCCAGGTGTACTATAGGTCATTATAAAGAGTTTTCATAAGAATGAAAGAAAGGAGAGGATCCAAATTTGAAAGGGCACATAGTGTTATGTTAGGCATGAAAAGTAATTAACTACTAAGTCGTATGCTACAAATATGTTAAGTGAAAAGGTCAGCATAGTAATAGCTCTGTTAGCAAATGCTACAAAATATATCTGTTCTAAAGTTAAAGCATAACTAGTAAATGTTTGGTATACTTATACAAAATTTCTTTCTGAATCAAATATTCTCTTTCTTGCTCCAAAAGTGAAGCTAGCAAAGCCAATAAACCATGAAAAAAATTCTCAAGTTAGTTTAAAACCATTTAAAAGCATTTAAAAGTTATAAATTTATGATGATGGTAAAGGGTAATTTATTGTCACTTACACCAGCTGTATAGTTTTAGCGTTTACGGGCTGTCTGATCCATGATGATTTTTCCCAAAGTGGGTTTTTATTGTCTTGCATTTATTGGGATCAAAGCTAATGTCATGAAACTTAAAGAAAAAAAAGCTGTATAAAGGAAATTTAAGCAGATAAGGAAGTAAACACCAGTGTTATTTTTTAATACTATGTAAAGGCAGAGAGAGAGAGAGAGAAAAAACACTGTACTTATGCATCGAATGAATATAATCAGATGCAATATGCATCATTTATTACTTACCTATTTCCAAGACTCTTTCTTGATGACCTTGACTCTGAGACTCTTCTATCAATCTCAGCTGGACAGAATCGCCCTCAACTAATATGCATAACATAAATGTCTACCGATAAACAGTCCTTCTAACCTGTACAGCATCACATATCTGATAGTAAACAGTCCTCCTTATTACAGAAGAGAAATATAAAAGCATGTACAGCATAAAACATCTGGTGACAAACAGTCCTCCTTTTTGGGTGAAGAGTGATGTAAAGAACAGGGTGATAGGTAAGCAAGAGTGTCAAAATCTTGAGCTTTTAGTCCATTTGTAGACTCTCAGACACAATGTAGACCACCACTGAAAATAAGGAATGCCTGCTTATCAGATACACTGAACCTTTAGAAAGGCCAGTTGCACTTGTGGCTGATTACCCCGCCAGGCTCTCTCTCTCTCTCTCTTTTCCGATGCCTAAGGATGTCCCACTCAAAGAAAATAAAGAGAGCTCCACAACGTGTGAATCCAATGATTTAAAAGTTAATTCCCATACATGGAAGAATAAAAAAACACTGGCTGGTAAAAAATGAGTGCCCGCAATTTCCAAAACTCGTAAGTCACGATGACGTCAGCATGTCGTCCACCCTACTAGTTTCGTCAAAGATTGACGTCATCCTGGGGCACTGTCTGCTAGGAAAAAGAGAGATTAAAAAGTTTCACCCCATTCAACAGATTCAATGTATAATTTGTAGGTAAACATTTCAATACACAATTAAAATATACAGTATATATTGGAGCTGTTTTGGTTGCAAAGAGCATAGCAATTTTGTCCAGCCAGTTCTGAGGTTTACATACGCCTGTCAAAAATTGATACTTTTGCGCCTCAGATCCGGAAGTGCAGGAACACATACAGGTACATGATTCTGCACAGAGGAGCCACCGCGCCACCATATATGTACAGTATAAGGTCGGCAAGTGGTTAATCTCCCTAGCGGTAATCCCGAGTCTGGCTCGGGTTGGGATTTTAGTATCATAAGCGGTAACCCCGAGCCAGACTCGGGATCGCATCGCTGGATACAGGGAGGACACAGGGAGAAGTTACTTACCTTGTCCCCTGGATCCAGCAATGTCCCCCCGCTGTGTGTGCGAACTGTCCTCCGCTTGATTCACACAGTGCCCAAATGCCACCGATCTCCGTTCCCTGCGATTTTACGGCGCACGGGAGCGGAGATCGGTGCCAAATTCAAAAAAGTTAACCACTTCCCGACCAGCGCACGACGATGTACGTCGACAGAATGGCACGGGCAGGCATATTGGCGTACATGTACGTCCAATATTCGTTGCCGCCGTGCCATCGGGAGCGCGCCGCCGGCGGCGCGCTCCCGCGCTGGTCGGGACCCCCGTGAGTCCGGTCGCGGGACCCGCGGACTCGATCGCCGCGGGCATCCCCGCGATCGTCTCACGGAGCGGCCGAATGGAGGAAATGCTGTATAAACAAAATTTTTCCATTCTGCCTAGCAACTAGTGACGCTGATCTCTGCTCCATGTGATTGGAGCAGAGATCAGTGTACACTAAATGAAAGCCCAACCCCCCCACAGTTAGTAACACACCCCTAGGAACACTTAACCCCTACACTGCCACCCACTGGTTAACCCTTTCACTGCCAGTGTCATTTACACAGGAATCACTGCATTTATATAGCAGTGATTACTGTATAAATGACAATGGTCCCAAAAATGTGTCAAAAATGTCCGATGGGTCCCCCACAATGTCGCAGTCACAATAAAAATCGCAGATCGCCGCCATTACTAGTAAAAAAAAAAATTATAAAAAATTATTAATAAAAATGCTATAAAACTATCCCTATTTTGTAAACGCTATAACTTTTGCGCAAACCAATCAATCATCGCTTATTGCGATTTTTTTTACCAAAAATATGTAGAAGAATACGTATCGGCCTAAACTGAGGGAAAAAAATGTTTTTTTATATATTTTTGGGGGATATTTATTATTACAAAAAGTAAAAAATAATGCGTTTTTTTCAAAATTATCGCTCTATTTTTGTTTATAGCGCAAAAAATAAAAACCGCAGGGGTGATCAAATACCACCAAAAGAAAGCTCTATTTGTGGGAAAAAAAGGACGTTAATTTTGTTTGGGAGCCACGTCGCATGACCGCGCAATTGTCAGTTAAAGCGACGCAGTGCCGAATCGCAAAAAGTGGTCTGGTCTTTGACCAGCAAATTGGTCCGGTCTGAAAGTTGTTAAAACACACAAAACACACACAGTACTGTAATCTTACAGATTACAGTACTGTATAAAAAAATACACACACCATTTGTCCCTAGTGGTCTGTGCAGTGCCCTGCATGCACTTTTATATTATAAATACTGTTTTTTCTGCCTGGAATTTGGAGATTGTCCATAGCAACCAAAAAGTGTCCCTTTATGTCAAAAGTGATTTTAGACCAACTAGAAAACAGCGATAATAAATTATAATCACTTGCAGAATTGAACTATAGCGATTTGTGGGGAAATTCTTCATCTAACACTAAATCTAATGACAGCGACAATTCTGCAAATGAGCAAATTTCTGTGTTTTTGGATTTGATTACATTATTGAATAATTTTTATTATTATTTATTATATTATAAACTTTATCATACCCGGGATGTCTGCTAGACTCTGGTTTGAACAGATTTAAGAGAGTTGTTCCTAAGAATTACAGGACTACAATATAAAACACCAAATTTCCATGCAAAATACCGCTTTCAGCACCTAAAATCAGAACTAATCATACCGCCAGGGAGGTTAATATTGTAAATTTAATGATCCATCAATATAATTGAGATGGCTACTTGGTATCATCTGTTCGTGCAAATGTTTATTAGCTACATAGTGAAGTACATCAAATAGCACACTGATGCATTTAAACGAAAAAGCTGGAAACATAGAGTGATCATATATACACTGGATACACATTTAAATAGTTCCTATGCTCCCCAGAGACAAATGGGGGGGGGGGGGGTGTTTGATTAATAAAATCAAGTATGAATAAATGTCAGCACAATAAGGGGTTGATTTTCTAAAACTGGAGTACAATCTGGTGCAACTATGCATGGTAGCCAGTCAGCTTCTAACTTGGACTTCCGTTAAGCTTTGACAAACAAAACCTGGAAGCTGAATGGTTTCTATGCAGAGCTACACCAGGTTTTGCACTCTCCAGTTTTAGTAAATCAACCGTTAGTATCAAGGTGAACACATGAAAAACAATTCACAACACATTATATCATTGCAAACAGAAAGATAAATAAAAGGAAAAGGTGAATTGCCATTACTACACATGACATTTAAAGGGAGACAAAACTGTAACAAGTACAGTCTCTGTCAAGAATGAATAATATCTGGCATAGACAAGCATAATAAACCAATTGCTGGAAAAGGTTATTATATTTTATTTTTAAAATAAATTAACATCCCACCTATGCTTAAAGCTGGATGGTATTCTTGTCTGTAACATATAGATTCACCAAACATCTTTCTCCAGTAGTTTGCAGTGTGTGTATCCCCTCCCAAGGTAATTTAATTAGCTGTTCTACCCCATAAAATGAAAAAAATAATTCCAATTGCCACAGTGAAATTGTTTAATATATTTAGAAACATTAGAGACATGCTTAGCATTGAGGTTGATGGAATCATTGTAGTGTTCCCCTATCTTGGTTTTAAGTAATCAGGTAGTGAATCCTACATACTTAAAAGCAGAAACACTGCACTCCACTACCTAACACGTTTCTGGACCCACAGTTAACATTATTTTATTGAATAAACTGAAATTGTAGCAAAGGATTGTACAGTGGTACATTTCTTGTGCTTATTGCAATACTGACAAATGTTCAGCCCACATCAGTAAGATCCAACTGTGGAGAGCCAGGTATTATGGCCAGGATTGGAGCAAAACAAGTGAAGAGAATAGGCAAAAGTTTTTTTGACAATACCTAAAGTAGTAACAAAAGTAACCTGGTCTCTCTGATGATATTGACATTGACGTTTGGCTGCAGATTTTTTACTAGTTAGGTCTGATCAATTTCTTCTCAATCTTTCTTCCTCTGAATTTAATGCCCTCGGAAATTCTACTTTAACCCCTCTGATATGAACCCTGTTTGACTAATGCAGTTTTTGTAAGGTTGTATAAAATCCCAGTGTGTTCCTTGTTAAAACAAATTTTTTTTAAACATTTTTTAACTCAGATTTTATTTTGGAAAATTTTACAAATAAACACAGACAACAACAAAACAAACAGGATGCACTCATAAATTTAGTAGTGATATTGCCAGCAAATTAATCACATCCAGCTATGCAGGCTGCAAGCATCCTAGGTTACCAGGACACAAGGGGCTGCACATGCACGCAATTTTTGGAGGTGGGGGTTAGTGGGAACCAACCAAATCCCCCCTCCAAACAAGGAAATAAAATGGGAGATAAAAATGTGGGATTTAAAACACACCGCAGGCTGCCCAGCAATATATTCAACATCAGCAGTCCACCACACAAGATAGGAAGGAACAACCCCCAATATATTATCCAAAGAGAGGACCAGATAACTCATATGGACCACAATACAATAATAGAAAACCCTATTATGACAATAGGGATTCCAATGGGAATGGAGATAGACCCTCATACCATGGATACCCACCAAACCGGGGAAATTGCAATAGAGGTTATCAGGGGAACAATTACCAGACTAGAGGGAATCACTCAGGGAATGTCAATTACAATAGGGGACCCCAGCAAACTCACTATCCACAGGGCTATCAGAATAGAATACCCCAAAGCGGAGATGGCCCTCCACATTTTAGGGACCCTCCACAAGGGGATTACTATCATCAGGGGGGACCACCTCCTTACAGAGGACGCCCTCGGGATGAGGGACATTACTACTCTTCTAAACCACAGTGAGCCAGGTATGACAGACCACCCACTGAACAGTATGAGGTCCCTATATATAATAGCTACAGTGGTGTGAAAAAGTGTTTGCCCCCTTCCTCATTTCCTGTTCCTTTGCATGTTTGTCACACTTAAGTGTTTCGGAACATCAAACCAATTTAAACAATAGTCAAGGACAACACAAGTAAACACAAAATGCAATTTGTAAATGAAGGTGTTTATTATTAAAGGTGAAAAAAATCCAAACCATCATGGCCCTGTGTGAAAAAGTGATTGCCCCCCTTGTTAAAACATACTATAACTGTGGTTGTCCACACCTGAGTTCAATTTCTCTAGCCACACCCAGGCCTGATTATTGCCACACCTGTTCACAATCAAGGCATCACTTAAATAGGAGCTGCTTGACACAGTAAGGTCCACCAGAAGATCCTTAAAAGCTACACATCATGCCGAGACCCAAAGAAATTCAGGAACAATTGAGAAAGAAAGTAATTGAGATCTATCAGTCTGGAAAGGGTTATAAAGCCATTTCCAAAGCTTTGGGAATCCAGCGAACCACAGTGAGAGGCATTATCCACAAATGACGAAGACATGGAACAGTGGTGAACCTTCCTAGGAGTGGCCGGCCACCAAAAATTACCCCAAGAGCGCAGCGACGACTCATCCAAGAGGTCACAAAAGACCCCACAACAACGTCCAAGGAACTGCAGGCCTCACTTGCCTCAGTTAAGGTCAGCGTTCATGCCTCCACCATCAGGAAAAGACTGGGCAAAAATGGCCTGCATGGCAGAGTTCCAAGGAGAAAACCACTGCTGAGCAAAAAGAACATCAAAGCTCGTCTCAATTTCTCCACAACACATCTTGATGATCCCCAAGACTTTTGGGACAACATTCTGTGGACCGATGAGACAAAAGTGGAACTCTTTGGAAGGTGTGTGTCCAAGTATATCTGGCGTAGAAGGAACACTGCATTTCATAAAAAGAACATTATACCAACAGTAAAATATGGTGGTGGTAGTGTGATGGTCTGGGGCTGTTTTGCTGCTTCAGGACCTGGAAGACTTGCCGTGATAAAAGGAACTATGAATTCTGCTGTCTACCAAGAGATCCTGAAGGAGAATGTCCGACCATCTGTTCGTGTACTCAAGCTGAAACGAACTTGGGTTCTGCAGCAGGACAATGATCCTAAACACACCAGCAAGTCCACCACCGAATGGCTGAAGAAAAACAAAATGAAGACTTTGGAGTGGCCTAGCCAAAGTCCTGACCTGAATCCTATTGAGATGTTGTGGTATGACCTTAAAAAGGCCGTTCATGCTCGAAAACCCTCTAATGTAACTGAATTAGGACAATTCTGCAAAGATGAGTGGGCCAAAATTCCTCCAGGACGATGTAAAAGCCTCATTGCACGTTATCGCAAACGCTTGGTTGCAGTTGTTGCTGCTAAGGGTGGCCCAACCAGTTATTAGGTTTAGGGGGCAATCACTTTTTCACACAGGGCCATGATGGTTTGGATTTTTTTTCACCTTTAATAATAAACACCTTCATTTACAAATTGCATTTTGTGTTTACTTGTGTTGTCCTTGACTATTGTTTAAATTGGTTTGATGTTCCGAAACACTTAAGTGTGACAAACATGCAAAGGAACAGGAAATGAGGAAGGGGGCAAACACTTTTTCACACCACTGTATAGCTTTTATAAAAAACACAGACTCAGGAACACCATTATGAGTCTTCTTTTTTAGAGAAGGGAAGGGGGTAGGACACCAGGGGATAAAGAAAAGCAGAAAAAGCGTCTGGCATATGGACTTGGCAGTGAAAGGGTTAAGGCATCCCCCAAGCATATTGTTTTAAGCAATTGTGTGTTTTTAATGTAGCCTCATTAAGAAAAGTTAATTCATACTGAACAGTATTTATTTTTTATTTTTTTTGCATTGATAGATGTCCCCCTTGACAATGCCCTTTGACAATCCCTTGCCTATCAGCCTTAATAATTAGTAATTGATTTTCAAGATTTACTTTAGTGGGGTTCCTGGTGAAGTTCACAGTTTGCGGATTTTCTAATGAGTACCTGAATGGCCCTAGGAATCAAACAGAAGCACATTCATCCATCACTAGTTTAAACTTAAAAGGACAGCTGAGGTTTTTGATTCTATAAAAAAAGAGAGAACATTTTTTTAAAATATCATTTTTTAAATTTAGACATACTTTATGTTAAAATCAACAGTCAATTAACAGTTGACACTGTTAAGTGCTGCAGAAAGAAGCCATTCTTTATTTAGAACAAAATGCATCTGAAAGTAGATACACCATTGGTATTGGCAATTGGCATTCATAAAAAGTTGGTCAGTCTTTAGCACCTGCCAAGCAGAGCATTTTAAATTGGTTTCTGTTAAGGATTAGAAAATTGCTTTTTTGTTGTGTAACATTTTAAATGTGTTGATCTCTGTCAAGAGGTCATTTTTGGTTTGTTACATTGCTATTTGGGGCAACAGTTGAGTTTAAGTTGAGCGCTACTTATACAGTATGATATTTATGTGCTTGTTGCTATACATCATAGGTGTTAGTGGTGTTAGTTGCTTAAGTTCCTTTTTGAGATCTTTCACCACAGACAGATCTTGCAAGGCAACATTGTTGAGATGCCTGTGCTAAGGGGAAGGAAATGGGTCATATAAAGATAGTATCGGGGGAATTGAAATATAGTTACAAAGGGTGATATTGTCAATATCCAAGCATTTGGCCATGTGAAGATGGCAATGTTTAATGAGAAAGAAGTTTAATTGGGTATAGGTATTGTATAGCAAGGGGATTATGGAAAAAAAAACTTTCATGAAAGGGTGATGATTTCTCAGTCAAGGAGTTGGTGAAGATGGAGGATTTTTTTAAATGAGCTTGCAGGCTGTCTAAAGAAGGTAGGAGGTAGTGCTAGTAGAGTCTAGAATCAACTTTAAGCACCAGTATTTATGGAGAATTAGAGCCCACTTAGAGAATAAGGCAAGAATATTCAGCATGCTTTGAAAGAAAGGTACTTGATTATGACTGGGCAAGCAGAATGTTTGCAAATGTCAGATTTTGAGTGGCCTTTCACAAAAAACTTGGCACTCTGAGTCTGTTTGTATTATTGAGTGTTTGAGGAATTGCAAGAGCTAAGAGCATAATATTTCCTTGAATGGTAAGATGTAGAGACATATTTGTCTTGTCGGTGTGGGAGGTTGGAAAGTGGGTTTCTTGGAGAAAGGGACCCGGCAGACAGTATCATTGTGGGGATCAAAGTCCCTGTGTGTTGAGTGGGAAAATATGAAGAGAGGACATTGGCTATGTAGTTCTTCAGCTGTAAGGATATATAGGTATATGGGGCATAAGTATTCAGGAAAAGTTGGAGGGAGGGGGTAAGTTCTAGGGAGAAGAAGCAGGAGAAGAGGGATTGAAGTAGAGGAATGGGTAGGGAAGCAAAATGGTGGAAAGGGAGAGGATAGGTTGGAGAGGTGGGATAAGTGGAGAATGTGATAGAAAGTAGGCCATCACTAGCATGGTTGGGGCAAAGGAAGGGAAGTGAGATTTAGGGACCTTAACAGCAAAGAGAAAAGGGATCACAAGTAGGGAAAAAGTGTGGTTTGTACTGCAGCTGAAGGGGGGTTCTAATAGAGGCAAAAGCTCTGGGATGAGAATTTTGCTACTTATGCCAAAGTGACCTCAAACAAATACAGGACTTCTTAAAATTGTCCTCCTCTCTATGATATGAGAATCTCTGACACTGGTGAAAAAATATATTTTTTTTTTCTTGATAGCTGCTAGAACTGTTATTCCTAGACACTAGAAAACTACAATTGCCCCCATACTCTCAGAATGGTTCGATTAAATAGACTTACTGATTAGGATGAAAGCGTTGACAGCACAATTATATGATATAATATGATATTATACGATTCCACATTCCCTTTCTTAATGGAGTATAATTTCCTTATACCACTGACCAGCATTCCTATTGTACCCTACTGCTTTCCCTCCCCACTTTTCTCACCCCCCCCCCCCCCCACTTCAAGCTTAACTTTGTGTTTTTTTTTTCTGGCTCCTAGAGACCCTATATACATGGTTAGGATTCTTTACATAATATAATGTTTATTATATATAATATATATAATATATAATATATATTATAATCCCTGTAGCTGGGTATTATTTGTCTTTATCTGTTTTCAGTTTACTTGAAACCCCTTATGTGTATTGTATACGATAATCGACTGTCGGCGTATTGTATTACCCACTGTAACCACTGTAACATTCTGAATTGTTCTGTAACTTAATAACATGAGGGTCCACGTACTTCTTTTATTAAACAAATGTTTGTCTTGTATTCTTTTAAGACTTAGCCCCCGTACACACGGTTGGACATTTCCGATCACCAAATCCGTCGGATAATTCCCAACGGATTTTGTCCGAAGCTGGTGTTGCCTACACACGGTCGGACAAAGTTGTCGGAATTTCCAGTCGTCAAGAACGTGGAGACGTAAGCCACGTATGACAGGACTATAAAAGGGAAGTTCAGCACCATGCACCCTTTGGGCTCCTTCTGCTGATCTCATGTTTATCGCGTGTTAGTAGAAGTTTGGTTAGAGATGATTCGCACTTTTAAGATTTGTGCTTCAGATCATTACTGCTCTAAAATTTGTGCTTGTGGGTGCGTATCTGCTTATCCTTGCATGTAGTCAGTTTGCATTCATTTGTCATTGCGGCCTATATCTTGATATAGTACGCTTTTATTCTCAGTGCTTATTGTCCGCTCATTTCTGTTTTTCAGTTCGTTCTTTCAGGCCTTGCTGTTTATCGGTGCTTTCTGTTAGTCCATTCTGACCAGCCGACCGTTTTGAAGCCATATTTCGTGTAGGTACTCGTCGTAGAGTTCGTGCTGTGCAGGGGCTTGGTGTTGGGCTTTTAGCTTTGACACAAGCCCAGTCCATGAACAGGGCGAGGAGGAGTTCATGGAGCAAGAATTGGTTGCTCCAGGATGATCAATTCTCTCACATGCCTTTGCTTCGTGAGATCCGGGAGAATATTCCTGATGATTTCAGGAATTATCTCTGGATGACGGACCCCGTTTTTCAACGTCTGTTGGCTTTGCTGTCCCCTTATATCAGCAGACAGGATACCTGCATGCAGCAAGCCACCACTCCAGGGCAGAGGCTAGTTGCCACGTTGTGGTACTTGGCGACAGGGAGAAGCCTTCAGGACCTCAAATTCTCCACAGGCATCTCCCCCAGGCTCTGGGGAGACCTGTTCTGCCATCATACAGGTCCTGCAGAAGGACTATATCAAGGTAAGATTTCTCCTTTAACATCACATTCTATGTATTTAGTGTTTGCTAATGTATTGTATTTCTTTCCTCATTCCCTAATTACCATGATTGCAATATGCTGTAATTGATATGCTGTGCCCCTTTGTCCTCATGCATGCTGGAAGCTTTTAAAGTTACTTTTTTGTCCTTCATGCATATTTGCCTTCACTAACCTCCCCAGCATGCTCTTCTGGGCCCATACACATCTAGTCTAGTCACTTAGCAATATATTTTGTCAGCTCCATAGTATTGCTTTCCCCTAAACACCCCCTAAAATGTGTACAAATGTTATGTGTGTGCTTAAATTCATGCAGAGTGCCAGAGGTTTTTTTTTTTGGTGGGCCAAACTCATTAGGAACCCCCTCCCCTAACTGCTAGGTCAGCTGATAACAATCCTCTATCTGCTGACTTTGCCAAACCCAATACACACTATACCTACCTCTTTTGTGGTCAGATTTATGGATGAATTCACCAAAGCATGCAGTGCAAGGGCCTGCCTCAATACTTTCAAATGCTACTGTTTTCATTTTTTTTTCTCCTATTATTATCTTGACAGGTAATAGCAGAATGTAAAAATGTGCTTCCATTTGTTCATTATTTTTTATTTTTTTGTATTATTACCTGTCCGGTGGGCTGTCAATAGTGTAAGTAAGGAGGGTCTGGCCAAAGTATCACAAAGTATCACACATTATTTATGCATGCGGCTCTGAATGAAGCGGACAGGGTTACCTGTCAAAAACATCCCCCCCTATTTTTTTGCAATGGGCCATTGGATGGGGGGAATGGGAGGGGTGAGGAATCTGATAAGGGGACCTTATACTTTTGGCTTTAAATACTCATTTCCAAAAATGTTATACTGATCTTGGGCAAAAATGATTGTGTCTAATCTGCTTTCAATGTTGATGTGCAAAATTTTTTTTTTTCTTGTTTAACTCCACAGTTTCCTTCAGCCCCACAGGAATGGCAGACTGTGGCCTCCCACTTTGCCATCCATTGGAACTTTACCAATTGTGGAGGTGCAATTGATGGGAAACATGCTCGCATCATCCCACCCCCCAACTCGGGGTCCTACTATTATAATTACAAGGGGTATAATGATGTTGGCGGTGGTGTCAGCGACATATGACTTCCTGTATGTGGACGTGGGTAAAAATGACCGGATGTCAGATGTTGGAGGGATCGCACAGACGGATTTCTACTGGCATCTCCAGAGTGGCAGTCTGGGCTTGCCATCTCCAGAGGAGAAGGTGGAAGGACTCCCCTTCGTCTTCGTCACGGATGAGGCATTTGCTCTGGCAAACCATCTGATGTGGCCTTTCTCAATGAGGACCTTCACCCCAGACCAGAGGGTCTTTAATTTCTGGCTGGCCAGAGCCAGAAGAGTAGTGGAGAACACTTTCGGGATAATGGCCAGCTGGTTCCGCCTATTTTTGACTCCAATCCACATGGCGGAATATAAACTCAATCATATTGTGCTTTCGTGCTGCATTCTGCACAATTTTTTGAAGAAAGACTCACCAAACTATGTGGCCTCAGTTGGGCCGGACACAGACTTACCTGAAAATGCCAACCTGATGGCCCTTGAAGTTGGCCGTCCTGGCTTGCCCCCCCCCCCCCAAAGCGCCCGCAAGGTCAGAACAACATATATGGAGTACTTTGTGGGTAGTGGGCCATTGATATGCCAGACAATGTCTGAGAGGCATTTTTTAAATACATTTTTCTTTTAAACTGCAATAATCTTTGTTTTCATTTACTGCTTGTTTTTTTTTTAGGTGTCTCCTAGCTTTTTTTGGAGCCTTTTCTTTCCACAGTGCAAACCCAATTTCTGTGTTAGATGAGGTGACAGTCTCATCTTCAGATAATAATATTATTATGTTGTGGGTCTGCTACACACACCTTGTTTTTGTTGTTAATGTATGTAATGCATTACTGACAAAATATTGCTCATTTTCAGCACCATGACAGAAATTTGTGGAGTCATGAAAATGGCATGATTGAGGCAAATTATAAAGCACCGTGAGTGTTATTTACTAAAGGCAAATCCACTATGCTTTACAAGTGCTCTGCAAAAGTGCACCCGAAACTGCACTTGGAGTGCAAAGTGGATTTGCCTTTAGTAAATAACACCCATTGTCACAGAAAACAACAACTTTACTACAAATACTGCTTTTGCACATTGAAAAAGGAAGCCACACATTGTTCATAATTAAACTTTTTACTTAAAGCACATTCACATGTGCGTTTAAAAAAGGGTTTTACAACAAACCAACATATTTGGTGTATATAACATTATTTTTGGTAACATTAATATAACTTGCAGTTTTTTGTTTAAACAGGCATGTATCAAAGCATAACATACACAACTGAGGAACTTACAACGTTCAACTTTGAAAAGTGAACACAATATCAGACATGAGTATGTACAAACTGTGTTGATATTGCCTTCATTACATGGGGTGTCACCCCTGTAAAAGCCAAATTTGGAAGATGCACACAAATTGTGAATCAAACTGGGCATTTTCCTCCTGATCCCATGCCTAATGTCAACATGTGCTATCTCCCATCATGGGGATCAATGTACGTGTTTTGGGGGTGCAACCCCTTCATCTCAGCCACTTTAGTAGCAAGGAAGGGGTTGCACCCACAAAACGCATACATTGATCCCCCATGATGGGAGATAGCACATGTTGACACACTGTGAGCATCTTCCAAATTTGGCTTTTCTAAAAATATAAAA
This sequence comes from Lithobates pipiens, assembly GCF_037356315.1. NCBI lineage: Eukaryota > Metazoa > Chordata > Amphibia > Anura > Ranidae > Lithobates > Lithobates pipiens. The sequence goes on from NW_027507764.1 coordinate 211,477,242, forward strand.
GTGTTTTTTTTAAATGAAAAAGGATGCTAGCTAGTTTTGGGTGTTTCAGATTCTCCCTAAAACATCAATGATGTTCTTCATTTTTTGTTGAACATCATTGATGTTTTTCTTGATATTATCTAAATCATGATTGCACCCCATTATCTCCCTGATGATGATCTGGGCACTTTCACTGGTAAAATGCGATTAGTCTTCCACAAAATCCATATCACCTAAAAATAAACCAAAAAAACACTGTGTATTATAGATACGCAGGCATACATTGATTAGCTTACCTGAAGCTGTGGTCACTCACCTGTTGTGGTGCCAATTTCGCCAATTTCTACAATCTCTCCTTCCTCCTCAGCTTCTGGTGTTGGTATTTCCCCTTCTTTGGGAGGTGTGGGGTCCCAGGTGTCCTCAGACGTCCTGAGTCTTCTCTCCCCTTTGAGAATGTAAAAAAGGAATACTTAGCACAAAGATATTTGAGGGCAGAAATAGGAATATGAAACATTGCTTGGAAGTGTCATACAATTGTGTTTTTTGGCATTATTTATGACACTTTCTAAAGCTGGAATACTTACCTGTTTGTAAAAGTTTGACAGATGGAGACACCCCTATAGTATCCACTGGAGCACGTGTGTGTGTGTGTGTAAAAAGGGTGTTATGGTGTCCCACATTAGTGCTCCTGAGTCCAGATATGTAAACAGCTGCTGAGTATCCTCTCCTTTACACCAAATCAAGTTTGCATTTCATTCTATTACAAACCCCTCTAGACAACAAACTTCCTTTGACTAGAAATAGGCCTGAACAAATGTAGTTAAGTACAGCTTGCCAAAACATCGTCTTTGGAGTGGGCGAACAAACGATGTTTATTACAAACGATTGAACCCATGAACATGACAGTGGCCATTTTAAACTGTACAACATTAAATCAAAGCACAGGGAGCAGTATGCAAGCAATAATAATAATATGAACACAGGACAACTACTTACTTTTTTGAAGAATTCGCTTGATCCTTCTGTACTGATTGTACTCCCTCAGTTTCAGGACTGACCAGCGTTTCCTCATTTGATCCTTGGATCGTCGTACCCCAAAATTCTTTTGAAGACTCTTCACAACTTTAGTCATGATCTTGGCCTTTCTGATATTTGGGTTTGTGTAAGGTCCATGCTTCCCATCATAGCCGTTCCTCTTCAATATGTCCACCATCTCCATCATCTCTCCAAAAGACATATTTGAGGCCTTAAATCTTCTCCTCCGAGATCGGGGCGTTTCTGGCTCCGGGCTTTCCTCGTCCTCCTCCTCGTTAGTGTAATTATTAGTGGGCACCTGCTGTGTCTCCGCCATCTGCTCTCCCCACTGCGCCAAAAGAAAAGGGGTGGGGACTAGATTAGAAAGAACACCAGGGGCAGGTGGAGTTTCACGCATGCGCACTGTATATAAAACGCAACGCGCGTGCGTCGTACGTACTATCTGTGAGCGGAGGAAGGAGCTGAAGCACCAATCATTAGAACGAAGGTACAATTTTAACTTGATACATCACTAGCCTATACTGCTTCTAGATTGGGGCTTATATTGGGACAAGATTAGGAGAGTTAAGGGTAAGGGTTTGTCTTGTGCTGTGTCTTGCAGAGAATATGGATCCCTTCAAGGAACCACATTTTCTGGGGCTAATCATTAATATGCTCAGGGAGCTGCTCTGCCTGTGGCAGATGAACAACCCCTTTTATAAGGACCTAAGAAAGAGGAAGGCAGTGCTGCAGAAACTGCTTGCTTTGGTGAAGATCATGGTCCCCATGGCAGACATGACCTATGTGATGACCAAAATTGGTGCCCTGAGGAGTACATATCTGAGGGAGCGCAATAAGTTCCAGGAGTCAATGAGATCAGGAGATTCAGATGACATATATATCCCCAGGATGTTGTACTATGAGAGGCTGCATTTTCTGGCAGACCAGAGGGGACCCAGGCCAGCACTCTACAGTCTTCCTTCAAGGCTTCCTTCACCCCCAGCTGAGGCTTCCAATGTCCAACCTGGGCCTTCCAGGCAGCAACATGTGGAGGGGCCCAGCTTGAGACAGGTATAGCATTGTTCAACATATTTCCTGTTGTACATTTAATGATGTTAACTAGATATTATTATTGATCAGTAAGTTGTGATTTCACAAAGTGGTTTACATATCAATAGACAGTAGTGACCAAAAATGAGTGGGACAGGAATGAAAAATGCTGGACTCAGAATGATAGTCTGTTCTATTTGTTAACATTCAACTTGCAACAGTCATGAGCTGAAAATTGTGTGATTGATGACCAAAAAACTAAAACTATTTCCCATTTTCATACACAGGAAGACCTCAGTCGGGGGGAGGCTTTGGCAAGTGGCAGTCGGGAGGAGGCTGTGGCAAGTGGCAGCCAGGAGGTCGACCATCGCCCTCCTCCTCCTCCACCTCCTGCCAGAACTACATGAGCAGAGCCACAGCCTGGAAGGAAGACTGGAGGGAAGTGCCTAAGGAAGACCAGAGAGTGATGGCCTGGGTTCAGTCTGGTCTGACAGAAGATGCAGGCTTTTGTATGACCACAGACTGGGGACTTAGATGTCATCTGCTCTCCCTGATCTCTTGGACTTCTGGACCAGACTGTTCTCCCTTTAGATATGGACTCCTAAGGCCACCAATTTTGCATTTAAATAATTGATGTGTGCCCTGGCGGCCAAAGGCTTTCCCAAACTGACCAGTTTCTCCAGCATTGCCTTCCTGTTTATTTGTTTGACACCTAATAAAGATTTTTTTGGGTTCAAGAAATACTTGGCTATGTGTTTTACTTCAAAAAGGACAGTTTATTTGTGAGTAGGAAGGTACATTTCACAAATACAAAGTCAAATTAACAAGGGGCACCAACACCAAACAACCTCCTCTAGATTAAAAAATAAAACAATAAAATAAAAAGATAATAATGGTGGACCTCAAATTATATTATATATATTATTATAAAATTATAGCAAACCGCATATCTCCCCTGCTCACGACCTTAATTTCCACTGACCAGGTAGGCTTTGTACCTGGCCGTGAGACCAGAGATAACACTATAAAGGCATTAAACATCCATCATTGGCTAACCTCTACAAAAACGAAAGGATTCTTTCTCTCATTGGACGCGGAGAAGGCGTTCGACAGGGTGGCGTGGGATTATATGGTTGCTGCCCTGACCCACTTGGGATTCCCACCACGTTTGCTTCAAATGATTATGCTTTTGTATTCCACCCCCACAGCCAAAATAAGAGTAAATGGCCGCCTGTCGAACGCCTTCTCCATCGCTAATGGTGCCCGTCAGGGTTGCCCCCTTTCCCCAATTATTTTTATCTTGAAGCTAGAACCCCTCCTCTGAATGTTACGAGGTAACACGGACATTAAAGGAATTGAGATCAAAGACAAAACCTATAAACTGGCCGCTTACGCGGATGACATATTACTTTTTCTATCAGAACCCGTTACAACCATCCCCAATTTGCTTAGCGACTTGACTTTCTTTCACTCTATTTCCAATCTGAAAATTAACTTTGAAAAATCCAGGGCCTTAAACATAACTACACCCGAACCAGTAATATCCCAATGCAAACTCAACTACCCATTTCAATGGGAACGCCACGCCCTGTTATACCTGGGTATTCATATTCCTACTGATCTATCAACTTTATATGACCACAACTTTAGCCCGACACTCCTGAAAATAAAGGACGACTTACTAAATTGGCATAAGAATTCCTTTTCCTGGTTCGGAAGAATAGCCATTGTCAAAATGACCGTACTCCCTAAACTGTTATATTTATTCCAAGCTATTCCCATCACTCTCCCGAAAATCTTTTTCCAGACTTACAAAAAAATGTGTAGAGACTTCATATGGTCCCACAGGTCCCCAAGATTAAGCTGGGCTAAACTTGTTCTCCCCAAGCCTAGAGGTGGCCTAGGTATGCCCGATCTTCACACATATAACAATGCCACGTTGCTTACCAGAATCGTTGACTGACATATCCACCATAAAGAAAAGGCTTGGATCCAATTAGAACAGGATATGACCCACTTACCCTTGGTGAACCTCCCGTGGATATCCACACAAGCTATTCCTTACACATGCAAGAACCATCCCCTGATAAACTCCTCTCTACAAGCACTACAACGGACGCATCGCTCTCTTCACCTCACACCGCCACACGGTCCCATGACCCCCATTTCAAACAATCCAGATTTCCCCCCCGACATTACCAGATGTGATCTCCAAAAACCACTCACTCAATACCGTGCCCATCAATTTTTTGAACAAGGAAACCTATTGTCACATCCAGCTCTGATTGTAAAATTTCCCGAACTCCGAATACCCTTCTTCAAATTTTTACAACTCCGGCATTTTTTCAATTCGTACAACCCACCCTCCAAGTGGTTTAGACAACTTACCCCATTCGAAACCTTATGCAACAGAGACACACCGCAAAAACATCTGATATCCAACATAGTATCCCTTTTAAATTCAGACGCAGCTACACACTCACCGGCTTTACTGAGATGGGATGCTGATCTCCTCACCAATTTGACTGAAGGAGATTGGTCTCAGATTTATGCTCACACACATAAAGGCACGGTAAATGTTTCGGTACAAGAAAACAGATATAAACTTTGCTCGCGTTGGTATCGTACCCCAGATAGAGTACATCAATTGTTCCCCAGTGTCCCACCCACGTGCTGGAGATGTGGCGCAGATTTTGGATCATTTCTACACATCTGGTGGGATTGTCCCCTACTCCAACCGTTCTGGAAAGAGATCCATATTTGTTACATCACACACCGATAGCGCAACGCACTTATCGCAAATCTTTATCCCTACACCTGATAAACTCAGCCACGTTATGCATTCCCAGACATTGGAAATCCTCCACGCCTCCCACTTTAGAAGAATGGTACCACCAAGTTGACAGGACTGCAGAAATGGAGAGGCTTATCCACCAAGCCCAAGACAGACACACCAAATTCTCTACTATTTGGGCATGTTGGCTTCATTTCCGATCCTCCACACGGTCTACTACTCCCTCACCCCATCTTCCCTGATACACCATAGTGCACCTAAGCCTCCAAGATAACGACATGATACCTCCCTATATACGGCTCAGGCCCGTCACTACCCTTTAGCTCTTCCACTCAGCCTATTAACCCTTTACCCCCCATACATTACCTGGAGGTGACCTCTCCCTGAAAGCTTCTTATACCCCCAGTCAGGTCTCTCAATTTCTACCACCTTACTGTTCCACCCATGCTCTCCTTCCTATGGAACAGATCTCTGCTCCAGAGCGGCTAAATTACACAATACAGTATCTACGCATTATCCTCTCTTGCCGTACAGGCAGTGGACGATCCGCTACTAATTAAATGACTGCCACTGGTAACCTTTCCTACCCCCGTTGATTGCTTTTTTCAACTATAGGTCCGCTGGTTGTTCCCCCCCACTCACAGATTGTGCCCCAAGGGGGTGAGTGGACGGGGAACAACCCCCTTAAAAATCCTGCATATTAGACATGTTCTTGAGTTGATATTTGAATAACTCTCCTACTATGATTAAGCTCTGACCTGCTTATGTCTACTTATCTATATGCAATTGTTTATGTTTTTCTAATGTTTTATTACATTTTGGCTGACTACTATACCATTGCACTTTCTATTTGTACCACCATACTTTCTGAATGTGCTTTATTCTGTATTTGGTTTTATGTATATCTGCATTAACTCAATAAAAATATTTGAAACAAAAAGATAATAATGGTGTTGTGGTAAGTTGACACACAAAACACACCAAAAAAATTACGAAGATGAGCAAAATGTCAAAAAAGGAGATCTTGGTTAAAAAAGCAACTACAAAATGTAAACAAAAAAAAATTATTCAGGAGATCTGACGAATAAAAATATTCTATTCATGAAATCAAGAAAAAGAATAAAGAAATACATTTTGGAGAAGTGTGTGTGAATATGAGCAGCAACTTTATTCTTCTAGCATTATAAAGAAAAAGAGAATGCTCTGCATTAAACAATTTTTAACATTGCAGCGTGATGAATGTGCTATATCAATTACGAACGCTAGGTTTACCTGACAGAGCGCTTCCATCTCAGAATTTATTCTGAGCATGCGTGGCACTTTGTCCGTCGGAATAGGCTACAGACAATCGGAATTAACACGCATCGGATCATGTTGTCGGAAAATTTTAGATCCAGCTCTCAAACTTTGTTGGTCGGACATTCCGACGGAAAAAGTCTGATGGAGCCCACACACAGTCGGACATGCGACAACATGGTCCGATCGGAAATTTTCCGTCTGAATTTCCAACCGTATGTACAAGGGCTAATAGGTCTTAATTGTTTACTAGATATGTTTTTACATATGCCAATACAAAGAATATTATAAAAAAAAATTGATGTCAGAGATTGGTAGGTAATTATTCACAATTCCTACAAGTAGTCATTTCTGCTACAGGGGGAAATACCAGCTTGTGGTGCCAAGGGCATACTTACTTTTTTCACAGTACACCTTTATAAATATATTGCTATTTTTGTTTAATGAAAGTGGCGATTTTTTTACCTGTGTTCTGATGCAACTATATCACCTTAATCTGTAGGCAATGTTTGAATAAAGATGTAATGTTTATCTGTTCCAATATGTTGAAAAAAGTAAAAATTTGCATTGAGTGTACTTTAGTAGTTGATTCGTTTGTAATATGGTAGTATGTTCAAGGATTGGTGGTATGCTCAGGATTGTGAGTTTTGTTGAAGACTAGGGTTTTAATTAAGTCAGTTTATATGAGTCTGTCTGCGGCATTTCCCTTTCCTCTTTATCAATATGTTAAGTTGGATTGGCAGGACATAAAGTGTGTGTGTTTGATTGTATAATAGTACAATTAGAATGTGTTTTTTTATCTTTTTGATTTAATTGACGGTTCCTGTCAAAAAACCAAGGTGTAAACCCTGCTCCTATGTATGACATATTTCTCTGTGAGTGGAGTCTAAGTGGTAGCTGTTGTTTGACCAGGGATCCACTCCAAGAAGTTTGAACTTACCTGCTGGCTACCCATAATTTGTCTACAAGTACTTAAAGAACACAGAAGAGGGCTGGTGCTGAGTAGTGGGAAATTGAAGTGAGAGCGTGAGATGTGGGTTCATCAAAGACTTTAGGGCAGCTTGTGGAGCAATGGTGACTGTGGGTGCAGTGGAAGTCAAGCAGAGGTGCAGCAGTAACTGGGCTATAGATGCAGGGGAGACAAGAATACAGTGAAGACTTTGGCTGTGGGTGCAAAAACGACTTTTGTTGCAGGTGAAAGAGAGCCTGTATTGCAGGTGCAGTGGAGACCAGGTTGGGGTGCAATGAATGCTTAGGGATTGCAGGTGAAAGCTAGGGTGCAGACTTAGACTGTGTACAAACAGCAACTTGGTAGCTCAGGGAGTGTTCAACATTGTGTTTGAGCAGTGACTGCGCATCCCACTTGAGTTCAAATAGAAGGAGCAGTCATGTGCCACATCATGTAATGTGGCCGTGACACTGTGGCTAAAACCTAGAAGTGCCTGTGGCCAAGGGAGATAGAGGAGGTGTCAGCACTGGAACACAGGAGGTAAATGAATGTGACAGTTCCTAAAAAGACCTCCAGTTACAAAAAGTGTTTGTTTTCTTAAATATAACCTTGCCCCTTTTTAGTTTTGATTGGCTGCTGTATCAGTAGATTGGAATACACTTAGTTTCAGCTATCCTGGGAGACCTCCTATAAAACTGCAGGTGTTCAACGTTAGCAAATAGTTGCAGTTATATGTATGGGCTTTTGGCAGCTACTAGGGCTATTTCCTGAGATTGAAAAATGATTTTCTACCTTAAACAGTGGTTTTACATTACTGGAATGTTGAGGAAATGGTTTGGCTCCCATCAAACGGTATTTACATTTTTTGTTTTTATGCGTTGTAACGATTTTATGGTTTGATTAGTTTATAGTATGATGTAAAGCAAGGTATCTGGATTGGTAATCTTGGAATTTTTAAACAATGAACCTCATAATACAAAAGTCAGACAGTTTTATATTGTGTAAAACAAGTGGAATGTTAGGTTCTTTTGTAGTACATTTAGTAGTGTTTAAAAATGAGCAGAATGTATTTAATAAAATGGCTATTAATGACTATAATTTAGTGTAGGATATACATGCAATTTCCAAAATCAACTATATAACTTTAGACTTCTCTAAACATACGGATCTATAAAATAGTGTTAATGTGAGTTATTTTTTGGTTTAAACACACACTTGAAATTCTCCTTGGAAATGTAACAAAGATAACTTTTATAAAACTCCCAGTTAGCATGGAGTTACAACTTCCACAGCTAGGAGATGGCAAAACATTTTAGTTTATAGTCTAGGTAGTCTAGGACTAAAAGGAGATATTGTTTAAAAATCAGTTATAATGTAATTTAAAATAATGGTAAAAATCTTATGCGTGAGAATGTCTGTTGGAAGATTGTCCACAGGGAAGTAGAATGCTGTTGGTCCTTCATTTCACAGTCTACACAGATTGTAAAAATTGTCAGAACTGCTGGCATTCGCCAGCTTTATGTTGGCTGCAGTGTCACAGTGGCCAATTGAGACCAATTGAATCATGAATTTGGAGTCTTGCTGATGAGTGCTTTTGGAAGCACTAACAAAAAGCTCTCAAGGAGCTAAACCAGATTTGCCACCCCGTTTCTTTCTCTCATTGTAAAACTTTTGTCATATGTGAAACATTGAAAATACATCTACGATTGTTTAATGCAGAAGTAATTGAGGTATGGATTTTTGCTGCTAGAAATCATATCTATCTATCTATCTATCTATCTATCTATCTATCTATCTATCTATCTATCTATCTATCTATCTATCTATCTATCTATCTATCTATCTATCTATCTATCTATCTATCTATCTATCTATCTATCTATCTATCATGTAATGTTAACTTCTATACCCAGGTTTCTACACAAATCATCTTATTAATTAAAACCTACAGAATTACAGATGTCACTTCTGTAATGCTTATTGAATATGTTTCTAAATGTTATCAAAAAAGATTATATTCTTATAATCTTCCATTATTCTATTTATTCCTTTCATTCATCAATCCTCACTAATCTACTTTATATGACTGAGTGGAAGCTGAATTCATGGGCAACTTTCAAACAAATGAAATGAAAAATATATACACAGATTATAGTGCAGTATTGTTAGACCATGATAAAGATATTTATATCCTATTTGAAGAAGGAATTTTGTTCAGATAAATAAATATGCTGTCACCAAAACTGGATACTGCAAACTGACACTGTGCATGCGAATAATTTATCCTAGTGCATTCCTTTGGGTATCTATGGTGGATTGCCCTTGATGTGTGTGTGGTAAAAAGTATCCACAATCCTAACTAAACTGACCCTTATTGGGGAAAGTGTAGAGTAAAGGCCCAAAAGGAGGGGAATGACAAAAAATGTCCACCATGTAAGATTGAATCCAGTTGAATATTTCACTTTTTGGGGTTGTCATGACATAACAAAACAAACTTGGACCACTTCATCAATTTTTTTTTGTGGGCTGTAGTCTTTTATGGTAAGCCTTTTTACAAAAAGACATGAGTTTGCAAAGAGATGTCACTTGTGTGATTGCGCTTTCATTGTCTTATCAGTAGGCTGGTTGGTAACAAAAATTGTTAGAGAAAATAAAGTGGTTAGCACCCTATCTATGCTTCCTAGAATAGGTTTCTGGATCAAATGACTGGCTGAACAAAATTAGAAACTCTTTAGCAGGTACCACAGTTTGATCACATGCAGAAATGCTAGCTGGCTTGCTGTTAAATGGACATATCTCTGTTGAATAATGAGATAAATAAGTACAAATCCACTTTGCACTACAAGTGCACTGAAAGTGCACTTGGAAGTGCAGTCACTGTAGATTGCTGTAGATCTGAGGGGAAGCTCTGAAATTAAGGGAAGATCTGCTGATTTTATCAACCAATCATGGGCATAAAAAAATGCTGTTTTTTATTTTCCCTGCATGTCCCCCTCAGATCTACCATTACTGCACTTTCAAGTGTACTTGCAGTGCACTTGTAATGCAAAGTGGATTTACCTTTAGTAAATAACCCCCTATATGTATTGGTACAAAGAGGATTATATGTAAATAATTGGTGCCTGTGTACATACAACTTTTTGCACCCTTAAGTCTTAAATAGCCTGCCCTCCTGGTACGACCCTACTCAACAAACTATTACTGAAAATGTTTGGCCAGTGACTGCATTCAGTCAGATGCAGTCATTATTTGGGTGCTGTCTAAACAAAATAGCCAGCTGGGAAAATTTCTCCCTCCATCCTGTTTAGTGGGGATGGAGAAATATAGACATGTGACAGTGGCAGCTGGTGCTCCAAATTTTTTGGGGGGGGTGCATACGAACTGAAAGATTTCTGAAAAATACTGAAACAAAAACTTCAATTGCAGCCACTGTGCCCATCATATGCAGACTCTTTACCCAGCAAAATCAGGCAACTGTGCCCGTCATAAGCAGCCAACTATGCTTATTCATTTGCTTTGCTAACACACCTGGGTGCACTGTGAGCGCAATGCTTTGTTGCTCGCAGTGCACCTTTTTTGATGCCTATTAGAGCCAAAAATACCCCCCGCCATTGTAATTCAGGTGCCCAAAAAGGGGCTGGGCACCTGAATGGGGGAAGTCTACAGCGGCCGTAGACAGATTAATGCAATGCATGAATCTATCCATAGTACACAGAGGCAAGCAGGCCCTCCTGTCCGCAAACCCAAGCTAAAGGAAGATGGAATTTAGAAAGTAAATGCTACATTATGCTGTGGTTGAACTGGATGGACTTGTGTCTTTTTTCAACCTGACTAACTATGTTACTATTAACTATCTGCCCTTGCTTAATATGGCTATGGCTATGACAAGAAATCAAGAAATGCTGGGGGGGGGGGGGGGGGCGGGGGGGCGGTTAAAATGATTAAAAAAAAAAAAAAAAGACATGGATGGGTGAGTTTGCTTTGTATATTAAAAATGAATTAAAGTGGATGTGAACCCATTGTCATCCTTTCCAAACTACTGCCATAGGGGTTATCTATAAGGATATACATGCCTCCTGCATGTATCTTTACCTGTCAAATGACTCCCCTCTGTCTGCTATGAGACCCGAAAAACTGCATATTCTGTGGGTGGGTCTGTTGTCTGGGTGGAGTCGTGATGTCAGTAGACTCCCCGCCCACCTCAACACTCCCCTTGTCAATATGCATATTCTCCTGTGTATTTCTTACACTGAACTTCTGCTATGATCTCTAACAACCAGTGAAAAGACAGGAAAGTAACCACATGACTTCAGCATGCCAAATCATGCTGAGGTGGGGAACATCCAATCCTGGCAGAGAAGCAGAAGAAAGGAGTGGGAGGAAATAAAAAATAATGCATGTCTCTTAGGCTAGTGCACAAGATATGTAAATCACCTGTCACTCACAGCAAGGGGGAGGATTTGACAAAGTTTTTCTCTGTTTGTCAAGTTTTATCTCACTGAAAAATAAAAGAGGATTGCTCAGAGATGGATTAACTCTTTGTGGCAAGACTGGGCTCAAATGATATGAAATCTTATACTCTACATTATGACATCCATTTTTTTTTTCGGGTTTACACTTTAAGACTAACATTTTCACTTTGTAGTGTTCAGATACAGTTACCTTCTGTTTTAAGCTGGCCATATGCCTATAGTTTTTTCCATTCAGTCTGTAGGCTGAGCAAGAGATATTTGACAGATCCTTCCACCCATGCTAAACAATGCAGATGGTGAATCCCCCTGTTGGCTATTGTATTCTGACAGCCAGCTCTAGGCACTGATCGCTGTATAAATGTGAATGGTCCCAAAATCGAGCCAAAAGTGTCCGATCTGTCCGCCATAATGTTGCAGTTAGGATAAAAATCACCGATAGCCACCATTACTAGTAAAAAATTAATTATTAATACAAATGCCATAAAACTATCCCCTATTTTGTAGACACTATAACTTTTGTGCAAACCAATCAATATTCGCTTATTGCATTTTTTTTTACCAGACATATGTATAGGAATACATATCGGCCTAAACCGAGGGAAGAAAAATGTTTATATATTTTTTGGGGATATTTATTATAGCAAAAAGTAAAAAAGAATGCGTTTTTTTCACAATTGTCACTATTTTTTTGTTTATAGCGCAAAAAAATAAAAAACACAGAGGTGATCAAATACCACCAAAAGAAAGATCTATTTGTGGGGGAAAAAAAGGATGTCAATCTTGTTTGGGAGCCTTGTCGTACAACCATGCAATTATCAGTTAAAGCGATGCAGTGCCGAATCCCAAAAAGTGCTCTGGTCTTTGGGCAGCCAAATGGTCCGGGGCTTAAGTGGTTAAAAAGTGGTTAAAAATTAAGGGTTAAAACATTTCTTAATTTTTGATTGTTAACCCCTTGATTCTCTCAGTCAGGATCAGCACCAAATAAGAGTAACTGTGATTTTAACTAGCTGTAATCACAATGTTTTTATTTAACCATTTGTATATGAGAAATAAAGATTAATTATATTTTAACTTCTTGGTATATATATTCATTAAACCCTATAAGGTACAGACAAAGTCCCACCCCACTCAACTTTGGGCTTCTGGTAAGAAGTAATTCTCTACACAGCTGAGGTAGATTTAGCACAATCTTTTCTATACCAACATTGAAGATTCATCTTACTTGTGGATGGACTTTATTTACTTAATTTGCACAGGTGGATGTCACATATATTTCAGTTATACATATATGATTGGACATTATGCATTTCCCACTTATATATATGTCACATACATTTAGTCACTTGGCTTAGCCGATTCCTGATTACTTACTATTTGTTGGTTTGAAGTTTTTTCATTCTCTGTGTGTTTGTGCATATGAGATTGATGGCTCTAGTTTATAACACATATAGATGTTTATATTCAAGTAAAATTTTGGATTACCCCCACAATCGGTGCGTTAGTGTAGTGGTCTACGTGGTCTACACGCGTTTCGCGCAATTCTAGTTTTCTTTCTATTACTGCAAGATTACAGTTTGCCTTTGAACATACAGGCAAAGATCAGATCATCTGGACTGGAGCAATGTGCTGTGGACATGTGAATCAAAGACTTATTTGGCCATAGGTACAATAGACATTTTTGGTGCAACTTAATACAGCATTTCAGAAGAAGAACCTTGTACCAACTGTAAAGCAAGGTTGTGAAAATATTATGGTTTGGGGTTTCTTTGCTGCTTCAGGGCTAGGGCAGCTTTCAGTAATCAAGTCAACTATAAATTCTGCATTCAAAGAGTGATTAATGAAAATGGGAGGTAATTGTTAGACGGTGGAAGGTGGATCTTTTAACACAATTATGATCTGAAACACACTAGAATAAATGTAGTGTTATGGGCTCGCCTAGTCAAAGCCCTGATATGAATCCTATTGAAATGTTGTCATTGGGGATGATAGGGCAGTTAATGCAAGTAAACTCACAAACATTGTGAGACTTAAGGAATTTTGAATAAGGAAGTGGTTAAAATTTTTGCAAAGTGGCTAAAAACTGGTGGAAATTTGTTGTAAATGCTTAAAGAAGGAATTGTTGCAAAAGGGGCAATACCAACTTCTGAGGCCAAGAGAATACTATTTTCACAGTAAACCATTGCATCTATTTATATATTTAAATAACTGTAGCAACATTTTCATTGTGTATTTATTCAAATATATCACCTAGGCACTCTTTGAATGAAGATCTAATGTTTTCAGTTCAAATTTGTTGAAAAAGTCAGCTTCCATAGGGTGTATCTCATTTTTTCACATCTCACATACTCTATATAAGGTATTTATATTAACCAAGTTAACCACACTGTTATGAAATAAATTGCTGCTGACTTTCATAATTAATACTATAGTCTATTTTAGTGTGCATACATTATCCAAAGTTTAAGTGTAGGCAAACAGCTGAATGCACAGTTGATATATGCATGAGTCAACTTTCCTGCCAAATTGATTGTTATACTGGCACTACAGGAGGTTCTGACCATATACATTTCTGTAATGCTAGTTGAAGCAATACAGCTTGGTCAAGACTGTGATTGGATGGTGAAGTAACAGTAGCTCGCGGATCTCATTGCAATATCCTCCAATCTGAAAACTTGATTTGTTAGAATCAACGCAGCAAAGCCTGACTGGTTTGCATTCCTCTCTAAATGTATCTTGACACAGATCAAGGACAAATTAATATACAATTTAAAACAGTTTAATGCAAAACGTTATTAAATAAAGTTTTTCTTTATCTGCCTATATTTTACATTTTAACAAAAATACTGTATTAAATGCCATCTGGTAGCTTCATCATAGGAACATATGGAGAAAAGGCTTAGCTTGTCACTGCTAGTCTGGAGATGAAAGAACTTCTAGCCACAGTTCCAATTCACCCAAAACTAGAAATTCAGTTTTGAATTCATGGAGTTATTGCTTAGAGCATGTGTCTCATTGCAGTGAATGGGGTTCTATGGTGTATGTTCTATATAGGCACTGTGCACTATAGAGCTTGTTTCTGCTTTACATCATCATATATCTATTTTGTCGGTGTTTGTTGCGCATTCCATATTGCTCTCTTATTGTGCACAGCATCAGTTTTTCTTTAACACTCATCCCATGGGAGTCTTTTTTGTTAAGTTGGAGAGCAAAGTTCAGATGAATTAAATAAAGACAAACCCAGCTGCAGATCTGCTCAGTATAGGTAATCTCATTTTAGTACCAAGGCTATATAAAAGTACTGTTGAGAAGATTGGCTGATAAAGCAGAACTATGCATGTAACTGATTTAACAGGAACAATTTAAATTTATCAGATATATGTAAAAATAGCAATGCTCATATCAACTGTGAGAAAGAAGGAACCCCAGATCCCATATAATTTATATCTAATAATGTTCTCTGGAAATGTTTTTTTGTACTATTCTTTAAATTAATGTTGACTTGACTTTGACTCTTAAAGTTACAAAACAGTAATGTGTAATATGTATTATTACATTCTTTAATACAGTTTTAAAAATCTATTTAACTCTTTTGTTTGGTTAGTCTTTATACTTTAAAACATATATGCATTTGCTTCTAACATTCATTATGGTCCTTACTGAGTAACTGATATATTAGTTGTATCCAGGGCGGCCCGTCCATGCGCATGGCCTCTAATCTACATGCAGGGCGCCGGATGCATGGATTTCAGTTTTTTTTATTTTATTTATTTCTGACATTTTTAGAGCCTGAGGCTAATTGGCACTGCGCCCTAAGCCCACCCTGTTGTGTGACAATAGTGAATTAATATTTGCTATTGTCTTCCTGATTCTCCTCCTGGCCTTCCCGGATCCTCCTGGAGCGAGGAGCAGCAGCCCCAGATCCATGTCATCTTCCTCCTCACAGTAATGCCTCTAAACCCCTGCCTTCCTGTCCATCTCCCAGGGGGTAGTGGCGGTGGTGCGAGTGAGGGGGGCAGGTTTGTTTGCACCCCCTGCAAATAATTAAGCAACAGTTGCTACTGGATGTATCTTTCAAGTCAGTGGTCTGTATCACAAGGCCAGTGTTAATGATGGAGATTAGGGTGCTATTTGAACCTAAACTGTATTTTCAGTAATGAGACTTTCCTGGGGTGACCACCATCCTATCTGTTGGCATAACTAGCTGCTGACATTTTGATTGATCTGAGATGAACCTCTGACTGCTTACTACCAACAGCCCCCCTAGCCCCCCTATGTAATGTGTATAAGAAGCAGCCCCTAAATAGGCTTTGTTTTAATGCAGGTGGCTTCATCATGAATGTATTATCATTTATTACGTTCCCAGGGGCACTTGACATATATTTTGTTTTAAACCTTTGGTATTTTGAGTGCTGGCTCACACCAGCGCGATGCGGGAACCAGTGCGATTCCAGTGCGGGTTCCTGCATTGCAGAGAACTAAAAAGCAGTTCACACATCCCTATGTGAATCGCTGCAGATGTCAATAGAAAGTTAAGGACACACCTGCATCAGTTCACATATTGCAGTGCGAACTGCCAAATCGTGCAGGAATCGGCTCGCATGGGTGTGAGCACCCATGCGACCCGATTCCAGTGCGGACCAAAAAAAGGGTCCTGCACCATTTTGGTGCAAATGAAATGCAAATTCAGCCAAACAATTTGTATGGCTTAATTGGCATTGCACAGGCATCGCATGTGATCTGCACAGATGACGCACCAGTGTTAACCCAGCCTAAAGGATAAGTTCACCCTTTTGTTTCCTCTTAATTGCAGCTCCGCTGTGTTTCAATATACCATTAATGTACTTCGTTTTGCAGAAATTAAAAAAGCTTTCTATTTATCTTACATACCTCAGTGCCCAGCTGGCTGTATTCCTTTAGATTTACTAGAATTATGAATTATGAAATAAGAGGACCCACCTATCTCACTCTTTATTCAATCAGACAGGCCCTTGCACTACATAGTTAATGGTACTGTAGATCTGAAGGAAATTGAACAATCATATTGCATCCTGTATAGCCAGCTTTATAGAAGTACATAGGAGGGAGTGGATGGGGACACTCAGCTGTCAGACCCAGTTTTTTTGGGCATTTTCACATCTGCATGCAACAATTGCCCCAAAGAAGCTCAAGAACTTTTTTTTAGAACAGAGCATTGTGTATTTTTTACTGTGCTTTTAGTGCATTTGCAGCGCATTTCTAAAATTCAAGGCAAATGTGAATGTGAATGGAGCCTCACTGTTCTTGTGTGAACAAACCAATTTCACTTTCAGGCCTCATGCACACTTAGCGTAGCGGGAGTGCACATTTTTTTGGGGGTTTTTCCCGTGACACTTATAGGGTAGTCCGTTGATTTCAATGGTCTGCTCTACACATGGCAAAGGGGCTATGGGACATTTTGCCAAGTTGCACATTTTTTACTGCCTTTTGCAACATTTTTTACTTGTTTCACGTGGCAAAATGTGTGTTATCTTCTGTGTTTGGGGTCCCATTAATAATTAATGGCACTGAAAGCATGACTAGTTCATTTTAGGCGTATAAAGGTGGCCATACACTATACAATCTGATTGTACAATCTTTGTACAATTCCTTTTAGATCTACTAAACTATGGAATAGGAGGTCCCACCTATCTATCCTTGCACTCTGCATCCAATCAGGCACGCTCTTGCACTGCATCAGGGGTATCCAGACATGGGCCGCATGCGGCCCCAGAGTATTTAGCATGCTGCCTAGGCCCATCTGGAGGGACACTGGGGATGACATGTAAACATAGCAGCTGTGGCAGCTTACATTGACAAGCCAGGCAAATGCACACGTGGAGAGATGCCGTGCAAACCTAGTTGATGGGTGGAGGGTGTGTGCCAATGAGGTCAGCTGGTAAACTGCTTCCTGTGTTTTACTGGTTTCTATGTCCTAAATATACATACCAGGAAGAATCTAAAGCTTTCTATGGAACACAGTAAGACCCCTTTCACACTGAAGGCAGTTTTCAGGTGTTTTAGTGCTAGAAATAGCACTCGTAAAGTGCCTGAAAACTGCTTCTCATACCTTGCAGGATGGAAAAAGAAGTCCTGCAAGCGGCATCTTTTGGGCGATGTAGGAGTGCTCCTGCACCTCCCCTGCCCATTGGAATGAATGGGTAGGGGTGCCTGAAAAGCGCTTTTGACGTGCCGCAACACGGGCAGTTTTAACCCTTTTTTTGGCCGCTAATGGGGGTTAAAAGCACCGCTAAAACGAGCGACGCTTTGCCGCCAACATGGCCGCAGCTACAGTGTGAAAGTAGCCTAAGGGCTAAGGTAATGCCTTGTTCTGAAAATCAAAGAAAGCTTTTATTTTTCTGCAACTGAGGTACATTAATGATATATTGGTACATAGGGGAGCTGGATTTTAGAAGAAAAAAAAGGGGGGGAACCTAGTCTTTAACTTTTTGCAGTAGTGCTAATATCTTTTTATTAGATAAGTATATGTTTATTATTTGAACCATGTATTTAGACTTTTGTGAGGGTGGTGAATCACAGTAAGTGCTGAATGTCTTATATAAGAGATTACACTGGTCTGCAAGGAGAAAGTCCCGGAAATGAAAGTAGCTACATTTTACCAGAATTGGGTCACTAATAAAGGAAAATTAAGTCCTGAGTATTAATTGCTCCAGTTTCCAAGATACAGATAATTCAAAATTATGAGGGATGCTGTGCAATTATACTTCATAACTTTTCTGCAAAATTTGATACAGCAATGAGAATGGTGCCACATCAATCATTATACATTTATCTTTTTATTGATACCAATGACATAACTTTCCATTCATTTATTGGCTTATCATGTAACATTTTCATGCTCCCTCCACACAATTGGGACTGTGAAAGGCATTAACTTTTTCTTATTTAACCAATGATGCAGGTAAGTTGCACATGTAATGCAACAATAATGAAGGGCCCAACTCTTATCCTGATCCTTTATTTTGCATCCAAAATATAGGTGGTTAGCCTTTTTTTACCACTGCCTTCATACTGCACTTTTGAGATGCAAATGTAATTGCGCCACCAATGTAGCAGAAGTTATCTGCGTTGCTTACACAGTTTCAAGGCATCTTGGCTTCTGAGGGAAAATATCACACAACTGTTCCTTGGAAATGTTAGGCAATGACTTCCACAAGCCACCAGATGTAACTGTATGATGCATAGATCTGACCAATACAAATGTACCTTGCAATAAAAAAAAAATAGATTACAGTTATGTCTTTAGTCTCAAAGTGAAGATACATTTATACACTTCCATTTGGTACCATTTTCATTGTTTTACCGTACTTTGTTTACTTTGTTGAGAAGTTACGAGGCATCATGATCAATTATCAGACACCCCCCCCCCCGTAGGCAAATAAACTTTGTATAAATCTTTATTGTGAAATATCTTGAAAACTTTAGCCAACCAGCACCGGTATCACCTGTTTTCTAATTCATCTAATCAAAATATGTAAGAATTAGCACATTTTATCTCAGAGGTCAATAATTTGCCCAAATATGTGTTATTATTTTGCTATTAACCTTTGGTTTCATTGCACATGATCTTATTTCTCTCACAGTTATTATTGGCCTTACAGAGTAAAGCTACAGGCATGAACGGGATGATTAAGAAAGTATAATTTATTTATATTGACTTACTTGGCTTACCCAGACTATTGATAATGGTAATTATCATAAATAAAAGTTTTATTTTTATTTTTTGTGGATTAAAGTGATTTTGAAGGCAAATGTTTTATCTTTTTTAAATAACAAACAGGTTATATGTACCTGCCCTGTGCAATAGTTTTGCACAGAGCAGTCTCTATCCTCCTCTCCTTTTATCCCCTGCCGGCGCTATTGACCCCTCCCCCTTCCAAGTGACCCCATAGCAAGCCATTTGCTATGGGGCACTCGTGTGTGCTCACTCCCAAGCCACCTCTGTGTGTCCATAAGACACACAGAGTGCGGCTCAGCCCTGCCTCACTCCCTCCTCACTGGTTGTGATTGATGGCAGCAGGAGCCAATTATTCCTGCTGCTGTGTATGAGCCAATGATGCAATGGAATCGCACAGAGCGGCTGGGAACCTCCTCTTGTGGGTTCCCCTGCTGGTGCTCCTGGCCCCTCCTCCCTGCTCAGTTCACCCATTGGAAGCCGTTTCCCATGGGGGCACTCATGCATGCTTGCCCCGGAGTCCCTCTGCTGTGTCTATTGACATAGACAGCGGGAGTTGGCCCTGCCCCCTGCTTCCTCATCACTGGCTTTGATTGACAATACTGGGAGCCAATGGCTCCTGGTTCCCCAGTAAAGCCAGAGAGAACCAGAAGTGAGGGGCAAAAAGATCTGCAGACCTGCACAGTGCTGGATTGAATGAGGTTTCAGGTAAGTAAAGGGGGGCTGAGGGGGCAATGCTGACATCTAAACATTTTTTACCTTAATGCAAGGAATGCACAAAGAGAACAATTTGGTTGGTATTTTGAGACTAGGTTAGTGATGTAGCTGGGGGCCAAGTTGTGGATGGCTTTGTAAGTTATTGTTAGTATTCTGAATTTATTTTGTTGGGTGAGTGGCAGCCAATGGTGGGATTGGCAGAAAGGAGTAGCAGACATTGAGCGGTTTGGAAGGTGGATGCAGCATTCATAATGGACAGAATGGGGGATATCCTATGTAAAGGTAAGCCATTGAGGAGGGAATTGCAGTAGACAAGGCGAGAGATAACCAGGGAGTGTATTAGGAGCTTTGTGGTTAAAAAGGGGCATATTTTGGAGATGTTGCAGAGGTTGAGGTGGCAAGCTTTGCAAAGTGATTGGGTGTGGGGCCGAAAGGATAGTTCAAAGTCCAGGATTACACCTAGCACCGTCTCACACGGGGAAGGATTGATCGTTGTGTCACTGATTTTGACAGAGAAGTCAGGGGAAGGGGCACATGGGGGAAGAAATAATTTGAGCTAAGGCTTGGTGTCTATAGTGAGATCCCACCAATCTAATCACACCTCTAAGCTTTTCCCAAGCATCAACAATGTGAAGAACTGATGATTTCAGAGCACAAGCAGCTTGACTGAAGCCCCATACACACTATCAGTTTTTCTGCTGAGTTTTTCCTTCCGATTTACCAAAACCATATAATATGAGGTCAACTCTTAGGAGTTTCAATTTGTATGCAATCAGGCATACATGCACTACATGGTTTAGGTAAACCTGAAGGAAAAACTGATAGTGTGTATGGGGTTTTACTCTTTTCTGTTCCTAATGATTTTTCACTCTTTAGTTCTTTCGTACAGGGCAGTAAAAAGAGGAACCACTCCAACATCAGCAGACCCACCTGTCTCTTGCCTTGCCATAGCAGCTATTTTTTTCCATGTTTTTTTCTGTTACTGATCCAACCCATTTTTGCTTCCTTCTTGGACTCGCAGGGGATTACTGATTGGGTTTGACTTCTGCACCACAATCTTGTTGCTGAGAACACTCATACAATCTAGTTAAAGAGTAGGTTCAGATTTTGAAGGCAGTAAAGTATCATTTCAAATCCTTCATGGACGCAGGTTGTTTGCCAGCCTGCTTTAACTAAGCTGCAGTGTTTTTTCAAGAATTCTGGATGTGATCATCAAGAACACCACAGACAAGCAAAGTACCTACAAACCTAAGCTTTCTTTGTGGAAAGGGTTACCCTTAAAGGATCAGATTTCCGCCTGGTATTATTTTAGCAGCCTTCGTCCGCTCATGCCTTAATTTGTAAATTCATTCAGAAAATTTACATTGCTCCTCCTTTAAAGACCCCTTTAGCTCCACAACCACAATCTAGTCCTTTTGGTTCTTCAAAAGATCCCTTTTGATCTGATTTGGCATATTCCTCTTAAGGCCTTGGATGATGGCTTTCCTTATTGCCATTATGTCAGCTCGGAGGATGTTGGAACTGGCTGTATTATCTTGCAAGAAGTCTTTCTTATTGTGCAGAGTATTTTGGTAAGTGCTGGAAGCTTCTTGGATATAGTAATACGACTTTACTTTCATGGAGAATGTTAGATTACATGTTTTGCAGCATGGAGAAACATGAACAGGAAGCAGGAATACATAAGTACATGCACTGAGATAGACAATACATCCTGTTATATCATAGAAAACATGAATTATACACTATAATACTACTGTGCCACCTGCTGCATAGAGAGGTAGAATTGTCAGTTTATTAACAACATTACATTACATGCTGTTTTTTTATTTTCCAACACTCCTCATCAACAGCTTGAGCTTTGTCAAATTATATTCAGCTTCTTCTGGAAATAACTATGATGTTCCTTGGAAAAAGGCTTATTGAGTGCATCAGCAGTCATCTCCTCTGACAGGCAGAATTGAATGTCAATAACTACATGCTCTTGATTGTCCCTCAGTAGGTGATACTGGACGTCAATGTATTTGGTCCTAGGATTTACCCTTTCTGATTGTGTAAGCTTTATACAACCCTTGTTGTCTTCAAAAATGGGAATTGGTTTTGGCATGTCTATCCAAATATCCACAAAAAAGTTGACAAATCTATATTGCTTCTTGACAAGCGTGTGCTACTGCAATGTACTCTGCTTCAGTTGAAGATAGAGCGACAGTTGTTTGCTTTCAACTAGACCAATATATGGTTCCTTCCCCATACTGGAAGATGAATCCACTTGTGGATTTGCAGTCTGTGCAGTCCCCAGCCCAATCAACATCCACATACCCAACCAGTTTTGGACTGGATGTTGCTGGTACCTGTAACTTCATCTTAATTGGTCCTTTGAGGTATTGCATGACTCTCTTTACTGCATTCCAGTCACTTTGACAGGGAGCTGAGACTTTCCTGAATAGTATGCCCGCTGCGGCTATGTCTGGTCTTGTCACAGTGGCAAAATATAGCAGCCTGCTGATTGCTATGCGATACATTTCATTGTTGGGTAGCAAGTTTTCTGCTTCATTGCTCTTTTGATAGCCTGGTTCCATAAGAGTTTTCACTTCCTTTGCATCTTGCATGTGGAATTGTTCCAAGATTTCTGAGATTTTCTGAGATTGTTTGAGAAGATTACTTCCATCTTCTTCCCAGATCGTAGCTAATGTTCCCAAGTTCTTTGATTTAAAAATTTTCTTTCGGCTTGTGAACTATCTGATTGTAATCCCCTTATTGTTCAAAACATGATTAGTGTCCAGGTTTTATTTTCTTGAAGTGACGTTAATTTTTCTTCTGCTGCCTTTCTTCATTTATTGGCTTCAGGTTTTGGCAGTTTTTTGTCTTCCCAGGATGTTGGTTCAAGTATGCTGTGTGTTTTGACAGTGTATGACAGCTTGTGGGGTGGTATCCCCTTTGTAGTCCAAGTTGATCTTCTGACTTCAGCAAGATCTGGTGGGCAACTTGATTTAGGCAATGTGCATTCCACCTCTTGTTCTGACTCCTGCAAAAGTTCCCTTTGGTCGACCTTTTCTTCTGTTTTGCTTGGCATATTCACTTCACAACTTTCAGGGATCAGTAATTCTAGTCATGGGCTCTCATCAAATAAACACTACGGCACATTATCAGTCTTTGTGTGTAGGATTCTGTAACCCTTTGTTTGCTCACTGTAGCCTAATAGAATGCCCTCTATAGCTCTGTTCTCTTGCTTGAATCGCTTTTCACTTGGAATATAGGTATATGCTTTACATCCAAACACTGATGTGCCCTATGCAAGGCTTTGGTCCGTGCCACATTTTGAATGTAGTACTTTTAATGGCTCTTGAGGGTAGTTTGTTCTGTAGGTAGGTTGCAGTCATGACTGCTTCTCCCCAGTATTTGTGAGATAGCTTAGCATCCGACAACATGCACCTGGCCATTTCCATAAGGCTGTGATTTTTCCTTTCTACTACACTTTTTTGTTCAGACTTGTATGGTGTGGTTGTCTGGTGTACAATTCCTTGTCTCTTTAGATATGAGGCCACTTCATGTATTCTCCCCCATTGTCGGTGAATATTATTCCTGGTTTGCATTGGACTTTGTTTCTAGACATGGCAACGAACTCTTGGAGTTTCTGTGAGTTTCATTCTTGTGTTTCATCAGATAAGTAGTTGTGTACCTGGAATAATCATCAATGAAGTTCAGTAGATATCTGTTCCTGCCTGATGTGGGAGTTTTTATTGGATCGCATACATCACTGTGTATGAGCTGCAGGGGGTGAGTAGTTTTTTTTTAGATGCCTGTGGAAGGGGAGTATGTGTGGCTTTTGCTTCAATACAGCACTTGCATTTCATGAGCACTTTGCAAGGCGCTATTGTTAAATCCTCTGATAAACCTCTTTTTATAATGTCCTGTTCAGATTCTGGACTTCTGTGTCCCAGCCGCCTGTGCCATAAGTGAATACATTTTCTGTGTAGGTCATTAGAGACTATATTGGCTTGCTGGTCTGTGGAGATGAGCCTGTATATATGATCATCCAGTTTTCCTTTTGTGAGGAATCGCTTATTATTGGGAAATGCGCATTTATCACCCTGGAACTTGACTGTGAGACCATTGTTTGCAAGACTTTTCACTGATAGGCTGCCTAGTTTTGGAATGCATAGTACTTTCTTTACAAGGATACTTTGCTTGCCTTGTAGTGTAATGCGGTTCAGGAAGCTCTGGTGTTTACCTTCTGCAGTGATGCTTTTCCCATCTGCTAGGCAAACGTTTTATTTTGCACTGTAATCAATGTTTGTGAAGAAGGTCTCATCGCTAGTCATGTGGCTTGTCGCACCTGAGTCTATGCACCAGCCACGTTACTTTCTGCTTTGTGTTATTTAAATGTGCCACTCCATGATGTTTCTGCAGTTTCCATTGTGGCTGCTTTGATTCTCTCTTTTGTGGAAAACTCTAGCTTTCGCTGGTCGGCTTTCCAGATAGAACAGTCTTTTTTTTTTTAAGTGGCCAGTCTTCTTACAGAGAAAACAGGCTCTGCTTTCTGTGTTGTGCTTTATGCCTTTGTACATCTTAAGAGCTTTGACATCATGGTGCATATTTTCTTTCCTTCTGTCATTGATTAATTTCCCTTTGACAAATTCCAGAGTCAGCTCCTGCTTGCGTCTGGTTTCTAAAGCGTTAATAAGAGCAGTATATGTCTCTGGGAGGCTGCAGAGGAGCAGTGCAGCAATATGGTTATCTTTGATGTTCTCTCTGATGGCACACAGCTGCTCTATAATCTCTAGCATAGCATTCACGTGGCCCCACATTTGCTGGCCTTCTTAGCAAAAACATTTTGCTGTTTAGACTTGAATGCTCATGCAGCTTTTGTAATGAAGTCCACATACCTTTGTCTGTTTTCTTTGGTCTTATGTGGATAAGCTCGTCACCTTCCACTTGCCACAAGTCATGTATACAGTATTCACTGACTTGCTGTACTCACTGAGTATTCTTTCCAGTGCCTCTGGGTGCCTGGAACCCATAACCTATTGTGCAGAGTAATGCAATAAGAAATGGAAGCTTCTTGTTTAAGTAATGCGGCTTTAGTTTCATGGAGAATGTTAGATTACATGTCTTACAGCATGGAGAAACATGAACAGGAAGCAGGAATATACAAGTACTTGCACTGAGATAGACAATGAATTCAGTTTGATCATAGAAAACATCAACTATACACTATAATACTACAGTGCCACCTGTTGCATAGATAGGTATAACGCATACAGTATTTTATTACCAACTTTACATTACATGCAGTTGTTCTTTTCCAACATTTCTTTGTGATTGAAAGGCATACAATTGTCTTGAGATCTATGCTGTCATCCTTGTCTAAGGTTATTTCTTGATTATTGACATAGATACAACACCTGTAAAATATCAGTTTTATCTGTAAAAGAATTGGCATTTCTGTCCACTTAGTCCTAAGATCTACAAAGCTGTTCCCTGCAGCACGGCCCCGTTTAGCAGTGGCAGAGAACCAACATTTTATTTGCTGAAATGTTATTTTCTCATTCATACAAGTCCCTTCCCCACCTCCTTCCTAGGAATAGACAGTGAACGTAGAAGCTACACACTAATGACTGCATCTCTCTGCCACTCTGCATTTTACACCTATCAGAATGCTTTATGCACTGCAGCACACATGGTTGGCTCATTGTGCTGCTTCTTTTTCCTTAGATCTGGTGTACAGTATATACTGTACAGTAGACTGCAAGTTACTAATACCGAGTGCTTACACTACTTGCATTAAGTAAAAAAAATATATAATGTATTAATGATTAGAAAGCTACATTAATTTGTGTCTTTTACTTGCCTAGAGTCCAGCTTCAATTTACACAAATTCCAATTATTATTGTAACAATAATATGCTGCGAGTGCACGTGGGCAGTGAGTACCTGAAGGCCACGAGTACCTGTGTATTGTCTTGTTGAGTATTAATGTCAGGAAGCTAGTTGTTAGGTAATTTGGACAGGGTATAATCCCCAATCCTCATTAAATTAGTAGGCACGATGCCTGACGGTGTGGAAAAGTGACTCGGAAACGTACCCGGCAGGTGCCGGCAGGGGCCAGTGCAGAGGCAGGTGGAGACAGAGGTTCAGGCACTAGAAACGAGTTGATGGGTGACAGGAAGGATAGAGGGGGAGGCCATTACTGGGCTGGAGCATCCCAATAAGTATGCTCCATTGAGTGACATTGGTGAAACCAGGCAGGGACCAGCACTGCTGTAGCTGAGGGACTCTCCTAGCTGCCAGGGGAAGAACTCCTCCAGTGAGAGTGGGGGGGAAGCAAAGGGAAAGGATAGACATTGATATTATAAATATTATACATTATGTTCTACACATGGGAGCCCCCCTCTTGTCTTTTGTATTATCCGATTTATGGCTGGTGAACTATCTACATTGACGGGCTGATAATACGAGGAGAGAAGGAAAAGTCAGTGGGTCACCTGTATTACGCTTGATTTGGCCATTGATGGTCTACCTTGGAGGTGAGAGGCTGGGGGAAACAGGTGGTGCACAAGTTTAGCACTGAATTAATGGTGGACTGTCATATGATTTGGAGCAACTTTAGTTTTCATTCCACTGCATGGATTTACCATAGGATCATAGTATTTATATTGGAGTCTGCACATCACTGATCGTCTGTGTGGTTTATACATCATTTGCACTTTTTGTATTTTTTATGAACACTGCTGCTAATTGGAGGTCGCACTGCACAGATCATCTGTGTGTTTTATGGACTTTATTGCACCTTTATTTATGTGTTATTATATTGCATTTGCACTTTATTGATTGCATTAGATTGCACAGTATTATTTTATGTGTGCTGTTATTTTGTTCTTGCTGATTGGCATATTTATTTTTGCACATAGCTTTATTATCATTTTTTTATATATACATTGTGTTATATATTTTTAAATATTTTAGTGTATGAGGAAGTGGGATAGCGCCGCATATTTCTTTATATTCTTTTTAGGTGTTGAGATCACTTTCTATGCTGGCAGCTTCCCTTTATTTATTTATTTCATCAGGGTAATAGGCAAATGGAGCGCACTAGTATTTTTGTTTACAAGGGAAAGGATAGACAGATTCTGGTGGTAGGGGACTCAATTCCTAGAAGGACAGAGAGGGCAATCTGTGACAAAGAACTGTAGCGCTAAACTATATGCTGTCTACTGGGTGCTCGAGTTCGGCACATCACAAATCTGATGGACAGATTACTGGGAGGGGCTGGTGAAGACCCGGCTGTTATGGTGCACGTTGGTACCAAAGACAAAGTCAAAGGCGGATGTAGTGTTCTAAAGAAGGATTTTAGGGGCTAAATTGAGGAAAAAGACCTCCAAGGTAGTATTCTCAGGAATACTACTGGTACTTCGAGCCACACCAGAAAGGCAGAGGGAGATTAGGGAAGTAAACAAGTGGCTGAGGAGCTTGTCTAGTAGGCCCAGGCTTGTCTACCTGGGGGTCCTAGTAGAGGATAAGCTCAGCAATAGCTGCTGCTAACAAAGCAAAAAGAGTTTTGGCATGCATTAAAGGGGGATTAACTTCAGGGATAAAGCAATAATTCTCCCACTCTACAAGAGTTTGGTCCAGCCTCATCTGGAGTATGCTGTCCAGTTCTGGGCACCAGTCCTCAGGAAGGGTGTACTGGAAATGGAGCAAGTACAAAGAAGGTCAACAAAGCTAATAAAGGGTCTGGATGATATTAGTTAGGAAGAAAGATTGCGAGCACTGAACTTATTCTCTCTGAAGAAGAGAGGCTTGAGAGGGGGATATGATTTCAATTTACAAATACCATACCGGTGACAATAGGGAGAAAATTTAATAAGACACGTGGCCACTCATTAAAATGATAAGAAAAGAGGTTTAACCTTAAACTGTGTAGAGGGTTCTTTACTGTAAGAGTGGACAGGATGTGAAATTCCCTTCGAGGGGTGGTGGTTTCACTGAAGGGCATTGATAGTTTCAAAAAGCTATTAGATAAGCACCTGAATGACCACAACATACAGGGATATACAATGTAATACTGACATATAATCACACACACATAGGTTGGACTTGTGTCTTTTTTCAACCTCACCTACTATGTAACATCGAGAGAAAATAAAATGCTATGATGATTCATAAATGTACTGTTTCATATATTTTGCGTTATTTGTTTTTTGTTTTTGTTTATTTAATTTAAGTATTAGCAATGATATATTCTTATGAATATAATTTCTAAACCATAGATATGTGCCTGAAGGCTATATTCTTTTTTCGGTGTATACTGGCCACACAATATTTTTTAAATGCTGCCTATTAGAACAAGCTGTGAATTCTGTAACCAAAATGAGATCTGTTTAAAATTAATGTATATCCTTGTAATTTTAGATGAGAATGTAAAAGAATGTAAATAAGCACCGAACTGTCAAGAAAAAAAGCACATGCTCTTCTGCTGTGAAAGTACAGTATATTGAGACTTTATGGTGTATATTTATTAACCACTTAACAACCGGCCCATAGCCGAATGACGGCTACAGGGCGGTTGTTTAACTCTGGGAGGACGTCATATGACGTCCTCCCAGAATTCCGCTCTCGCGTGCCCCAGGGGGGCCACAGGACCCGATGGATCACGGTAAACGGACGCTCATCGCGGCCGTTTACCACGTGATCGCTCCGTCAAATGACGGAGTGATCACTTGTAAACAAACCGGCGTCATCTTATGACGCCGGTTCCTCCCTCCCCCTCTCTGTACCGATCGGTACAGCGGAGGGGGAAGAGATCGGTGTCAGCAGCGATGTGGGCTGCATCTGCAGTGCCCACATCGCTGCTCACCGAAAATTAACCCCTCAATTCCCTGCCATTACTCTGCATTACTCTAAAATACTGTGCAATACTCTAAAATACTGTGCAATACTCTGCATTACTGTGCAATACTCTGCATTACTGTGCAATACTCTGCATTACTCTGCATTACTGTGCAATACTCTGCATTACTGTGCATTACTGTGCATTACTGTGCATTACTCTGCATTACTGTGCAATACTCTGCATTACTGTGCAATACTCTGCATTACTCTGCATTACTGTGCAATACTCTGCATCACTCTGCATCACTTTGCATTACTCTGCATCACTCTGCATCACTCTGCATCACTCTGCAATACTCTGCAACACCCGCAAATACCTTGCAACACTCTGCAATGCTCTGCAACACCTGCCAATACCCTGCAACACTCTGCAATGCTCTGAAACACCCCGCCAATACCCTGCAACACTCTGCAATGCTCTGCAACACCCTGCCAATACCCTGCAACACTCTGCAATGCTCTGCAACACCCGCCAATACCCTGCAACACAATGCAATGCTCTGCAACACCCGCCAATACCCTGCAACACTCTGCAATGCTCTGCAACACCCGCCAATACCCTGCAACACTCTGCAACACCCGCCAATATCCTGCAATGCTCTGCAACGCAATACTCTGCAATGCCATACTCTGAGATACCCAGCCATAGTCGGTGATACCCTGCAATACCCAGCCATAGACATCCCCAGCCCCCTCCCGCCGCCCTCCGGTGCTTCTACCGACTCGCCAATACGATCAAAGCCAGAATCTTTTATTTTTTTTATTTTTTTTCAGGCTTCCCAGCTTAGAGGTGAGATGCAGGGTCTTATTGACCCCATATCTCACTGTAAAGAGGACCTGTCATGCCATATTCCTATTACAAGGGATGTTTACATTCCTTGTAATAGGACTAAAAGTGATCAAAAAATTTATGTTTGGGGAAAAAAATCTCAAACTAAAATAAATAAAGTAAAATCAACAATACAAATTTTTTTTTTTTTAAAGCGCCCCTGTCCCCATGTGCTCGCATGCAGAAGCGAACGCATACGTAAGTCCCGCCCACATATGAAAACGGTGTTCAAACCACACATGTGAGGTATCGCTGCGAACGTTAGAGTGAGAGCAATAATTCTAGCCCTAGACCTTCTCTGTAACTCAAAACATATAACCAGTAAAAAAAAAATTTAATCGTTGCCTATGGGGATTTTTAAGTAGCGACGTTTGGCGCCATTCCACGAGCGTGTGCAATTTTGAAGAGTGACATGTTAGGTATCTATTTACTCAGCATAACTTCATCTTTCACATTATGCAAAAATTGGGCTAACTTTATTGTGTTTGTTTTTTTTTTTAAGCACAAAACTGTTTTTTTTTCCAAAAAAAAGCATTCGAAAAATTGCTGCGCAAATACCGTGGAAGATAAAAAGTTGCAACGACCACCATTGTATTCTCCAGGGTGTTTGCTAAAAAAACATATATAATGTTTTTGGATTCTATGTAATTTTTTAGCAAATAAATTATGATTTTTACATGTAGGAGAGAAATGTCAGAATTGTCCTGGGTGCTCCAGAACGCCTGATGGCGCTCCCTGCATGTTGGGCCTCTGTATGTGGCCACACTGTGTAAAAGTCTCACACATGTGGTATCGCCATACTCGGGAGTAATAGCAGAATGTGTTTTGGGGTGTAATTTGTGGTATGCATATGCTGTGTGTGAGAAATAAACTGATAATATGACAATTTTGTGAAAAAAAAAAAAAAGTAAAAAAAATCTTGATTTTGCAAAGAATTGTGGGAAAAAATGACAACTTCAAAAAACTCACCATGCCTCTTACTAAATACCTTGGAATGTGTTCTTTCCAAAAAGGGGTCATTTGGGGGGTATTTGTACTTTTCTGGCATGTTAGGGTCTCAAGAAATGTGATAGGCCGTCAGTACTTCAGGTGTGACCAATTTTCAGATATTGGCACCATAGCTTGTGGACTCTATAACTTTCACAAAGACCAAATAATATCCACCAATTTGTACTTATTTTTACCAAAGATATGTAGTAGTATAAATTTTGGCCAAAATTTATGAAGAAAAAATTACTAATCTGCTAAATTTTATAAAAGAAACAAAGAAAAATTCTTTTTTTTACAGAATTTTCTGTATTTTTTCTTTTATAGCACAAAAAATAAAAAACAGAGCGGTGATTAAATACCACCAAAAGAAAGCTCAATTTGTGTGAAAAAAAGGACAAAAATTTCATATAGGTCCAGTGTTGCATGACTGAGTAATTGTCATTCAAAATGTGAGAGCACCGAAAGCTGAAAATTGGTCTGGTTATTAAGGGTGTTTAAGTGCCCAGTGGTCAAGTGGTTAAACAACGTATTTACCACTAAGTAAACATTCACTGCAGGTGAAACTTCCAAGCGGTGTTTTTGAAATGACAGTATTTGATTCACTTTGATGAAAGTCACATTCACTGTTTTATAAATATGCCCCATTTTTGTATTATGTCTATTATACAAAGCACTTGGCATTGAAAAAAATAGAACACTATATTATATGAAGGGAAAAAAAAAAGTATTCACAAAAGGTTGTCTATGGGAAGTTAGATAAGAAGGAGATGGTTTGTGAAGGCTTGTCCCTGAACTAACTTGCAAAGGCCTTTTCTACGTCCTTGAAATGTGTTCACAGAGCAAAACATATTAAGAAAATGTGATTGTAACATTTCATAGTATGATAAAAATGTTATTATGATTTCATTTGTAAATGACTGCATTCTTGATATGTAGAAATTTGCAAAAGTGTGTACTCTGGGAGAAAAAGCTTTGTTACTTACTCATTAAATTATAATTTGTTGCTCATAGTGATACACAGTTTTATACAAATTATGCTTTGCTATACAAAAATTACTGAAATTCATGCATAAAGTATACATTTAATTTTAATGGCCCTCCTTGCTTTACTTCAATGCTTTGTTGTTCCCACACTTCAACCTCTTTGACGAGGTGCAGGCATCTGTGACATTAGATACAGTTGTGCTCAAAAGTTTACATACCCTGGCAGAATTTAGGATTTCTTGGCCATTTATCAGAGAATATGAATAACACAAAAACTTTTCTTTCACTCGTGGTTAGTGTTTGGCTGAAGCCAATTTATTATCAATCAACTGTGTTTACTCTTTTTAAATCATAATGGCAACAGAAACTACCCCAATGACCCTAATCAAAAGTTTACATACCCTGGTGATTTTGGCCTGATAACATGCACACAAGTTGACACAAAGGGGTTTAATTGGCTATTAAAGGTAACCACCCTCACCTGTGATCTGTTTGCTTGTAAATGTAATTAGTGTGTGTGTATAAAAGATCAATGAGTTTCTGGACTCCTGACAGACCCTTGCATCTTTCATCCAGTGCTGCACTGACGTTTCTGAATTCTGAGTCATGGGGAAGGTAAATAATGTTATCGTTCATATTCTCTGAAAAATGGCAAAGAAATCATAAATTCTGCCAGGGTATGTAAACTTATGAGCATAACTGTATAAGGACTAAAGTTGCCAGGCCACTTCCAAACTGTATACCTGATGTCAGAGGTGCTGATGCCTAGTCAAAGTAGAAGGAGAACAAGAAAAACACTTCAAAACATGTAACTTAAAAGCACAATTTACAATGGCAGATTACAGATAGAGTTACTTGTTTGCTAATGTAAGGCCAATAGCTATGTAATAAGATAATACTTTAAAATGAATCCCTTTTTAGTACTTTTGGACATGTTTGCACAATTTTCTCAGCAAGTCAGACATTTATTTAAACATTGGGGTTGATTTACCAAAGGTAAATTGGCTTTTCACTTTGCAAGACAATTTGAAATTTTAAAGGACATTTTACCCTAGCCTAGTGAATTTAGGGATCTAGTGCTTACTTCCATCATGTGCAAGTAAAATAATGATTTTTATTTTTTTTGTTTTTTTCTGTACATGTCGACAGAATAATCGCATTGTTGATGAAGCTGTACCAGGCCAAAATCCTGCATAGGATGGGGAACCTTGACACAGCAAGCAATAACTGTGGAAACCGGTCAGGTGTGGGCTTGTGTCCACCCACCCACAACTACTAGCAGCCATCTTCTTGGGGAAAAAGAACTCCCAGGGCACAATGGGGTTGATTTACTAAAGGCAAATCAACTTTGCACTGCAAGTGCAGTCGCTGTAGATCTGAGGGGAAGATCTGAAATCATGTAAAAGCTAAAATGCTGTTTTTTATATTCCTTGCATGTCCCCCTCAGATCTACAGCGACTGCACTTACAAGTGCACTTGCACTGCAAAGTGGATTTGCCTTTAGTAAATAAACCCCTATGATTCATTCTTGCACTTCAGCCTACTATGTGTTATAAACTTTACCTTGGATTCATGCTTCATGTTAAAACTAGTGATATCTGGATGATTGTTTGTCAGATTTGGAATGCAATAGCAACATGGTGGAACTGTGCACAATGGCATGTGTGTCTGTGGGAGGGGGCAGCAGGGGTTTAGAATGTGCTTACCATGGATTTTAATTGTATGTTTTTGTACAATTAATTTACAGTATATGTGGAAAGTAAGAGGCAGCTTCTTGGGTAATATTTGTGGTAGTATATAGCTTTTACCATTTATAACATTTATTAGACAGGTCTGTTGTGTGTGTGACTAGGTAACTTATGTGGTCGCCTCAGCCTGGGTTGCTCATATATATCTAGGAGTGGTCAATCTTGCATTATCACACTATGATGTAGCTTACTCCATAGAGGCCTATTTGTTCCATATGTTTACCTATTAATTAACACTCCTCATGATTGTTTTCTAGCAATTTTAGAAGCACGACTAAGCTACTAAAATCCTACTGTGTAGTTCTAGCCCAAAGCATTAACTGGCAAAACGTGGTAAAATCTTTTGAATACAAGATACAAAGGCTAAAGGCTCCTTTTCTTTCTGTGTTCAGTACCCACCATTATATGGCAGTATCATGAGACTGCAAGACCAGGTAAACAATAATAGCAATAGTGATAACAAAAGCAGGAGCTCATTGGTCTCTGGTAATTGTATACAAAGTTGTCATGCATCCACTATATCTGGTAGTACAGGTCACATCTTGCATGCGGTGAATAACATTTTTTCAACCAAGCAGGCACCAGGTATCCTTTGAAAAAAGATCTGCTGATCTGACACTAAGCTTCACTATTAGATACTTATGTTATTGCTGATGACACTAACGCTCAAGAACATTGTATGCATTTGCCTTTATCTGTTTGTCCTTTGCGTTCTGACAAATTTCTCACACCCATTTGCACAGAGCAGTCCAGATTCTTACCATAATATGAAAAGAAAACTTTCAAAGCCTTTCACTTCCATGTCAGTAGCAAGATTAAAACCTGACACGAATACCTGTTGCATACTTTCTTTAAACCCAAGCCAATGCAACGGCAACTGTCATGGGAAAGTCCTTTTCATCTCACATCACACAGCACTTTTAAGTGATGGGTGTGTTGATGTAATCCAATTTCTGATCTGTAGAGGTCACCGATAAATGCATTTCTCCCTTAATAAGCACACTGAACTTTAACGCTAAAGATTTATCACAGGACAGTCATCTCATCTAAGAGTCTAACTTTTAGGAGTACAATGAGGTCATGTGTAAATTGATCTTACAAGGTTTCCACTTTCCGTTTTGGAAAGAAAGAACCAAATTGACATTAAACCAGTATACACTTGACCCATATGGTTGCTTGGGTATTTGAAGCATACTGTACATTTTAATATTATTTGCCAGATAAAAACTGAATGCTGCAGTTGATTGCTATGGAACCCGTGTCTCATTAACTCCTAACATTTTTAGTAGTGTAAAAATAACTGGAAAATGTTGTGGACAGTCAGGTTTTAGTGCTTTGTTAAGGGAGCAACAGACATTTGGTATGCATGTCTTTGAAGAAACGATGGTATGTGTTTATTGGATTTTAAAGTGCCTTAGAAATGCCAAACATACTTCTAAGGAAAATATTTTCAGAAATGTGTGCATTATGCTGTCTTAGCTGTTCCATTTCATTAAATGTGTCATACGGGCAAATATTTTTTCTTTCCAAAAGAATTAGAACTAAAATTTAGTTGTTTTTTTTTTATACACAAAAAAATCACAAAATGTATACCAAGACCTCTAAAAAAATTGCATGGATGATTTGATGAACTGTAGAATTCACATAGACAGTTGAACCTTAGCTTCATGCTGTTTTTTTCCTATATGACCACCTACAGGCAGCCCTGTTTTTAGCATGGGCTTCTTATAAAAATATCTTGCTAAGGTCGAGTTGATGATATAATATTGATATCATCATGTAAAATGTGGTAAAGCGGTAACCTGAAAAATGCACAGTTTGGTTTGAATGCCTCCTGAAAAATAGAAGTGCAGTTCCCGGTAGGTGAAAATGCCTGGGTACTCCTCTGCCCACATTGTCATACTCTGTTTCCCCGAAAATAAGACCTTGCGTGATTGTCAGTGATGGTTGTAATATAAGCCCTACCCCCCAAATAAGCCCTAGTTAAAGTCCTTGTATATTCAGGGTAGGGCTTATTTTTTGGGAAACGGGGTAGAGCTTATTTGGGGGATAGGGCTTATATTGCAGCCATCACCGACAATCACGCTAGGTCTTATTTTTGGGGAAACAGGGTAGTTGTATATCTGCAGGGAGATTCCAAGGCACTACTGTCTCTGACTGCTATTCTTATGAGATTTGTTGATCCCACTGTTGTGCCACTCACTGTTCCTCCTTCATTGTGTCAGAGCTCTAGCAAGGGAAAGCAAAAGCCTTGTATATCAAAATGGCGGCCCTCACAAAATGCAGAACAGGGCATATTAAAGCAGTGATGGTGATCAGCTGATGAAAGGCTAAAAACAATTACTATTTCTTTGTTCCACTTTGACTTTTTTGTTTGGGCACTGCTTCTGTATCTCATTTCCCCTTTACGAAACGTGAATCATTGAGAGCAAATATTTTTATAGTATACAACATCCATTTGATAATAGCGCATTATCCATACTGTATACATGAAATGGCCTGTTATAAGGTCCAACAGTGATTGTGTTTGCCTTCCTTTTTTCAGATTAGTCTGCAACCTATATGAATCTGGTATCAGTTAATGCCCATGATCACTGTACAATTCCAAATTTTGACAATCCAAACAAAGCCTGCATACCAAGAGGATTGGGAGGAGTGGATATCCAGCTACACATAACTAGCTTTAAAACTGCTCCCCCAGCCCCTATTAACTATTAACTAACCAGTGTAAGAAAGATGTATATACTTACCTATTTTCATGCCACTCCAGTCAGGTCATGTGATCTACCATTTGTTAGCCAGGGGTGGCTGCAAGGTAGAGGAGAGAGCGCTCCGACAATAGCTAGTAAAACCTGGAGTAAAATGTGCCGTGGCAAAAATGATTTCATCAGTTTCCGATTGTACTTTCTTGAATAATTGCAGCAAGTGTTTTGTATCCCGTAAATATAATTTTATTATTTGTACCCCTGGTTGTAAATACCAAACAATATTTTCCCCTAATCTGGCTGTTACAGATTCTATCCCATTAACAATGGGACGGGCAGGTGGTTTAGTGTTACCTTTATGAATCTTAGGCAGGATATAGAAAACTGGAACCCTACATGAATCTGGCACTAAATACCTAGCCTGTTTATCATTCAAAATCTTCTTTTAGTGCATTTTTTAACCAATTTCTCAACTCTTTTTTTATAGCCATATGTCAGATGTACAGTCAATTTCGCATAGGTGTTCCTATCACTCAATAATCTTTCAATTTCTTTGTAATAAACCTTTTTTGACAGCACCACCATCCCATTACCTTTCTCTGCTGGTCAGACTACAATATACTTCCTGTCCTCCAGACTTTGTATTCCTTTTCTTATCTCAATCAGGTCCTTTACTTTCTTAATTCTCAATTAATTCAAATCTTCCACAACCATTTCTTAAATAACTTCAAAATGTTTATTGTCAACTCCTGGTGGATTAACCACTTCCTGACCCAGCACAGTAAAGATACTGCGTCACTGTATGTCATTATGCCTGCTCCAAGTTAGGATTTTGTAGGAGTGGACAGAGTGGTTTACACAGTGGCAGCTGGTGGTATATTTTTTGTGGTGGGCAGCAAACAATCCACCCGCCGTCACTCCCCCATGGGAGCACAGGCATTCCCCCTTCCCTGGATTGGCCGGTCACCAGCCCTGCGCGTAACTCATCTAGGTCACAGGCAGCGCTTTCTCCAGGCGGCAGGCATCGTCCTCTCCTCCTGGTGCTTCATAACGGCTTCCCCTGTGTCTAATCCCTCCTCCTCCTTGGCGGCCAATAGGATCGCTTTTCCTCTTGGAGGATTGGTGTTTTTTTAAAAACACCAATCATATGATGACTCTGTATTACATTAGTGACAGCATGTAAAAATTAATTTTTTATTATTTTTTTTATTTAATTTCTTAATTTCCAAAAAATTGTGACAAAAAATTACAACTTCAAAAAACTTGGCATGCCTCTTACTAAATACCTCAGACTATCTACTTTCCAAAAAGGAGTAATTTGGGAGGCACTTTTACTACCCTGGCAATTTAGGACCTCAGGAATGAGATAGGCCATCTGTACATCAACTGTAAACTGATCAATTTTCAAATATATGTATGTATACTTGCGTGATCTGGCACTCCAGGGTAGGGGGCACGCATGCGCTGCTTTTGCTGTGACTTTGTCACAGCAGAAGCCAATCAGCGGGTGCTGGGGAATGGATGTCTGCCACCACATGCCGATCATCGGCAAAACACACAGAATTGAGCACTGCCTGTGCAAACCAATCCATCCTTTCCCTTAGTGAAAGCACCTCACATAGTACACACAAACACTGGATAGCACACATTTAACCCATTGATTGCCCTAGCTGTTTAACCCTTTCCCAGCCAGTGTCATTAGTACAGTAACAGTGCATATTTTTGGCACTGATCAGTGTATTAGTGTCACTGGTTCCCACAAATTGTCAGAAAGTCCACCACAATATGTCAGCACCGCTGTAAGTCGCTGATCACAGCCATTACTAGTATATAAAAAAATTCCAGTATATATCCCATCATTTGTGGACACTATAACTTTTGTGTAAACCAATCGATACATGCTTATTGGGATTTTTTAACCAAAAATATGTAGCAGAATGCATATTGGCCTAAATTTATGAATAAATTTGATTTTTTACATTTTTTATTGTATATGTTTTATAGCAGAAAGTAAAAAATATTGAATATAGGTCTGTATGACCGCGCAATTGTCAGTTAAACTAACGTAGTGACGTAAAAATGTCCTGGTCATAAAGGGGGGTACATCTTCCAGAGTTCTAGTTTATCAAGCAGACTCAACAGATTTATAATCTGAAAGCAGAATAAGAGACAACATGTATATTTGCCACCTGTAATCTTCGTGCACAGGAGGACTCTAGACTGAAAGAAGATGGGGTAGTGTTGCAACCCATTCAAGGTCTACTAGAAAGTGCTGTCAGTCTATCACAGGCCACCTGATGATGGGATAAAAGAGCTCAGGGTTGACCTCATCAGCTTCTGTCCACTAATTATCACATCAGCAGGCTTGGGGTGAAAGGTTTGGTAACCACACCATACTGTTTAAATTCAGTGGGGAGAACTGAGCCACTAACTTGGCTAGATTACTCATAAGTACTATTTGTGTTTCACTTGTGGATTTAGCTGTTTGCCTAAACTACTGCCAAATTAAACATATATCTACCCATGCACTGGCCTTTCTGCTATCTATAACAATACATTTAGTAGATCATTTGTTGTTAACCCAACACTTGTTTAGTGGTTTACTGGTTACATTCCCATTAAATTCTAAGTGCATTTTCACATAAAGTGTATTTTTTTTCCAAACAAAATGTATTGGGAAAAAAAAAAATGTTTTTGGCACATACAGGATAACAGTAGAACAATCATATGATCTTAAAATTGGTCTGTTAAAGGAATCAACATAAGAAATATTACAGATAAACCAATTAACTAACCAAGAAGCCAACATTGTGCAAAGACAAAGACAGTATATGTCGAGGATCTGAGAATAAACAGCAAGTAACTGGGTAAATCCCAAACAAATAATGAGGGTAATTGAAGAATTCACAAGGAAAAGAAAAAGGGGGGGAGGGAAATAAGTGCAAAACATAGCTGCCTATGGGAGGAGGGTTTGTCAAGGGTATAGAAAGGAGACAATGGCCATTGTAACCCTACTAACATGGGATAAATCGATATCTGCAATGGGGAGATTCCCCTGTCAACACTGTCTGTCTCTCTCGAAGATCCATTGTATTCTCTCGGCGATGGTGAAGCTGTCCCCACCAGGAGAAGACCCTGATTATTGCTATACTGGCCGCTAGCGATAATCAGATGTAAAATCTGATTGATCAACTTGGTATATTCAGCCTGCCCATACATGGTTCAAATATTGACTGGTTCCTGCTGAACCGGCCGCGATTCGAACCTTCTATGGCCGGCCTTAGTTTAACACAGAAAGGTAGGCAGTAAGGATAACCACGCTTTATGATAAAATGTGCTAATTTATTAGAAATCAGGTACACATATTTATCCACACTTTGTAAGTACAATGTCTTTACAATCCTTATTGCCAAAACATTTAACACAGAATATTTGTGATAATATGCTTAATTTCTCATTAAACTTCTTGTCAGCAGAACAGCTTGGTTTTATGCACTTGTAAAGTTTTTCCTGATTGGACCTGTGCTCAGTGTCCTCCCTGGATATGTATAAAATTTAGCAAGAGTGCTACTGTTTTATGACTATGCTACATGCCAGGAGTGACACATAACTCTTACGAGTAGGCTGTGCAAATTGTGGTTTTCCTTTTGCCAAAATGACAACAAAGGTTTCCATACTCGGGCAACATTCACATACTGGTTTGTATATACCTTACTGCAGTTTTGTTCCTTTAGTTTTGTATCACTTCACCAAGGAAAAAGGTTTGTCTCTGCTGTGCTTAAGTCTTAAAGACACATTCTGCTCTGAGCAATGGATACAGCTGTATGGACAAAGCAGAATGGCTTTACACACAAGTGCAAACTAAGTCAAAGAGGGAGTTTTACTAAAGCTGATGCACACAGAATCTGGTACAGATATGCATAATAACTAGGGATGCACCAATACTGGTATTGGTATCGGTGCCGATACCAAGCATTTGTGCAAGTATCGGTACTCGCGCAAATGCTCCCGATACCGAAACCGATACTTTTCGGTGCGATTTGTGTCAATATAGAATTAATTGGCACAATTCACACTGCAAAGAATTGCTTGCGATTTGAACAGGAATGTGATGCAATTCCTGCATGAATCACATATGTTTCCCCCCACTGCTCCTGTGTGTGTGTGCGTGTGAATAGAAAGGGAAAAGTGGCAGTTTATTAAAAATGTTAGATCTCACAGTAAATATCTGGCCAAATGCAAAATCTTCATAGGTGTCCCGATGATAGCAAATCATGGCCGCTGGTGGTACATGTAGAGGCGGTCCACCCCCAAGCTGACATCACTTCCACCCTATACCCATGGGGGCCTGGAACTTCTCCTTAAGCCCTGTGAGCACCTCCAGCAGCCGTGATTTGCTATCATTGGTGGGACCAGGACACCTATGAAGATTTTGCATTTAGCCAGATATGTACTGTGAGTTCTAACATTTTTAATAAACTGTCCACTAGATGGTGCTTTTCCCATTTTATACACACACACAGGAGCAGTGGGGGAAATTGCATGTAATTTGGACAGTAAGCGCACCGCATTCCTGTTCAAATCGCATACGATTCTTTGCAGTGTGATTTGCGCCAGTTTTTTTTTGTATTGACACAAATCACACTGCAAACTATTGCACTCGGTATTTGCGAGTACTTGACTGAAAGCATCGGTACTTATACTCACCGATAAAAATAAAAAAACAGTATCGGTGCAACCCTCATAGTACCCAATCAGTTTCTAGGTTTTATAGTCAAAGCTTAATTGAACAAGCTAAAGTTAGAAGCGGACTGGTTACTATGCGCAGCTGCACAAGATTCTGTGTGTATCAAGTATTCATTTTCTGTTGTAATAATAAGAAAAAGTGTTGAATTGCTCAAAGGTGATATTTTAATTTTAGGTAGAGGTGATGGAATAAGTCATGAACTGGCTTCTTAGATTTTTGTACTCTGTACTATAGCTCGTGCCATTGTTCATCTTCTCCCTCTGTTGCATTAATATAGAATATATACATTTAGTTGTTTCCACTCATCCTGTTACATTCTTCATAATATAAAACATGTAAATATACTTGTTTGTAGTCCCCCTGCTGTTGCCTTCTCTTATAAACATCTGTAGGTGGCCAGTCTAACCAATATGTTTTTAGTTTTAACTACTCTTTCTTTCTTTCTTTCTTTATTTCTTTCTTTCTTTCTTTTTTTCTTTCTTCTTTTTTTTTCTTTCTTTTTTTTCTTTCTTTTTTTCCCCTTTCATTCTTTCTTTTTTTCCCCCTTTCATTCTTTCTTTCTTTTTTTTCCCTTTCCTTCTTTCTTTCTTTCTTTCTTTCTTTCTTTCTTTCTTTCTTTCTTTCTCAAAATCTGGATTAATGTTTTTGCAGTTGTGCTGTAAAAACTAGCATCTCTGTAGGTATCCATTTTTTTATCTATGCTGCCCTTTTGATTGATGGCATTCCATACACCTAGGTTACACGCATAGCACAGATATTAGCATAGATGAGCAAATCAACCTGTGAATAGGGGTAATCTGTATGTGCCAGTTATTCTTTGTTAATCCTGCCAAATATGTACATGTAGAGTCACCCTATCCGCTAAGAATTGTGCAAATACTGACTATTAATTGTCTGGATTTATGAATCCCAGTTGTTCAGCTGTGGATTTATGAATTGGGTGAAACTTCGATTTCCTATAATACATCACATTCACATCAGTCATGGATCAGTTTGTGCTTTCTATTCTATAAGAGTAGAAACTGTAACTAGTGTGTAGTAATAGCCACAGGTAGTCATTGTTGATGCTGTTATACAAGGTGCTAAAAAGACAGCACCACACTTTAGTTCTAGTCTGCAGATAAATGAGGGTTTAATTAGACAAACTAAATCTACTGAAAAAACAGGCGAACAGCCAATGTTCGGCCCAAGCTCATGCTCGGGCCAAACCATTGGCCCAACTCTACTACACACATTCCAATGGGATTTTCTCAAAACCCCTTTGTCAAACAATAGTGATCACACAACAAATGTTGGAAAATGACAATTACGTGTTTAGCATTTCCAGCCACTGAAATGCAACTGCGTTCGCAACAGGCTAGCTGAAATGACATCTAAGGGATCTAAGAGAATGTCTGCTCTTTGCAAAATCTGGCTTAGGCCATGTCGATGGGAGACGTAGACAGGACACAAAATAAAACATATTTCCTTTCACCTCCCAGCTGTAATAGAAAGCATGATAAACACAATTAAAAAGCCCTCACTGAAATCTGGTTTGAATTAAGGGAATGTTCAAAAGTGTTTGTCGTTGCTAAACGAAATGTTCTCGTCATCTGCCAGCATCTGTCATCCGATCCACACAGTAGTACATTTTTAGGATACTGATGCATCACTGACAGGTTTGAAGAAAAAAAAAGAAAAAAGTTCTCTACAAAAAGGACTGGGAATGAGAGTGGATTTTACATATTTTTACATTATTTACACAGCTGGGATGTTTATAAACAGAACAGACTGTAACAAGCGCAAATGCTGAACCACATCAAGCATTTCCCTTGTTGTATGTGTCATATCAGCAATAAGGGCGTTGGTTCTGTCTTCACACAATACACGACCACAACTAAGCATCTTAAAACTATCGTGTACATTTTTCTCCTTTAAACTAGAAAACTACCTGTGTTCTTTACCTTGTGCGGCTCCATTAAAATTATTCTGAAACATCTGCTGACAAATTTTACAAAAACTTTTGCATTTCTTTGTGTCTTCCAGTGCTTTATTGTTCTCCTTTTTCAATTCACCTTTGTCATAGTTGTGTTTGTTTTCCCCCTATTTTAGGACCTAGGGAGATTTTTAGAAGCTCCATAGCTTTGCTAAGTGACTTTTTTTTTAGATGTTTGGAGCAAATAGAAGTTTATTAAGTAGAATAAATTCCGCAAACGGAAAATGAACTTTTTTTTAATAGGCATGACTCACTAAGAAAGCATTAACATTGTGACTTGCAAAACAATGTGCTCCTTTAGCTCACTGAAGTTAATGTGCATGCTTCATAGAGTTTCCCAAAAGCCATTTCCTTGGTTACATCTTTATTCTAAGTATTATCATGTGCAAGTTCTTGAGCCTCACACTGCCTTTAGTGGGTTAACTCTTACACGATTAGACTTCAGAAATCATCCTGTTTATTTGCTGCACATGTAATGCTGATTGGACAGTGTTCTAATTTCTAGTACGTATTATTAAGATTTGGAAAGCAAAACTCTGTAGATTTAGAGATTTGTAAAGTTGTACAATTATTAACAGCAGAGAACATGAAGACAAACATAGCACTGGTTTCTTATTTGAATTCCAACAGTTATGGCAGTCCGAGAACAAAGATAGAATGGCTAATTTATGTAAAGCACCACCTCAAATCCATCTTAACATAAACAAAAAATTTTCAATTTATATCTAATACGTATAATCAAATTTAGGCATTCCTAGATAAATGAAGGACATCATTAGAAGTTGTAGTTTAGTGTCTGTTTGACCACTAGTAAGCACAGACATGAAAAGTTGGTAGTGGATGTACAATATGAGTACCTATCTGACTTTGGGCATAA
This sequence comes from Lithobates pipiens, assembly GCF_037356315.1. Lineage (NCBI taxonomy): Eukaryota > Metazoa > Chordata > Amphibia > Anura > Ranidae > Lithobates > Lithobates pipiens. The sequence goes on from NW_027507764.1 coordinate 211,520,967, forward strand.
GAGTGGGCCAAAAAGCATAATACCCACAAAATGTTCTCTTTGTTTTCACTGCTGTGTATCTATAAAATATGTTGCCTAAACTGGTTAGGTAACCCTGATGCTACAGACACATCCCGCTACAGACATGTCCCCCCAGTAGTATACAATTTTAGTGTCGGCTGGATGGTGGCATTCAGAACAGGTAAAACCTTGTGATCAGCAGTGGGCAAACGTGTTCTATTTCTATCTTAGCTATTAATGTACACAGGAAGCCATTCACATAAGGGTGATACTGCCACCAGCAAGAGGACTGAATACTTGTAAACAAAAGACAAATCAACCTAGGATAATCTATCTTAATAAGAACATGCATCAGTTTTTTGCTAGTGTCCTAAGAAGATGGGCATTCTTTCATCAGCTCCACTGTGTAAAACAAAACTTACAACTTTTTTTTGCTAGCAAATTTTTCTTTTCTAAAGATGTTTTTTTTCAATCAACTCTACTCTCTACCTTACTGCTAGGGGTAGTATATTTGATGGCATCTAAGCAGCACATCCCTCCTTAGCCTGGCTTTTGGAGGGCAGTGTATGGACTCTGCTTGACTGGACATTGCAGGGATAGCCAAACTCTGGCTAACTTTTAAGGGATCGTTTCAGTGCTGCAGTTGATCCTGTTATTAGATGATTTGAAGCAATTGATACCATTGGATATCATTATCAAGGGTGCTATTGTTGGCAAGAGCACCCGTCTTTCTCAACAAGAGAAGCCTAAAAGACAGGCTGCAATGGATGCTTCCTTTGCTGTCAGTGAAGAAAAGTCCTGTTTGTTTCTCTGCTCCCTCACCATTGTCAGGTCACCTGAATCCAGGTGACAGATGCACCCCGTTGGGGTCAGGAGTGAACCACAGGGTGGTGGACCCTATGGCTGACTGCTGCAGGTAGAGCTCTAGGTGATTCAAGAGAACAGGTATTCTGGAGCACCAACACGGATCACACTGGGAACTAGAGGATGAGATTTTACAGGGAGTGGAATCTAAAAGTCAGCGGGTGTTCACCAGAGACCTAGTGGTGGGGATAGATTTAGCTGCAGTCTGGCTCCAGGTCGTGACCCCTAGGGCCTCCCAGCTCATGCTCACGGTAGAGTACAGGAAGCCAGAGAGGAAGCAACAGACTGCGACAGCAACGGATAGTCAGGAGATAGCCAAAGGTTGGGGCAACAAGCAGGTAAGGATAGTCAAGGAACACACCAAGGTTGGGATATGAAGCAGACAAGGACAGCCAGGAACAAGCCAAGATCAGTAACTAGAATCAGACATAGAACACACAGCAAAGAGCACACGGAAGCCAAACACACACTATTGATCAGCAGGGCTGGCTTGCAGTGTGCAGGTTAATATAGAGTTCCCTGATAAGGCCTGGGGTTGAGCCATTCTTTGAGGAGAGATTACTTAAGCAACCAGGTGAAGGGCGAGTGGTCTCTCAAGCTGGAGACAGGGAGAGGTAAGCTAACAGACAAACATTACTGCGAATCCATGACAATGCACATCAAAAACCCTTTCCCAAGCTCTGCTCCCAGTCCACACAAAACATTTGAATCTCAAAGACTGTCAAATCCTGACACAAGCCTTTTGCATAAAGGTCCGTCCCCACTTCTCAAAGAGTGGGGAACTTTTGCAGCCACATGAAAAGCTTGCATCTCATTTTTTTTTGTGAGGATGGTGATTTCCAGGGGCTACAAGATAGAATTTAACCCTATCAATCTTTTTGTTTTTCCACATAGATTAGCAGATCTCCACTGAGCCTTCTTGAGTCTTCTGAATCAAGGAGTCTTGTTTCCTGTGGCCGAATGTATGTACTGGTTTTTCTCTAACCTGTACAAAGATCCCAAACTCAAAGTTGCATCACCTCATCTTGGATCTCAATGCTCTGCAGGACTTTGTTGAAGTCCTGAAATTCTTTATGGAGTCCACCAGGTCTGTTATTTCCTCCCTTCACCAGTGTTCATCAAAGACACATGTCTCCATCTTTTTCTGCACATGTCCATGCTTTTGTTATGGACCCCCTATACTATTTATGTGCCTTAGGTGCCTTTGTGCCTTAGGTGTTCCCCAAGATGCTGGTCCCATTACCAGCCCTGCTGTGCTTTTGTGGCAACCCCATTGTGTGATACTTAAGCAACATAATGTTGAGGGAACAGTCAGAATAGGCTCTGTTGGACAATGTCACCTTGACTATTCAGATGTTACAATTTTTTGTATGCATCCTAAACCTTCATAAATAATCACTGAAACCAACTCATTGTTTGGCGAATCTAGGTCTAGTCTATAGCACAGGCCAGAGAGTTTCTACTACAAGAGAAACTTCAGACTCACTGATCTCAGATTAGTCTTCATTATCCTCTTTTGTGTGTGAGCCCTGGGTCTGATGGTAGCCTCCTTCAACGCATTTCTGTTTTCCCAGTTTCCCTCCACACATCTACAACACAGCATTTGGCCTCCAAAGCTTTGTAACTCCTCTTGTTTGTGCCCTACTGGCTCCATGGGATCTGATTTAGGTTCTTTCTGAACTTCTAGAACAGCTTTTTGAACCCATTAGAGACATTCTTCTCTGTATAGTGACTCACAAGGTGGTATTCCTTGCAACCATCACCTCTGTGAGGAGGGGGTCTGAACTGGTGGCCTTAATCTGCAACGAATGTTCTATGGTTCTGCACATAGACCAGGTGGTGTTGAGACCCAGGGAGATTCTGCCTTTCACCTCAACCAGGGAATTGTTTTACCTTTCCCCTCTCCAGTTCACCTAAATAAAATTTCCTTCCATTGTCTAAATGTAGTTAGGTTGGAAATGCAATTGCTCAACTTGTACTTCTTTCAGGAAAACTGGCCTATATGTCATCTAGGATGATTCATTTAAGGTTGCGCTGGTTTCTTGATCCAGCATTACTAGGTGGCTAAGACAGAGTATCATTCAGATGTAAAGTCTCACGGATTGGGTTACATCCTGTAGTAGTAAGGCACACTTTTCTAGATCTATATGTTTCTTGGGATTTTTGACACCAGGCATCTGTTTCCTAGATTTGAAAGGCTACCACCTGGTCTTTTGTTTACATGCTCTACTGGCTGGATGTTGCGTCCTCATGATGCCATCTTTAGGTGTAAGATCTTTCAGGCAGCCCCCGTTTTTCTTTTTTTTTTTTGGTTCTGTTGCACACATTTTAGTGTGACTGCTTTTGGACACAAAAAGATGAATGACTTACTGTGCTCTTCAATAGATGAGAAAGAAAATAAGATTTTTGTACTTACTGCAAAATTATTTTCTTCTAATCCACTAAGAAATACAGGACCACCCTTCTGTGTTTATGTTTCCAGTAATGTTGAAGCATGCTGGCAGTAGGAGGGGTAATCATTGACTGGTCTATAGTTTTTTTTTTTGCCACATCTCCAGTAGGTGGCATTGTAATCCAAAGGTGAAGGACTTCCTCTGTCTCTTAATGGACTCCAGAAAAAGAAATATACGACAAGAGCAAAAAATCCTATCCCTGTTGAAAACTAACCTCAAGAACATTGTGAAGCTTTATAATATTAAATTATAATTATTCAGTATAATGTAAAGAAGAGTCTTTAGCAACTCCAATAAACTTCATAAATGTATTATTTTAATTAGAGTGGCTTTATTAAGCTATAGTTTTTGCTGTGTTTTTGACTATCTTTGTTAGAATTTCCTGTGCTTGACATTGCCACTGCTGTTTCCTCAGCAGATGTCAGTGTAACTAAACAGAGCAGATTTACTGTATTTATATAATTGACACAGCTGTGTATTAGTGAGAAAAGCCATAAGATGGAGCCCTTGACATTATTATGGGAATTTCAGACCATTGCTTAACACCTATAGCATGGAAGAGCTGATGTGTTTGCCTTTGTGAAATATATGATTAATGTACTTATGTTATGAATGAAAATTCAGAGATGTTTTAAAGTTTTGTGACTTTACATTTTTCATCTTAGCTTATTATTATGCTTAAAGCATATCATTCTTTAATTGTTACTAAAATACCATAAAATCATCAATCATTATGATCACTGCTGGTATTCTACTTATAATGTTATTTTACTTGTAGTTGTGCTGTGGCTGAACATTTTTTCTGACATGGCTTGACACAGGTCCTAGGACTGTGTCTGACCAGCAAGGCATTCCAGCGATGTGTTATGTCCTACAGCTGCTTTGTATTGTATTCCCACAAAACCCAGAATAAAAAATCACCAACGCCGACAGGAGGATGGAGCATGAATTAGAGGCTTCATGTAATGTCTAAGTTGCAACTTTAAGCTTTCACAAGGCTGAATACTCTCTCACAGCCCACGTGTGAATGTGCTATGTGCCTGAGATGTCAGTTGCCAAGCGTCAGAGCTCTCTTGTGGAGGGAAGACAAGTTAGTCACTGGTTCTTCCCTCCTGGTGATTCACAGTTCAGAAAAACTGCAAACTAATGTGGCCATACACTGCGATAGCAACCAATTACTGATAATGCTCTTCCTAGCCTTTGAACTGTAGTTAGGGGGGCTTAGATGGTCTTAGATGGCCCAGTGCTTGTGTTTTCATATGTGCCTGCCCTCTACCCTATAAAAGTCTGGGTTCCCAGTAGCCTTTTGTCAACGTGTAGAGACTTTGAGGACATAGGAAAAGTTGAATGAGTGCTTGCAGGGAATGATAGTTGCTGTTATATTATACTATATTATACTGTATTGTGCTATATTATTAAAGAAAATTGCAGCACGCACACACACACACTCTATTCACTGTTCTTTATAGTCAGGGTTCCATAAACCCAGACACGGCAGTTCTTTGTGTGTCAGCAACAACTTGCTGTTGCCACTGGTGAAAGCGATGAGGAGGAAAAGGACATAGGCAGGCTTCCAGGCTGGCTTTCACCCTTTCCAAAACCTAGTTGTCCTTAGCCACGCAGAGGGCAGCAGGGTGGGTCCTTGAGCGGCATTTCAAAGCATCTGGCCTCACTGTCCATAAACAAATTTACCGGGAGCAACAACAAAAATATGCACAGTCCCTCAAAGAGGCAAGGTCACATTTTTATTCCAATGCCATCAGAAACAGTCCAGGAAAGTCTAAGCAGTTTTTCTCCACTCTAAACCACCTTCTTAAACCAAAATTTCCTCCACTTACTGCCCTTACAGAAGAGCAGTGCAATAAAGTTATGGATTTTTTCACATCAAAAATCACACATCTGCCCTTTCTGGTTCTCCCACCCAAATTGTTCCCCCAACATATATCGTCTCCCAACCCCTAAACTGCTTTCCTGAGGTGTCATCAAAAGAGGGGCAGAATATTGTCAGGAAGATGAAATCCTCCACTTGTCCCCTGGACTCTCCCCCAACCTCCCTGGTAAAAACTCATATCACTGTCCTAAGTCCACTGATCACCACTGTTATAAATCATTCTCTTCAAACTGGTCATGTTCCCCCTGTTTTAAAAAATGGCATTATTAGACCATTGCTTAAAAAGCCCACTCTTGATCCGGAAGTCCTATCCAACTAAAGGCCCACTCCAATCTCCCTTTCATATAAAAGTACTTGAGAAAGCAGTTGCCACTTACCTTCAGAACCAGCTTTAACATAATAACCCTTTTGAAAAATTTCAGTCAGGTTTCCGCTTTGCTCACTGTACAGAGACTGCCCTCATCAGATATACAAACCACCTCCTTATATCATCCCATCCTGGCTCTCCCTCCCTCATCCTCCTGGACCTTTGTGCTGCATTCAATACTGTTGTCTTTTAAATCGGCTCCATCTTACCACTGGATTAAATAACATAGCTCTCAGTTGGTTCAAATCATACCTCACAAACATTTCAAATCAAATTCACATACAGTTACTTGCGGTGTCCCCCAGGGGTCAGTTCTTGACCCCATCCCTTTCATCCTCTATCTTGCCCCCCTTGGCCAAATTATCAGCCGCTACAAAATTTCATTCCACTGCTATGCTGATGACACACAGCTATATGTAAATGCAACAGCTGAAACTCCACCTTCACAGTCATCCCTATCAGTACTCACTACCTGTCTGGACGAGATAAAGGTATGGATAGAGCACAGCTTTCTTCAGCTAAACAGTTGTAAAACTGAAGTCATCCCAATTGGTACTCCTCACCAGACCAAATCATCATCCATAACCAGCATCACCTTTTCCGGCTCTAACATCCCTTTTTCATCACTAGTCACAAATCTTGGTGTAAAAATGGACTCCAAACTCACTGTTGAGGCCCATACAAATCACCTATGCAAGACCTCTTTCTATCACCTCTGTAACATCTCTAAACTCTGTTCCATTCTCTCCCTCTCAGATGCAGAAAAGCTGGTTCATGCCTCTTGTCTCCCTCAGATTGAACTACTGTAATGCACTTCTCATTGGGACTCCTAGAAAGAGTCTGCAGAGGCTTCAGTACATCAAAAACTCTGCAGCAAGGATCCTGATGAGAGTGCAGAAACATGAGCACATTACCCCCATTCTTTACTCACTCCACTGGCTCCCTGTCTCCTCCAGGACTGAGTACAAGGTTTCTCTCCTCACACACCAATGTATTCATGGACATGCCTCCCCTACATTAAAGAACTTCTCAAACCATTAAACACAACACGTCCCCTCCGCTCCACTCACTCAAATCTTCTTCATATACCCAGAACTAGACTCAGGACAATGAGAGACAGGCCCTTTTGTGCAGCTGCCCCATGCCTGTGGAATGCCCTACCTGACACATTGAGGGCTCCTCAATTTACTGACTGTTTTAAAAAAAGGATTTAAGACATTTATTTTTAGCATTGTCCATTTTAGATGTTTGTTTCATTGTATAAATTGCTCAATTTTCTTTTTTGTTTTAACCTGTAGCACTTTGAGATCTTTTGATGAAAAGGGCACTATAAATAAAATGTATTATTATTGTTATTATTATTATTATTATTATTATTATTATTATTACATATTCTGGCTGAATAAGGCTAATAAACCATTCCAGTGTTTTTAACAAATATCACTTGTTAGACATTACTGTATCACAGTTTTACTAGGTAAGGCCATGTAAGTTAATGCCACTGCATTATCCATCTTTTTCTAAGAGCAGAGCAGTCATACTGTAACACATGGTATACATATAATGTTTATCAATAATTAAATGTTAATTTAAATACTGGAAAAGCGCAGACAGAGGAGGGCTGCTTTTGGAGCATTAGAGCATGCATCCTTGCACATAATGACCTGTGTGTCAAGTCTGCCTCATGTAGACCCATAGTGAATAATGGACATCTTGAGGCAAACCCCACCTATTTGTGTAGAGATGTGATTGCAGTGATTAAAAACTACTAAGCTAATGCTCTAAGGCAGCCAATGTTTGTCAGCTTGTGCTTAAAGATGAGTTACAGTCTTTTGTAAAAAAAATATTTAAAGTCAGCAATTACAATACACTTACTGGTCAAGGAGCCCAGAGCTGTCATCACCTGGGCCAGTTCTTCACTGGTCTTCAGGTCCTCAGGACTATTTTGCTTGTGGTAAGGTGGCTTTGACATCCTGCTGTTTCACAGCCAGCTCCCCACTGTGCTGCGCTCCTGAGAGGAGCCGGTGACGTGACTTGTGTGCTCAATGCAGCGGCCGTTTTGCTGGTTGGAAATGCTGGATGTTTCCTCTGTTTGCCTGTTATTAACTACTGAAATGTGAGTGCAACCACTTTTAAACTCTTCAATAAAAAGATAAGGATGTCTGAACTATGAAGTGTTTTTTCTCTCTATTGGGTACTACATGTGGCGGAGGAGCTGTTATACTCATTCCCATGCGGTCGTGGAGCTGATTTTGAGAGACATCTAGGCTTACTGGTATTTATCTGAAGGAGCTGCAGTTTTTATCCCCCATGCTGCTAAGGAGCAGTTACCTAGGCTTGCTTAATCTATCTAAGGGTAAGAGGTAGTGTGTTTGGGTGATGGTGGCGGTGTCCTTACAAGTGGATTTTACAAGATGCATTACTGTTACTATGGACTTTTAAGTGAAGTTGATGCATAATCCATTCAATGCACTGAAAGCTCATGTTGGACTATCATACAGTTCCTATTAGCGCTACACCATTTTTTTTATATTATCTATTGTGCTATCCTCGCATATTGTTTCAGCTGCTTTTACATTTATTCATTTATTTTTTTCTTGATTCAACTTTATATGATCCCAGCGCAACAAAATTGTGTCTTTTATATAACTTACCAATGTTACCCATTGAAAATATAGTTACTAGTTTGGGCTGAATGCTACTTAAAAATGTCAATCCTTAAAAGTACAGAATACTTTTTAATTCAGAATTATCCAAAAGGAACCCTGTACTGAAGAAATAAACAGGTTTCCATTGCTGTCCTCTCCTTCTGAAAATGCTTATTCTCTGGAAGTAATGTAGACCTAATGGCTTTAGTATATCTGAGGAAAAATATGCAGTTCAGATCTTTAGACTTTACTCGGTCTACATTTCCAGCATGTTTGTTTCTGGGTTAAACTATTAAAGAGCTTAAACTATTAAAGAGGTTGTAAACCTTCCTTTGCAAGTTGTACCTATAGGTAAGCCTTGAATAAGGCTTACCTATAGGTACTGTAAATATCTCCTAAACGTGCACCGTTTAGGAGATATTTTACTGTGTACTGCTCTGTAAAGAAACAGCCCCCCGTGCCAATTCTTCACGAGCGATTGTGTCCTGCCCGGCAGCTCCCACGCATCGGCAGAGTGATGTCACGTGGCTCCGGCCAGTCACAGAGATGGAGTCTATGGCCCCAGAAGGAAGAGGGGCAAAGATGGATGCGGCCTGCAACGATGCAAGTGATTATACAGTAAATGTTATCTCCAGTTCAATGTGGCTAGTGATAGGTGAATGAAAGGGTGATGCAGAAATGTCATCTGTGACTGAGCCAGTGCATATACAGTGCCTTAAAAAAGTATTCATACCCCTAGAAATTTTCCACATTTTGTCATGTTACAATCAAAAACGTATATGTATTTTACTGGGATTTTATGTGAGCAGAGCACTGTTCAATCCATCATCTGAAAATGGAAAGAGTATGGCACGACTGCAAACCCATAAAAACATGGCTGTCCACCTAAGCTGACAGGCCGGCCAAGCAGAGCATTAATCAGAAAAGCAGCCAAGAGGCCCATGGAGGAGCTGCAGAGATCCACATTTTAGGTGAGAGAATCTGTCCACAGGAAGAAGGTGCTCTAGTAAGATGAGACCAACATTTAACCCTTTGGCCTAAAAAACTAACACTGCATATCACCCTCTGTGAAACATGGTGATGGCAGCATCATGTTGTGTGGATACTTTTCTTCAGCAGGGACTGGAAAGCTGGTCAGAGTTGATGGAAAGATGGATGTAGCCAAATACAGGGCAATCTTTGAAGAAAACCTGTAATGTCGTGTACATGACCGGACTTTTCGTCAGCAAAGTTCAGACGGAACAAATCTGTCAGACAATTCGATCGTGTGTGGGCTTCATCGGACCTTTTCTGTCGAAAAATCTGACGGACTTTAGAAATAGAACATGTTTCAAATCTTTCCGACTGTTTGTCTGTATGCAGACAGACCAACAACGATGCAAGGGCAGCTATTGGCTACTGGCTAATGAACTTCCTTTTTTTAGTCACGTCATACACCATCACGTTAAACGATCGGACTTTGGTGTGATTGTGTCAGTCAAAGTCAGTCAAAAAGTCAGAGTTCATTCCAAAGGAAAGTCTGGTGTTGTGTACGTGGCATTAGAGTCTGCAAAAGACTTGAGACTGAATGGGTGCATATATGCGTTTTTTTGACCATAAGACTAAATACTTTGGTATTTGGTACTCTTATTTTTATAAACAAATACATAAAACGAAGCAGTAGCTGTTTCTGCATGTTGGAGTTGTCTTAACCACTTTAGCTCCGGAAGATTTTACCCCCTTCCTGACAAGGCCAATTTTTGCGATATGGCACTGTGTTGCTTTAACTGACAATTGCGCGGTCGTGTCCCTTTTTTCCCACAAATACAGCTTTTTTTGGTGGTATTTGCACTATAAACAAAAGTTCGACAATTTTGAAAAAAATAAATTTTTTTACTTACATATCCAATAATAAAAAACAAAAAAAAACAAAATCAAATTTCTTCATCAATTTAGGCCAATTTGTATTCTGCTATATATTTTTGTTAAAAAAAATCCCAACGAGCGTATATTGATTGGTTTGTGCGAAAGCTATGCTGTCTACAAACTGTGGGATAGATTTAGGGATTTTTTATTGTTTTTTTTTATAGTAATGGCGGCGATCAGTGATTTTTAGAGGGACTGCGACATTTCTTTTCGGACTAATCTGACACTAAAACCTCGTAGACACGGTACGGAGATCAGAAGGGGATTGTCGTTTGACAGGCTGTTGTCCGAAGTTCTTACTTTTAGTACACTCCTTTCAACAATTGTTTTCCAATTTTCGGCCGACAAATGTTGGATGACAGGCTAGTAAATTTTTTGTCAAACGGCAGCTCCACGTCAGATTTTCGGATGGTCAGTACACAAATCCGTCACACAACATTCTAAAGTACAAACTCACGTGCTCAGAATCAATGCTCACCAAACACAAAATTAGCAGAAAGGGCCCAAAGGGTGGCGCTCACGAGCTGAAATTCCTCATAGTACATCACTATGTTCGTATTTGTGGCTCGACAATTTGTGTAATGGTAGTATGCAAGACAAGATCCTGGCACATGCCCTTTTGACAAAAATCAGATGCTGTCCAACAATAGTACCGTGTGTACGAGGATTTAGTGACACTTTTTGGGTACTAGTGATACTGGCGGGGAAGGGGTTTACATCAGGAGCAATCAAAGGGTTAACTGTGTTCCCTGGGTGTGTTTTCCTACTTTGTGGGGGATGGACTGACTGTGTTCCTCCTGATTATCATGAATCACAGCTCTCTCTTTCCCTCTGTGACAGAACAGTGGTCTGCCTTGTTTACATAGGTAGACCGCTGTTCTGTTTCTCCTATGAATGATTGGCAGGTTCCAGCGGCCATTGTGGCCACCAGACCCGCTGATTGGCTCTCGCTGTCTCCAATAACAGCCGGAACGTGGTACCGGCGGCATGCACGCGTGCCCCCCAGTGCCAACACTCACACACAGGTACGTGATTTTGTGCTTAAGGGCCACCCTGTTGCAGTAAATGCAGGTGGGGCAGTCCTTAAGTGGTTAACCTTACCACAACCCGTTTTTGTGCTTAATGGAAAGCTATTACCATTGGTAAATAAACGCAACTATATAAGCAACCACAGAACTGGAGGTGGGTGCAATCGCTGCAGAGAACGATCACGAGACTCCATGTAGGTCAAATAACATGCAGCCATCTCCTTCTTCTCTCAGAGGTATTAGTGGGTGAACTGTTTGGTGCATACAAGTTGGGACTCTTTCAGGAAGGCATTCTGGCTGAAATTTAAGCAACAATAATTAGATAAAGTTATAAAGATGCGAAACCATGGTCATAGTGCTCCCAGATGCAGTCCTGGGGATGTGGACAATAAGATATTTAGTATATACTGTATTTCAGCTAAATGACTCTGTAGCTTAAAAATAAATGAAAATTAGAAGTGAATGTAAACCTAATTACAAATACCATATGAGCACTAACAGGTTATTGTAGATTCAGTTAAATTTTCTGTATTCTTAAATCTGGAGCAAAATTGTACCTAGTGACTTTGGCACAAAGACCCTTTGTTAGACAAATGCTGTTAAAGGGTGACAATGCTCTGTTCTCGTCTCCCAGTCATTCTCTTACATTGTCACTCTGTCCCAATGGAGACTGTAAACAGCTGTGCTGACGCACATTGCACAGGCATATTACGTTGTTGTCACCATTAGGAAACCTGCCCTGAGAAATACCATGTAACAGTAGTAGGAGTTCATGCGTGTAGACAAAAAGCGACAGTCTAAAGGCTGTTGAAGATAAAAAAAAAGGTGAAAACATTATTTAAGAAGAAAAAAAAGTTTGCCTTAGCAAATTAAATGTTATCCAGTTAGGATTGCCATCTACATTAAGGAATGTTTCAACTCATGGTTATTGTTCTTATTGCTATTTTTACTATTAATGCTACTACCGGTACTACTGAATAAGTTATATTGTTAAAATAAAATCTGCTTCTTTTGTGAACTGTACAAACCAATCCCTACATTATTAGAATGTGTAATGTAAAGTCTGTACAGTGCCGAGATCACAGAGGTAGTCAGCCTGAGATGCAACACCTTGATGATGGTATCAGGGAGCAAGTAACAGAAAAAAAATGGTTCACTGGACAATTTTTCAATGATACTATTTATGCAATATTGAATAAGTGAATTTGGCTCCAAACTCCATCTACATAGCAGACAAATGTGGCTTTTACAGAGGTTATTTAGTCATGTTTCTCACACGGGATCAGTATCCTTGCAAGAAACACATTTTTTCTAAATTGGATATCATAACTTATTGTATTTTGTCATAGTCACCCTAACGAACAACTAAAAAAACATTTTAAAGGTTTCTTTTTATCTCTTTGTAATTGTGAAATATTCAGTAAGACTTGTCATTGATAGCATGTTTAAATAAGCTTTGTGGTGTGATACAGCCTCTGTTAGATTCTTTTGCTGAAAGGTAAGTGTCAAGACAGGAGTTGAGTTTCAACAAAATGCTTAGTGCACAAGGCAAACTATACATTTTTCCAGAAAATATCCTGTGATGAAAGCTTTTACCTTAAGTAATTATTCTCAAAGACACATATCCTCTTAAGAATCCCCAAGGTGGATTGTTTTTCAAAAGTATATGTAAGATGCGTTATCCATTTTTAAATCCATATATAGTAATTTGTAAAAATCACACGTTTGATGACATTGCCTTCAATGTTCTGTAAATCCTATCACAGGGAGTAAAAATTGAAGTTATCTTGGATATTTCTGAGTGGTTTTTGATGATAACAATTGTAAAAGAAGCAGGTTTACTCATATATAATATGAAAATTGGCATGTTGATGAGTCCTGTATCATATTACAAAAGAAAAGATATAGTTATTAGCCTAAATACAGATTGTGTTGGCACATTGTCTTTAGATCATATTGTTATTATGATGTCTGATTTTGAAAAGAAACATTTTTTTATTTGAATGTTTTTTAGTTTGTTTAAATGGGTTTGAAGATCTGCTTTTGGAGGTTGACTAGAACCGGATTGCTCATTATGCCGTGTACACACGACCAGACTTTTTGACGAACTATATCCGACTATCTTCCCGACTGACTTTCTGAACGAACGGACTTGGCCACACATGACCGGACTAAATCCGTTTGAAAGTCCATTCATTTTGAATGTGATGACGTAAACGGGACTAAACAAGGAAGTTCAATAGCCAGTAGCCAATAGCTGCACTTGCGTCGTATTTGGTCCATTGGACTAGCACACAGACGAACGACTTGCACGCTAGAAAGCTGAGTCCGGCAGACAGATTTGAAACATGTTTTATTTCTAGGTCCGTCTGACTTTTGGGGAAAAAAAGCCCACTGGAGCCCACACACGATCGAATTGTCCAACTGATTACGGTCCGCTAGACCTAGTCTGACGGAAAGTCCGATCATGTGTACGCAGCATTAGGCAACCTCATGTCATTTATGATTTTAGCAGCCATGTGTTTTTTTCATCATCATGTTGTGGAATGAAGTCAGGGCTGATCAGATGTCTCCATGATAGTATTGAATGATTGGTGAACCTCTACCTGTACTTTAAAGAGTAAAGAGGCCATGGAATTTAAAGTGATACTAAACACATTGTTTAATTGTAGTTGTCCTTTCTATTTCTGTATATAGATGATGGCACTGCAATTATTTTAATAAAAAAAAAAATCTAAGTACCTTTTTTCCTAATAGATATACAGCTGTCACATGACCCAGATCTTTCCTGGCCTGTCTGCAGGGAAACATAAGCAGGAGGAGCTTCTAGTCCCCTGCTGCTGGTCACATGTTCAAAATAAAAAAACAGCCTTTGGATGCAGAGTAAAAATAAATAATTAATATCAATAAACTGTTTTAAATTAGCATACAATTATAACGTATATTTGAAATTAAATCTTTTTTATCCTGTCTCAAAAAACATGGTGTGGTGGATTTCTGTCAGTCACAGGCTGTGTCACACCCCTCAACCCTGTGTCTTAGAATAAGAGGGAGGTTAGATCTCCATTATTCTACATGTAATATCCCACCCCCATTGTGTTTAGCTGGTTAGTGGGCATGGAGGAGGGAGGGATTGGGCTACCAATTGGGCTGCTCTGATGTGATAGGAAGGAACTGGTCAGCATAGAAAATCACTGAAAACTGAGCATGTGCAGAGTTGCCACCACAGCTACAAAATCTCTAGCTGAATTGGGGACATGAACAGAAGGTGGAGATAGAGAGTGATCAACCAGTTTTTTTGCAGAATACAGATAACTAATCTCATAGTGACTGAGTGATTATGAACAACATGTAACACAGCAATTATTAATAGTTTTTTTATGATGTGGGTTTAGGACACGCGTATATATGCCCCCTCACCGGCTCCTGCTGTGATTGTACAAAGCAGGGTCCTGTCAGCAAGGCCTGGCTATTTATTCACGGTTGGAACATACTGATCGGCTGTGTACAATCACAGCCCAGAGCTCTGTGTTGACAATCAACAAAGAGTTCTGTACAGAGAGAATGATCTCTCTGTGTCTTATCCCTGCAATGCATAGTAAAAGCAGCACACTTTACAAATATTACAGATAGTTAGGCACACGTTTAAACCACTTGACTGCCCTAGATGTTAACCCCTTCCCAGCCAGTGTATAGTATTATCATTGATCACTGTATTAATGTTACTAGTGCCACTTGTAAGTGGCAGGTAGTCAGTTCCCCCCCAGTGTCAGTTAGTATCAGATTGCCTGCCTCACTATTGCAGTCTCATAATAAAGTGCCGATCCCTGCCATTAGTAGTATAAAAAAAATCCAGCACACATACCATAGTTTGTAGGCACTATAACTTTCACGCAAACCAACTAATATACACTTGTAGACATGTAAAATACATTTTGGACAAATTTATGAAGAAATTTGATTTGTTAAATTATCTTTGCTGGATATGTTTTGTAGCAGAAGGTAAAAATTATTGTTTTTCTTTTTTTTATTATCTGTTTTTTTTTTTTGATGTTGCAAAAGAAAAAAAAAACTCAGTGGTGATAAAATACCACCAAAAGAAAGCTCTATTTGTGTGAAAAAAATGATATAAACTTTGGGTATAGCATTGCATAAATGCACCATTACAAGTTAGTGCGGTGCTAAATAGCCTGGTCATGAAGGGGGTGAAATCTTCCAGAGGTCAGGTGGTTAACCTCCCTGGCGGTATAATTATGTCAGATTTTTGTGTCTCAAAGCAGTACATTGTTTTACATGGAAATTTGGCATTTTATATTGTAGGCATGTAATTCTTAGGAATAACTCACTCAAATCTGTCCAAACAAGAGTCTAGTAGACATCCCAGGTATGATAAAGTTTGAAACGTGAAATCATAAATTATAATATAATAAATAAGTATAAATAATTATAAAAAATAATATAATAATAATAAAAATGATTTTTTTCCACAAATCACTATCGCTCAATTCTGCAAGTGTTCTAATTTACTATCGCTGTTTTCAAGCTGGTCTAAAACCGCTTTTGATGTAAAGGGACACATTTTGGTTGCCATGGACATTCTCAAGTTTCCAGGCAGAAAGAACGGTATATATAATATAAAACTGCATGCAGGGCACTGGACAAAGCATTAGGGAAAAAGGGATGTAAAATGATTTGCTACAGTAATGTAATCTGTAAGATTACAGTGTACTGTATGTATTATGCTTTTTGCACTTTTTGAATTTGGCACTGGGGCTTCCGTCCCCGTGCGTCGCGACGTTCGCTGGGAACGAAGTCTGGCACAGTGATTGAGCGGAAGGCACAGCTCGCACACGAGGATCCTGGGGACAAGTAAGTAACTTTGCCTGGATCCTGAGATGCAATCCCGAGTGTGGCTCGGGGTTACTGCTTTTGGTAATTAAAATTCACCCCGAGCCAGACTCGGAAATACCTCTACGGAGGCTAAAGTGATACTAAAGTTTTTTTTTTGTTAAAAATAACAAACATGTCATACTTGCCTGCTCTGTGCATTGGTTTTGCACAGAGCAGCCCAGGTCACTCCCTCCTGTTGAGTACAGCATGTCGGCTCCAGATGACGTCCATGTGACGAAACGCGTAGGGCGTGGCCAGGCAGCGTACACCTCGAGCTCAGACGGAGATTGCAACAGCGGGAATTTTAAAAGCTGTACACACCGCACTTTTAAACCAGTTGTTTGTGAGTAATTTTTTAACTATTTTCTGCAATAAAATTCTTTAAAAACGGTATCACACTATGGTTGTGCCTCTTCTCTACTCCATATAAACGGGGCTTATTGCTACTCACGGAGGAACGAGGGATCCCTAATCTTTAAAGTGGAAGGAAGCCAGAGAGCCGCACAATAGCTAATATTGTGAATGTTGATCCACCCCGGATGGGGTCCTCCTTCTGGTGAGAGCATAATAATTTTAACACCCTTTTAAGCCACCGAATGTGAAGAACACAGTTGGAAAACATCACCCCCCTCCTTTTCTGCACCTGCGGTTTTTTCCGCCACCCAATAGAGACTTGCTCCATCACGTCCAATGTTTAAAATTTGCCTGCATTGTTTGCACATTTTCTTGCACTAATTTTGCACGTTTTTTTTTTTTTTTGGATTTTTTAATTTTATTTAATTTTTCTGTGTTTTATCATTTTAGCACATTTATGCTTCATGTAGATGGTATTTTAATTTTTAATTTTTATTAATTTTATACTAATTTATGTAAAGCATCACTATCAGACCAGTTTATGCTACCACCGTGATATTTCATATATGTTTATTTATTATAGTTTGGCACCACAGTATACGTAATATACTTTAATATTCTTTTTTCACGACTAATCCACCAGCTATCACAATTAGTCTTCACCTATAGGTCTGTAAGAATTTATTTGCACGCGCACTTTAATAACTGCATATTGCCATTTAGATTAACACTTTAATAACTGCATATTGCTATTTAGATTAATAAGTTATATGGTTTGCTACATTGTAACCTGTTGCCATTGGCGTGCACTTTGAGTTTATTGTATTTTTATTTAATTTTATTTAATTTTTATTTAATTTTCATTTAATTTTAAAATTTTGGGTTTTGAACCAGCACGCTGGAAAATATATATTATATACACTTTGGCCCAAAATTAGTCAGCACTTTAAGAATTATATATTGCCACACATGTGAAAATTGACCTATACAATACAATACATTTTTATACACCAACACACTACTAGTCCCCACATATAGGTATAAGCGCCATATCTATTACCCCCCTTTGTCTTTGCATCGTTCCACCCGTGGGTGGAAATCAATAGAGGCTGCTCTTACCTTTTAACTTTTCTTTTCTTTTCCTTTCTACATTCACTCTTAAGGATCCATAGCGCAACCCACCCCCCAGTTATACATAATTCTTAGGAATAACTCACTCAAATCTGTCCAAACAAGAGTCTAGTAGACATCCCAGGTATGATAAAGTTTGAAACGTGAAATCATAAATTATAATATAATAAATAAGTATAAATAATTATAAAAAATAATATAATAATAATAAAAATGATTTTTTTCCACAAATCACTATCGCTCAATTCTGCAAGTGTTCTAATTTACTATCGCTGTTTTCAAGCTGGTCTAAAACCGCTTTTGATGTAAAGGGACACATTTTGGTTGCCATGGACATTCTCAAGTTTCCAGGCAGAAAGAACGGTATATATAATATAAAACTGCATGCAGGGCACTGGACAAAGCATTAGGGAAAAAGGGATGTAAAATGATTTGCTACAGTAATGTAATCTGTAAGATTACAGTGTACTGTATGTATTATGCTTTTTGCACTTTTTGAATTTGGCACTGGGGCTTCCGTCCCCGTGCGTCGCGACGTTCGCTGGGAACGAAGTCTGGCACAGTGATTGAGCGGAAGGCACAGCTCGCACACGAGGATCCTGGGGACAAGTAAGTAACTTTGCCTGGATCCTGAGATGCAATCCCGAGTGTGGCTCGGGGTTACTGCTTTTGGTAATTAAAATTCACCCCGAGCCAGACTCGGAAATACCTCTACGGAGGCTAAAGTGATACTAAAGTTTTTTTTTTGTTAAAAATAACAAACATGTCATACTTGCCTGCTCTGTGCATTGGTTTTGCACAGAGCAGCCCAGGTCACTCCCTCCTGTTGAGTACAGCAAGCAGCTTGCTATGGGGGCATCCGAGCCGAGCCACAGCTCCCTGTGTCCATTCAGACATGGAGCTGCGGCCCTGCCCCACCCTTTTTCTCTCTCATATTTGGTTTGCTAACTTTGATTGACAGCAGCTGGAGCCAATGGCACTTCCCTGCAGTCTCAGCCAATGAGGAGGGAGAGTCCCAGACAGTGGAGCCTCTCATTCAAGATCGCTGGAGCTGCTGCACACTTAAGGCTTTTCATATTGATGAATAAGGATAAAAAAAACCTCCTGCCCTTACAACAACTTTAATGAAGGTTTGATTGTTTAAACTGATAATAATAGAATATTTTGACAGCTGTAGCTCAGTGGCATTTTTATCTTTACTAAGCACTTTGGGGAATACACCCACTAAAAGCTTTTTCACATCAGAAGCATAGATGCACATTGCTTTATCATGCAAAAAAGGAATGTCTTCTGCGCATTACTTAAGGGTCAGCATCTCTTCGGAAATGCACTGGATATTCTAATCAAAATGTCACTGGGGTAAGAGTACTCATCAGTCCCAGCAGAAGAAGCCTAAACCTCAAAATGGGAAGACTCTGCTCCCTTTAAGGACAAGAGGAGTTTCTTTCGCTACCTCCAAGCTTCACAATTAAAGTTCAAACCCAAGACAGGAGCTCAGTTTCACCACAGTCCTTGGAGACTAAGTCCCCCAAGCATGCAGACAAGTTGTCTTTGGCATGAAAGGACACCTCCACTTTCCAATTCTCTAGTTCCCATATTAAAGGGGGGGGGGGGGGGAATTGGTCCAGTCTTGGATCTTAAATGTCTTCATTCAAACCCAACAATTCTACATGGAATCCATCAGGTCAGCCATAGTATTTCTCCAGTAGGGAAACTTTCTGTCCTCTGCAAACATCAAAGACACATGCATGTGTTTTCCAGCACATCAGCAATTCCTTAACTTTGCTGTGGGTTTCTAGCACTCTCAGTTTTGTCACCCTGCCATTAGTCTGTCCCCACAGCCCATGTGTTTATCTCCAAGGTATGTCTACTGTGGGTTAAATGGATGACCTGCTGTGAGGGAGCAGTCAGCACAAGTCTTGAAATACAATGTGGCATGAACAGTTCAAACTCAAAAAGGTTTGGTAGGATCCTACATCCTCTACCCCATTGCCATATCATATTGTCAAATAAACCATGATTAAACTGCAGCATAAAAATAACTTTGGAATTTAGAAGTTTAAGGTAAAACAGTAAGTCTGTCAGGTTGTATTTATCATAAATTTAAATGTATTTATTACTAGAATTTTTAAATTGACATAATTATATCTCACTAATCAGTCATTTTTTTTTTAAATTATACTTTCTGCTTTTTCCTGTTCATATATCCTACACCACCATCAGACAACTTTCTGCCTGCCGCCATGTTCCAACTTTAACAGTTCTCGGCACCCATTACATTCTGACTTCTTTGTCACAATATAAAGCACCGCACCTCTGTTCCTGCATGTAGGGAATACAGTCCAAGCACTTTTGCTGGTAAACATACATATATATATATATATATATATATATATATATATATATATACCGTAGTATTTTTATATACACCGTATATACACATTACCATAGTATGTGACTGGAGGTCAAAGACCTACAGTCCAAAAACTCTTCCCTGCCTGGGGTCCATGTGTTCTTAATTTAGCTGTGAGGCTACATTTGTAGCTTTTTAATTATAATTTTTAAAAAGACTATTCATAAAATGAAATGTAAACTTTTTTTTACAAGTCTATTGTTTTTCACCTATGAGAGCTACTTCCCATGAAAATAATACATGATTTCAGCAAAAATATAGAGAACAAAATGTACATATTAAATAGGTTAGTTTGATGCATCATTATTTGTTTATCCGTAGAACATGCCTGTATGTGGCAAACACATGTTCTTTGCTTATTTTCCCAACTGTATTTTTACTCCAGCACTATTGTATAGGATATATGCAGCAAGTGAGATTCACCTCTGCTTCCTGAAACACTACTCCAAAGCCCCTTGGGGGAAAAAGGGCATGAAAAAAGATGAATACATAGCTTAGAAAATGTTAATGGACATCCATTTCATAGCTTTACTTATGTAGTGCTAACAGAGTCATTGCTCCTAAATTAGGTTAAAATGTGATGACCCTGTCTACCACAAGCATATACATAGTAGGGATACGTTTTACCATGACTAATACGACCAACTACTGTGTATGCTTACTTTACATTTAATGGAAAAAAGTAAAATTTTTCTTTCTTTCCTATTCCTTTTTCACTTAAAAAAAAATAAAAATGAAAGTCATAATTGTAAGTTATAAGTTGTAATTGTTTAATAAATAAGCACCTTAAAGGAGACAGTTAAAGGTTGAAGCCTTTTTTTTTTTTAGGTAATGCATATTTCAGTATAAGTCCAGCTTATCTGCTTATCTGCTGTATATCACTCAAGATTAGGGATGAGCTGAAAACCCTCCGGTTCGGTTCACACCAGTACTTGTGAACCGGCAAAAAAATTAGTGAGAACACCGTTAAAGTCTATGGGACATGAACATGAAAAATCAAAAGTGCTAAGGCTTATATGCAAGTTATTGTGATAAAAAGTGTGTGGGGACCCGGGTTCTGTCCCGGGAACATGTATCAATGCAAAAAAAAGTTTTAAAAACGTCAGCTTTCTCAGGAGCAGTGATTTTAATAATGCTTAAACTGAAACAAGAAAAATGAAATATTCTTTTCAATATCATGCCTGGGGGTGTCCTCAGTATGCCTATAAAGTAGTGCATCTTTCCTGTGTTTAGAACAGGACCACAGCTAAATTAAATTTTTAAGGAAAAAATGTCATTTAAAACTGCTCGTGGCTGTAATGAATTGTCGGATCCTGGCAATATAGAT
Organism: Lithobates pipiens; assembly: GCF_037356315.1. Classification (NCBI taxonomy): domain Eukaryota; kingdom Metazoa; phylum Chordata; class Amphibia; order Anura; family Ranidae; genus Lithobates; species Lithobates pipiens. Next base: position 211,542,238 of record NW_027507764.1, read on the forward strand.
AAAAATAATTGAGAAAAAATGGCATGGGCTCCCCCAGTCCATCACCAGGCCCTTTGGGTCTGGTATTTCTGGTATGGATAATAAGAGCAACCCCGTACCAAAATTAAAAAAAAAATGGTGTGGGGGTCCCCGCAAAATCCATACCAGGCCCTTCGGGTGTAGTATGCATATTAAGGGGAACCTTGTGCTAAGATTTAAAAAAAATGCCGCAGGGGTTCCCCCAAAATCCATATCGGGCCCCTCAGGTCTGGTATGGATTTTAAGGGGCACCCTGAACCAAAATATATAAAAAGTCGCAGGGGTCCCCCCAAAATCCATACCAGACCCTTATCTGATCAAGCAACCTGGCAGGCCACAGGAAAAGGGGGGATGAGATAGCACCCCCCATCCTCAACTGTACCAGGCCCCATGCCCTCAATATGGGTAGGGTGCTTTGGGCGCCCTGGGGGGACTCCACGCAATATTTTTTTAATTTGGCACAGGGTTCCCTTTAATATCCATACCAGACCCAAAGGGAACCTATGCCGTTTTTTTCAATGATTCTCATCTATATTGCCATGATCCGGCAATACATTACAGCTGCGACCAGTTTTAAATGAAATTTTTTTCCTTTAAAAATGTAATTTTGCTGCTCTCATTCATAAAACTATGTACGGCTTCCTTCTGGGAGGATGATTTGATGCATTGTGTGGCGTATGGGTGGACCCCCCACCCATTTAACCTCTGCAGAAATGCTGGCAGCACTCATACATCTATTTCCCAAAGACAATCTCTGGATATGAAGCTGAGACGTGCACTCAACTTCTTTGGTCGACCATGGCGAGGCCTGTTCAGAGTGGAACCTGTCCTGTTAAACCACTGTGTAGTCTTGGCCACCGTGCTGCAGACCAGTTTCAGGGTCTTGGCAATCTACTTATAGCCTAGGCCATCTTTATGTAGAGCAACAATCCTTTTTTTAGATCCTCAGGGTTCTTTGCCATGAGGTGCCATGTTGAACTTCCAGTGACCAGTATGAGAGAGTGAAATAACACCAAATTTAACACATCTGCTCCCCATTTACACCTGAGACCTTGTAACACTAACGAGTCAAAAAAAATTCACTTAGGGGTGTACTAACTTTTGTTGCCAGCGGTTTAGACATTAATGGCTGTGTGTTGAGTTATTTTGAGGGGACAGCAAATGTACACTGTTATACAAGATGTACACTCACTACTTTACATTGTAGCAAAGTCTAATTTCTTCAGTATTGTCACATGAAAAGATATAATAAAATATTTACAAAAATGTGAGGGGTGTACTCACCTTTGTGAGATACTGTGTATATATCGGTATGACATAAAAATGTGGAGAAACAAAAAGCTAAATCTGACACATTCCATGCAAAACTCCAAAAATGGACTGGACAAAATTATTGGCACCCTCAATTTAATATTTGGTAGAACACCCCTTGGAAAAAATAACTGCAATCAATCGCTTCCTGTAACCATCGATGAGTTTCTTTCACCTTTCTCTACTGGAATTTCTGACCACTCTTCTTTCGCCAGCTTTCCCAACTGCTGTTTTGAGATCTCTTGACAGGTGCTCTATTGCTTGCCAGTTCAGTACTCTCCACCGTTTTGTCTTAAACCATTTCTGGGTGCTTTTTGACATGTACTTTGGATCATTGTCCTGCTGTAAGACCCATAACCTAATTTCTTTTTCTGAAAACAGTACAGTGATGGACTTTACAAAAAAGCTGTAATTTTTCCATCTGTCCACAGCACATTCCCCCAAAAGGATTTTGGCTTTCTCAGATAAGTTTTGGCAAACTCTTTGATTAATATTTCTCTTTTGTCAACGTCCAGAGAGACTTGTTACAGTGACATGGGCTGTAAACTTCTTGACAATGTTCAACTTCAATGTTGCGCACAGTGAACACAGGAACATTAAGATCTCTGTAGATGGACTTGTAACCTTGAGATTGTGCATGCTTTTCCACAATTTTTGTTCTCAAATCTTTAGACAATTCTTTGCTGTTCTTTCTCTTCTCTATGCTCTGTGTGGCACACAGAGACAAATAACAGAAGGATTAATTGAAATGTTCACCATTTTAACTGGTTGCCGGTGTGATTTCTATATTGTCAGCACCTGTTAATTGATACAGGTGAGTTTATTTACAAATTACAGAAGCAGACTTGGAATGCAATTATTTCTTACAATTTTGAGAAGGTGCTAATCATTTTGTCATGCCCATTTTTGGAGTTTTGCATGGAATTTGACAGATTTGGCTTTTTCTTTCTCCCCTTTTTCTGTCATACGAAAACAAACAAAAGAAATAAACATGAAAATGCCTTAACATTTGTAATTGCAACTATTTTCTGGGCGAAGCGGTGCATTATCTGACAGAAATGCAGGGGTGCCAATATTTTTGGCCATGACTGTATATAACTAAATACTAAATATGATGTTTATTTTTATGTATAGACATGCTTATTTGTCTATCCTGTGCTGACATTAGGTGAAAAGTGCTTTTCTCTTTACCCAGTAATATATTTACATCCCCTGAATCTCTCCCCACTACCAACCCAAGCATCAGTTAATCTAAACAACCCTGTTACCTTTACCTTATCTCTATCATGGGATGGGTTGTGGGGTCAGACATGCACAGACAAAGCTTGTGTTATTTCCATTGATGAATAGTATGTCCCCATTTGCAGTATTAATAGTATTGGAATTAAAATACATGAGTAATTTAGACAAGATCACAGGATGTAATATGATTTATTTTAGTTATTGTGCTTTGTTTTTATTTCTTTATTTTTTTACTGTTTTCTACTATCATGTATTTATATAAGGATATTTACAAGTGAAAAATATGTTCTTACAGTTTTTTTCTCATTTGTTTTATTTAAAGACATGCCTTAAACACTTTTTCCAGTTCTAGATCACCCAAATTTCCATGTTTAAACCAAATGTTTGGAAGTCTTTCTATGATACTATCTGTACTTTGTACCTAAGTGAAGTAACTCCTATGGAACGTCACATGTTGACCATTATTACCACAACCACATGGTCGTCGTGTCCACAGGTTGGAGTTTTGTTATTCACTTCAAAGACAAGCTATACAAAATGGCAATCGCCCAGTTCTTTCTACTTTTAGAGGGTTGATGTGCAAACATTGCCTAAGGTTGCCTGCAGTTGCTCTGTTTCTGCTTCTTATTGCAGTAGAGACATGTAGGATATGTCAGATAAACCCAACAAAAATATCTGTTAGTTTACATCTCTTTAGATGTGTATGCTTAAAGTCACAAAACACAAATAACCGATTAATCTGTCACTGATATGGATATATAAAGGAATTATTTACACTTGTGATGCGGTTCTACATTTGCTGTATGATGTGAAATTTGCCAAAGACTGCCAATGATTCAGAGGCCACAGAGACATCGACAGCCTTCTGTGATCAGAAGCCAAACGCTGAGTTTTTTTTTATTAAGGCGTAGCGATGAAAGAAGGAACCAGCTTGTTGTGGTCAAACGGATGTGAGCTAGTCATAGCTTAAATATACAGCCAAGTTCTGTTGTTAATGTGCCATGCTTTTAAAAATGTAGTCTACATTGAGGCGCCACAGTAGTTTTATTCATATGGCTCATGGTAGAATGCTTTATGCAAAAGCATTATTTAAACATTATTAGCTCATATAGTTGGGCACATTACAGATTATTACAGCTGAAAGAGCTATGTTGTTTGAAACTATGGTAGACCTGCTGTACATATTATGCTATGCTATATTTTTCTGTTGGTTTCACATTTCATTTAGGGTCTCATTTCATAATTAGTGTGTCAGTGAACCCAATTTTTTTTTGTAATTGGGTCTAAAAATACTTTCTGTGTGCTCAGCATTTATTTATTAGTGGATAAGAATTACCTCATAATCCTGCAAGTTCCCTGTACTTCCTTATTGTAAATGGCAACCCTATTGCAGCAGATTCTTCACCTTCTGTGTTGCCACTTTCTCTGCACATTCTCCAGTTTTGCCTGGGTAGGAAGCCATTCATCTCCACATTTCTGCCCAGCTTAATGCCCAACCTGATACAACCAAACACCTTGTGAGGTGGTTCCAATTGTGTGGTTGAAAGGGACTTCTCAAGGGAGTCTCACTGTCATAATTTGAGGAAGTGCAGCCCCTTGCAAAGCATGTCCTTCAGTGACATCTACAGAATGACATGTCCCTGGTCCTGTACCTCCTGTGATACTTACATCACATCTTCCAGAAGGCTGCAAAATAGGGCACAAAGAGCAGCCAGGCAGGCGGGCCTAGCACATCATCAGTAGTTGGTGCACCCAGAAGAGGCAGCCAGCTGAAGAGAACCAAGATGGTGGCACATGGCTCATTTTATGTCACCTCAACAGTGCATCGCAGTATGACAATGCTGGACTCGCTGTTCAGGTGAGTATGTGTTTTAAAGAGAACATAGCACTACAAGTAAGAGGGGAAAAAAATAACATGGGAGGGAGCCAAGTGCCTCTTTAACAAAAGTTTGTGCACACTGTTGTCTGGATGGTAGTCACTCCTCTGAGGCAGTAGAATATTTAACAGTAAAATGCCAGCCACATTATTTGTTACTAGAGTTCACAGTAGGGCTTTTTACCGTCTATGCTTCCCCAAGTCCTAGGGCTTAATTGTGCACTAAAAGAATGTCATGGCAACATCTGCTCACTTTAAAATAAGCACACAGGCGCCCTCTATGTGGTTGCTGGTGATTTTGATCATGTCAACTTGACAGAGTTCCCTGCCAAAGTTTCATTAGCATGTTGCTATTGTCACTCGAGGAATGAACATGCTTAATTGAGTATGTAAAAATAGACAGGGGATATTAGGAGCTACCCCTCTTCCCCACCTTTGCCTTCATGACCACTTTTCCATCATGTTGGTTCCTGCCTACCACCCCTTGCAGAAAGTCAATAAACCAAATTCAAAGACTATTACAGGGTGGCCCAGTGCCTCAATAATACATGACTATTTCAAATGTACTGAGGGGCAGATCTTTTAAGAGGCAGCAACAAGTATCAAAGGTGTTGACCTGTAGGAATATGCATAATTTATTATGGTCTATATCAGTAAGTGTGTGGAGGGTGCTACTACAACTAATACTGTTGCTATCTACCCCAACCAGAAGCCCAGGATGAATGCAGATGTTTTCTCAGTACTAAAAGCCTTTGATTCTGTGTACAGGTCTGGCAATACATTTGACCTGAGGCAGCAAAGAAAAGCCTTATTACAAGTGTAAGGAGGGGCAAGACTAACTATGCTCTAAAGATTCAAAGTCACCAATGACCCACAGAGCATGTGGGGGTGGGGGGGGGGCATTGGGAGCGTCACAGATTACACCAGCAGTGATGCAGAATGTCCAAGGGATTCTTCTTTTCCTGATGCTCCTGAGCATTCCAATACTTCCCTTAGCTTCAGGCTCACCCCTTCTTTGGGTGAACTGCACCTCAGTAGGGATGAGCCCAAACATTGGGTGTTCACCTGTTCGCCAAATTTAGAACATTATGAGGTGTTCGTAGGAAATTCGAGCGTCGACAGAATGCCACATAATGAACGGCGAGACCGTCAATGCACTGCAAGATCACAGTGCATTGATGGCCCCTTTGGGTCTGGTTTGGATATTAAGGGGAACCCTGTGCCAAAATGAAAAAAGAAATGGCCTGGGGGTCCCCCCTAAAATCCATACCAGGCCCTTCAGGTCTGGTGTGGATAATAAGGGGAACCTGGTGCCAAGATTTTTTTTTAAATTGTGGAGTCCCCCCAAAATCCATACCAGACCCTTATCCGAGCATGCAACCTGGCGGGTCACAGAAAAAGGGGGGTGAGAGCATGCCCCCCCTCCTGAACTGTACCAGGCCACATGCCCTCAACATGGGAAAGATGTTTTGGGGTCTACCCCAAAACATCTTATGTTAATGGGGACAAGGGCCTCTTCCCCACAACCCTTGCCCGGTGCTTCTTAGAGTCTGCAGGCGGGGGGTTTATCAAAATCTGGAAGCCCCCTTTAACAAGGGGACCCCCAGATCCTCCCCCCTTTTTGTGAATGGGTATCTGGTACATTGTACCCCTACACATTCACCAAAAAAAGTGTCAAAAAACAAATCCTTTATTTAAAAAAAAAATGGCCCGCAATCTCCATCCATTTTCGATCACAGCTCCGATGGGACGAGAAAAAAAAAAAAGAAACGGAAAAACTCCACCTTGATGTGAGGCGGCCCTGCCCTCAGCTATATAAAAGGCTACAGTCAGCATGATATTTAAAGGTATATTTCATTTTTATTGTTTCACTTTAAGCATTATTAAAATCACTGCTCCTGAAAAAATGGCTGTTTTTAAAACTTTTTTTTGTATTGATACATGTCCTCTGGGGCAAGCCCAGGTCCCCAGACACTTTTTATGGCAATAACATGCATATAAGCCTTTTAAAGGAGCACTTTTGATTTTTTGGGGGGTGGGGGGTTCGGCTAATCCCTACCCTTCAATGTGATTATAGCAGATGTGAAAGTCTGCAGGCCCAAATAATATTCCAAGCTGGGTGTTTAGAGACTATGCACATAACCTTTCAGGAACTGGATCACCTGCTGATGGCAATTATCAAGATATCCTCTTTTAAGGTCAGTGATTCTGCACTAAGTAAAAGTAATCTGAGCAGCTAATGGGCTGCTAGATTACTTTTACAGGCAGCGGAACGGATGTTCTTCCTCCCACTGTGTGACATCAGAAACAAGGATTTAGTCACTTCCTGTGTCGTTTCTTTGTTTACCTGGCCGTTACCTGCCAGGGAAGCAGCCGATCAGATCAATCTGTGTCTGATCATCTGCATTGGAGGCCAGAGGAGAGATGTGAGGTATCGCCACAAACCTCAGAGCAAGAGCAATCATTTTAGTGCCAGACCTCCTGTGTAACTCTAAACTGGTAACCTGTAAAGGTTTTTAAAGCGTTGCCTATGGATATTTTCAGGTACCGTAATTTGGCACCGTTCCACGGGCGAATGCAATTTTAAAGCATACCATGTTTGGTATCTATTGTATTGTATTCTACCAAACATTTGGGTATTATATTGTGCATTAAAATCCATAAAAGTGTATTTTTTCCAAAAAATTTGGAAAAAAAAGTTTGATTTCAGTTTCCTAAGTGCAGCTACACAGATCTAATCATCTCTGCTGCTGAATGATTGCATTTGGTATTCCTTACACCAGCTTTCAGAGGTGTTAACAGGCCAATTTTCAGCTCTGAACACTGTCACACTTTGAATGACAATTACTCAGTAAACGCCTGTATGTGTTCCTACCAGCAATCTATAAACAGTTCTTTTATTAGTATTATTTGCTCATATGCCCAAATTTGTTCATATGGGTTTGCATACATTTTATTGCATGGAAAAATACATTTCTCTTTTGGAATCTAATATTATCCAATATCTTGTTAATTTCTGCACATACCTAGGGAACATAGGCATATGCTGGCCAAAGTTACAAAATTAGGGCACAGTGAACAAAATGATTAAAGCCAACTCAAGCACCATTTTTTATTTAGGTTTTGGTTTAGAACCTTTGTCAAGCTTTATTGCTATTTGTGTCTCCATTGGAGAAATCTTCCCTCACAGAGGCATAGTGGGACAGGACAGATATACCCCCGTCATGTACTATCTTAGTGACAACAGTAGTACTAGACATGAAGTAAGGAAAAATCTCACAGCAACATACACAACATGTATGTTCACAGTATTTGCCCTCTGTATAAACTGCCTGGTTGTGTAAATTCTGCCTTCAGTAATGGACAGAAAGTGTCCCACTCGTGTATATGATACTCAGAGTCCTCCTATGTGGTGTCAAGGAGCTTTAGTATATTGCATTTTCCCATTTAGAGCTCAGTATCAGGAAACCACAAACTGATTCTTTCATCAGAATAATGTGGCTATGATACCACTACTGAAGTGTTTTTCAGCCAGTGATGCTTCATGATTGTTCAGTAATAAGCCTTAATCTGGTAATATATCCTGCAAAACAGTAGCCTGAAAATGGTCCCAAAGTTATGCATGTTAAATAAATTCTGTAGGAAATTTGAAACATTTTTAATGTGATGATAAATGTACAAGTTGATTGAATTGGACATTAGATTGCCTATGTCTGATTAACACTGGGAGTACGTGCTTCTCACTGGAAATGACCTAGTACTCTCCGAACTCCTGGGACAGACTGAATCTTTAACCATAAAAAGTCACTTACCATACAGATTTGGCTCCCAGGAGCCGTAATAGAAAACTCAACAGGGATGAAAAATAATAAAATCACTGCTGTTTTGCCTGTGGCAAAACTTGACCACTCTGTAATTCATGGTATCTTTTGAAATGTGTTCACTGTGGTTCCCTTGGGTGTTGTATGTGTACAAGGATAATTTAAACATGCTTTCTTCAGTATGGCTGTGGGGTGAGTAATACATTCTAACACGTCATGGTAATTTCACAAGTACCAGTGTTTTCCAAAAAACAGAAGTTTGTACATATTGTTGCATTGTTAATTAAATCCAGAACCACAAAATTCCAAAAGGCAGCTATTAATGTAACATTAACCCCAATATTGAATAAATCATTGTGATATAGATAGATGTCTTGCAAGCTACCAATTAAGAGTGTCCAAAGAATGATTTAAATGTAAGAGAACCAATCCACAACCACTAAGCATATTCACACTCCCATAATATGTGTATAAAATATTCAAATGCAGTGCTATGTGATATATCACTCACTCACTGAAAAAAAAAATAATACACACATATATATATATTTATTCAAAACTTATTTTCAGCAAGTCCACAGTGGAAAAAAATATATAATATAATGTCCCATAAAGTGACACTGTTATGATGATCCAAATAATATTAACTGTGATTTCACACACATGCTCCCCCCCATGTAGCTGCACTCACCTCCAGTTGTGTGACCGCACAATTAAGTTTGGTCCACAACAGCAGCTGAACCACCTCTGGACTTTAAGTAGCTGGATTTACAGGCTCCCCCAGGTGTAATCCAAAGAAGGTACCCTCAATTTAAATTAAAAAAGAGGCCAGATAGTGAATTATTATTTAAATATAGAAATTTATTGTAGGTAAACATCAGGATACTCACAATTTATGGGTGCTTGCAGCGGACCAGGCTATAGAAACATACAATGTTAAAATCCTCTCCAAATGGTTTGCAGGCTTGTGCGAATTAGCTAGCTAGCTGAGAGCAAGTGACTGTCTTCTCCACCGTCCTGGCCCCTCCCCTACGTGTGACGACACAGGGCGATCATGTGTCTTCCTCAGGGAGATCGATTGAATAAATCGTTGCTAAGTTAGGAGTTGCTGAATACTGTTGTGTTTACGAGAGAAAGTTGAGATATTGAGATATTCCTCAAAGCTAGGGACCAAAAGAAGACACACCAAACACTGGAAACTGTAATGCGCGTACAGATGATCGGAATTTCCGACAATTTTTTTTCGATGTGAGCCTGTTGACGGAAATATTTTTTTTTTTCTAGGGATCTCCATAATATTTTTTGTTGTTTTGTGTGTCAAGTTACCACAAGTTTTTTAACCTCAAGGAGGTTGTTTGGTGTTGGTGTTCCTTGTTAATTTCACATTGTATTTTTGAAATGTACCTGCCTACTCACAAGCAAATTGTCCTTTTTGAACTACATATCCAAGGATTTGTGAAAATAAACTAGCCATTTATTAGGGGTCATAACAAAATAAAGAGGAAAGCAACGCTGGATAAACTGGTGCAATTTGCAAAGCCTTTGTACCCCAGGGCACACATCAATTATTTGACAGGAAAAATTGGTAGCCTGAGGAGTCCATTTAATAGGGAGCACAGGCCCAGGACTCTGAGAGATCAGGAACAGCAGCAGATGACATATATGTCCTAAGGCTGTGGTCATATAACAGCCTGCGTCTTTTGTCAGACCAGACTGAACCCAGGCCATCACTCTCTTGTCTTCCTTACATGCTTCCTTCCATGCTTGCTTCCGGACTGTGGCTCTCATGTTGGAGTTGTGGCAGGAGGAGGAGGAGGATGGCCCAACTCACACAGGTGGGTTTTGCTTGTGATTTCGGCCCTAAACTCCTTATTTATGGCCAGATAGATCACTTCCTCACAAAATAGGCATTGGCCCATCTCCATTACCTGCATTTTGCTGGCTACCATACAGGCATAGGCCTCTTGAAGACTGGGGGTGGTTCTGAGGGCTGCAGTAGCCTCCTGAATTAAAGAAAGAACTGACTCCTTCACTTTCCTCCCCTTCCTGGTACTTTTTGTTGGAAGGCGGAGGTGAGGAACCTGGGATTCGGTCAGGCTACTGGGCCCGGCCACCTCCTGGCTGCCACTTTCCCCCGCCACCTCCTGGCTGCCACTTTCCCACGCCATCTCCTGGCTGCCACTTTCCCCCACCACCTCCTGGCTGCCACTTTTTTACAGCCTGCTCCTGGCTGAGGCTTATCTGTGTATGAAAATGAGACATAGTTTTAGTTTATTGTTCATCAATCAAACATAATTTTGAGAAATATGTTGAACAATGCTATACCTGACTCAAGATGGGCTCCTCCACATCTTCTTCCTGGGTGGAAGGCCCAGTTTGGACTTATGAAGCCTCGTCTGAGGTGGAAGGAAGAGTGGAAGGAAGTGTGGAAGGAAGAGTTAAGAGTGATGGCCTGATTTCAGTCTGGTCAGACAAAAACCACAGTCTGTCATAGTACCAGAGCCAGAGCCCTGCTGCTCCTTATCTCATGGAATCCTGGACCTTCTTGCACTCCCCATTATAAGTGCTCCTCAAGCCACCAGTTTTGGTCTTCAAATAGTTGATGTTTGCCATGGAGATCTGCGGCTACACCAATTACAGCAATAGATCCAGTGCTGCCTGCCTCTTTCTTTTATTAGTATAAAAAGGGGTGTTTCACCTGCCGCAGACAGGGCAGCTCTCTGTACATATCAATGAATTGGGGGAGGAAGTCGTGATCATTGAATCGATCCATTTTCTCTGCAAGACACAACATAAGACAAACCCAATAAATTAGCTTGAGAATCAAAACTCAGTCAAACAGTTTAGAACACAAAATGCTACTTGTGATTAACCTCATAAACAGTGTCCCCTTCAGTAACATCCAATGAAGTTCTGGTAACTGGTGTACAGCTGGGGGTATCTAGGGCATCTCTGAGCTACTGAGACAAGGAAGTAGAGAAATGTATTTCCATGGGTGGGTAAAGGAACCCAAGGGTTTGTAGGAAAATGAGTTAAAGGGGCCAGCACTTGCATCTGGGCATTTTGAGTAAATGGGCATTCTAGTACAAATGTAAATGTTAGTACATACAGTGGTGTGAAAAAGTGTTTGCCCCCTTCCTCATTTCCTGTTCCTTTGCATGTTTGTCACACTTAAGTGTTTCGGGACATCAAACCAATTTAAACAATAGTCAAGGACAACACAAGTAAACACAAAATGCAATTTGTAAATTAAGGTGTTTATTATTAAAGGTGAAAAAAATCCAAACCATCATGGCCCTGTGTGAAAAAGTGATTGCCCCCTAAACCTAATAACTGGTTGGGCCACCCTTAGCAGCAACAACTGCAACCAAGCGTTTGCGATAACGTGCAATGAGGCTTTTACAGCGTCCTGGAGGAATTTTGGCCCACTCATCTTTGCAGAATTGTCCTAATTCAGTTACATTAGAGGGTTTTCGAGCATGAACGGCCTTTTTAAGGTCATACCACAACATCTCAATAGGATTCAGGTCAGGACTTTGGCTAGGCCACTCCAAAGTCTTCATTTTGTTTTTCTTCAGCCATTCGGTGGTGGACTTGCTGGTGTGTTTAGGATCATTGTCCTGCTGCAGAACCCAAGTTCGTTTCAGCTTGAGTACACGAACAGATGGTCGGACATTCTCCTTCAGGATCTCTTGGTAGACAGCAGAATTCATAGTTCCTTTTATCACGGCAAGTCTTCCAGGTCCTGAAGCAGCAAAACAGCCCCAGACCATCACACTACCACCACCATATTTTACTGTTGGTATAATGTTCTTTTTATGAAATGCAGTGTTCCTTCTACGCCAGATATACTTGGACACACACCTTCCAAAGAGTTCCACTTTTGTCTCATCGGTCCACAGAATGTTGTCCCAAAAGTCTTGGGGATCATCAAGATGTGTTGTGGAGAAATTGAGACGAGCTTTGATGTTCTTTTTGCTCAGCAGTGGTTTTCTCCTTGGAACTCTGCCATGCAGGCCATTTTTGCCCAGTCTTTTCCTGATGGTGGAGGCATGAACGCTGACCTTAACTGAGGCAAGTGAGGCCTGCAGGTGTGGACAACCACAGTTATAGTATGTTTTAACAAGGGGGGCAATCACTTTTTCACACAGGGCCATGATGGTTTGGATTTTTTTTTCACCTTTAATAATAAACACCTTCATTAACAAATTGCATTTTGTGTTTACTTGTGTTGTCCTTGACTATTGTTTAAATTGGTTTGATGTTCCGAAACACTTAAGTGTGACAAACATGCAAAGGAACAGGAAATGAGGAAGGGGGCAAACACTTTTTCACACCACTGTAACTCAGGGTTGAAGATAGTATAGTTTATACTGCATGGCCTGTCCAGGAAGCTTCAAATGGCCTTTAATGTACCATGAGTCCGGGCCTAGTCATAGGGAATAATGGTGTTGCCCGAGCTGTGTATGCTGGGCAAAGGACAGAAATGACAATTTTTTTCTTTGGCCATATCTGCCCCATGAACATGATTTGAAAGGGTGTAGGGGGTGTCAGAAAAAAGAAGCACTCTTCTAACCATAGAAAGGCCAGAAGTATAAACATAATCTTTTGCATATCTGCATTGTGTGGAATCCATTCTAAAAGTCATATTTGGCATGTTAACAATAATACAGCTAAGGTGGCAGCAGGCAATGTATGCAATGGATTTTGACTCATGGATTATATATTAATTATTATATATGATTCCTATTTTGATAAATACTTTCTAAAGAGAAATATGTAGTCTAAAACTGACCAGTTATTCAGAAAGTGCTTATTGCTTTGCTTTAATTTTAGATCATTTTGATCTTCAAAACTTTCACCAACCTACAACATCATCGCAGAATTGGGGTTTTGTCTATTCTCTTACTTCACTGGCTGTGCACTTGTTTTAGATGAATTACCAGAAGTAAAACAAATTAATCAGTATGGCAGCTTGGAATTTAGCATTTTAAGAAGAAGGGCAGTCTTTATATTTTTCTTAACACGTTTCCTTTAAGAAAAGAAAAGTGAAAAAAAGGTTGCCAAATTGAACTGTGGGGTTTGTTGCTTTATGTAACTCCTACAGTAACATCTCAGAACTCTCCACAAGATCAGCACAGCAGATAACAATTTGGCAAAAGGCTGCATGGTGCTGAAATGGCCCCACAGCTGATATCTCACTCAATCTGGGACTGGTGAGGATAATGCCACGTACACACGAGCAGAATGTCCGACAGAAAAAGTCATACGGAAGCTTTTCATTGTATATTCCGTTTGTGTGTATGCCCCATCGGACTTTTTTTTACGAAAATTCTGATGGACCTAGAAATAGAACATGTTTTAAATATTTCCGATGGAACCCATTCCTATCAGGAAAACCACTCGTCTGTATGCTGTTCCAATGGACCAAAAATGACACGTGCTCTGAAGCAAGTACGATACAGAAGCTTTTGGCTACTGGCTATTGAACTTTCTTTTTCTAGCCCTGTCGTATATGCGATCAGACTTTGATGTGATCATGTGTACACACAACAGTTTCAGCGGAACTCCGTCGGAAAAACCTTCAGAGTTTATTCCGACGGGAAAACCGGTCATGTGTATGCGGCATTAGACTGCCGGGAGTGAGGGGGGTATGCAAGGGGATTAACAAAATAGGCATATCTGTACTAAAACTATAGTTACATTTTAAATGCATTTATATGGCACTAATATATTTAATATCCTTTACAAAACCAACTAAAGCATCACATTTTTCTGAGGGCCTGTAGAATTTCCTTTATATATATCAACAAATCGAGATCCTACCTGACTGGATGTAAGAATGTTTAGCTAAGCCCTTGCACTACATTTGCTTTTAATTTTGTTAAATTTTAAGAAGATTGCACAGAGCTTGTATAGTCTGTTTTTCTTATGTATGGCCCGCTTTAGAAAGAGTGACCAATAATATGGTACTGGATGTTGGATTTTTTTGTCTTAAATCATGGATTTTATGCAGATACTGGTGCCCTTTATATCTCCCCAAGAATGCTTGCGCTTCAGTAAATTGGTCTTAGTGGAATGTGAGCTGCAACACTTTAAATGGTTTGTCACAGCCATGTAGAGAGTGTCTAGCTATTTATATTTGGCAGAATTTTACTGGTCCCAGTTTTTTACATTGAGTGCCACTGCACCTGTCTAGCCTCATTGTCAATGGTCTCATAAGGCATTTGCATGTAATTTTACTTCTCTGGGTGCTCTCTTCTGGTTGACAGTAGCAATCAAGGCTCTTTCCAGAGTACAATACAGTAATTCCTCAACATCTGCCTGGGTTCTGCATCTTAAACTGCAGGCACAGAAAGCTTAGCCCTTCCCTCTCCACAGCAGCGGAGGTCACGAATACCCCTCTGGGGACACGTGTAAACTAATCATGGCAGATATCAAGTGCAAGGGTAAGGGATCATATGGCCTCCCTAACTCTGGCTTAGCACATAGCTCTAGGGGATGGGGATGATAGTCTATCTCTAGAGATAGAGTTGACCCCTGTCTGATTTCCTGCCTTTCTCTGGGTGTTCTTCTGGTCCTTCCACCACTCACCTTTGCTGCTAATTATTTAGATATCTAGGGAAGATTTTTTTGACACAATGTCTGATGTTATGGGTATAATGTTGTTACTATTAGAGGCTGTAGATAACAGTAGTCAAAAGCTAACAATTTTTGTCGTCCCTGGGTTTGATTATGTATTGGCTGCAGACAATCTGCTGTTAGTAATATATTATACTGAACCCCCTCTGTGCTTTATCACAATAAAGTAAAAATTATATAAATCAAAATACATTTTCATATATATATATTATATATATATATATATATATATATATATATATATATATATATATATATATATATATATATATATATATATATATATATATATATATACTAATGTGTTACAACAATGTTAGCTACATTTTAGCTACAGGTGTAGTTTAACTTTATAAGGTTCCATCTCAACCTATTCTCAGGTCCAAAGCTAAAAGATGAGTTGGGCCCATTCTGGATCTGAAATCCCTCAACTTGTTTCTATGGGTGTAAAAGTTATGCATGGAATTGGCCTGGATAGTCATTGCTGCCCTTCTTCTGGGGAATTTTCTGGATTTAGTAGACATATGGAATGCTTACTTGCATATTTATATCCTTCCTACTCATCAATCTGTGTTTTGCAGTGATTATCAGCATTACCAATTAGTTGCTTTTCTCTTGCCTGTCCACAGCTACTTCAGGTTTTTACCAAGGTTCTTACTGCAGTCCTACCTTTGCTTCATTCACAGGGAATACACATGTGAGTTACCTGGGAAATCTCTTGCTAAAGAATCAGTCCTTCTTATCCCTGTGAGCCAATGTCCAGCAGGCAAGACAGACTGCAGGACGATGCCATGGCTGTGGCCTACATCAATCATCAAGGAGACACCAGTAGTCACCCCTTACAAAGAGTGGCCTTGACCCCCTCTTGGGCAGAACTGCACATTACAAATCTTTATCCGCCATCCATATCAAAGGCATTAAAAGTTGACAGGTAGACTTCTCCAGTTTTTACCATCTGGGGCTGAGAAAATGAACTGTCCATTCAGAGGCATTTCCAGCAGGTAGGGGATGCTGGATGAAGATCCTCTATCATATAGATTCAACAACAAACTGGTCAGGTATGTCCCCAGGTCCTTCCAGCTTTCTCTCTAGATGCTCTGGTAATTATGTGGGATCAGTTCCACTTGATCTATGCCTTTCTGCCATTCCAGTTTCTCCCTCCTCTGTTCCCCAGGATTGAAATAGAGGGCATTCCTGTGATTCCCATAACTCCAAACTAGTCCAGGAGAACATATTCAGACCCTTCACCCACCCTTCCAGATCGTTTGAACCTCCTATCTCAAAAAACAGTCCACTATCCTGCTTCTTGGTAATTGGTAAAAGGACAGGTGCTTACCAGATTAGGTCATCCCTACTTTCATGAAGGCTTGGTAGTCAACTTCTTGGAAAATCTACCATCGCACCAGAAAATCCTTTTTTTTTTGCATGATGACAGGCTATGAAGTTCCATTCTAGTGTCACGAATGTCACGTCTACCCCAACGCAGGTGGTCAGACACTATAGCTAGCTGCTGTGTGCTTCACCGATAGCAGCCCCCTTTCCCTTAAGACAAGCAGGCCTACTGGTATTTGGTTGCACCCAGGACTTATACACAATGCTATAGTGCCTGGCCACTATGCCAAGGCAAATGTGAACTGAGCAAAGCAAACATGTGCTTGCAGTTTAACAGATAGTATGGTTCTATGACAGTTCAGGTATAAGGCAGGTTGAGTTCAGGGAATAGTCCAATATCCAATCCAGGTCATACACAGGGAAATCCAACAGAGATGCAGACAGACGGGAGGCTTCATCGGAAACAATTCAGGTAACTGTCTCTATTACAATTAAGGGATAAAGTGTTTGGTTTTCTTAGAACAGGTGACCAAGCATCAATCACCTTGCAGGTGAGCACAGGGAGAATGCAACAGCCAACACCTTGATTAATAAAGTGATCCTGACATCTAGGAAGTATTCTGTGGGATACAGCCTGTCCTTTCTACATTCTGGACTAGATCAGCATCCCTATTAGATTGTAAGCTCTCATGAGCAGGGCCCTCATGTATTGAAATGTATTGTAAATATATAGTACTGTCTCCTTCTATATTGGAAAGCACTGTGCAACCTGTCGATGCTATATAAATGCTAAATAATAATAATAATAAGGGAAACAAGGGACACATTTGGCCCCTCATTCCTTAGTTAGAGCTTTCGTACAACTCACACATCTCTCCTTGGTTATTCCATCAGACCTTAAATTGGTTCTTTCAGCCATTTAGAGGCTACCTTTTTGCACCTAATAGGGATATTTTTTTATTTGACCTTACTCACAAGGTAGCTTTCCTTGTTTCTATAACCTCTGTGCACTAGTTAGCAATTGTATGCTATAAAGAGCTTTTCCTTGTGTTACACAAAGATAAGGTTGTATTCAAATCTGAGTGTCCAATGAAAGATGATCTCATATGTAAACATATGAGATATGAGATCATCTCTCATCGCCGGCTCTCCCTCCTCACACAGAGACTGTGTGTGAGAAGGGAGAGTGACTTCCAGCTGCAGTGTGAGTGTGTTAACACAAACACAGTGCCCACACACACACAAACACACATGCCCACAGTACCTATCAGTGCCAACTGTCCCCAGTGCCACCTACCAGAGTGCCACCTATCAGTGCCTCCTAACCCCAGTGCCATCCGTCAGTGTCATGTGCCATCTGTTATCAGTGTCACATGTCATCAGTGCCATGTATCCGTGCCATCTGTCATCAGTGCCACCTGTCAGTGTCATGTGCCATCTATTATCAGTGCCACGTGTTGTCAGTGCCATGTATTAGTGCCATGTGTCATCAGTGCCATGTGTCATCAGTGCCACGTATTAGTGCCATCTGTCATCAGTGTCATGTATTAGTGCCTTCTGTCATCAGTGTCATGTATTAGTGCCATCTGTCATCAGTGTCATGTATTAGTGCCTTCTGTCATCAGTGCCACATATTAGTGACATCTGTCATCAGTGCCACGTATCAGTGCCATCTGTCATTAGTGTCACATCAGTGTCATGTGTCAAGAAATCTTAATATTTAAAAGAATTGTGGGGAAAAAATTACAACATCAACAAACCTCACCCTGCATCTTACTAAATACCTTGGAATGTCTACTTTCAAAAAAGGGGTAATTTGGGGGGTATTTGTACTTTCCTGGCTTGTTAGGGTCACAAAAAAATGAGATCAGGCCACCACTACATCAGGTGTGATCACTTTCTTATGATTTGCACCACAGCTTGTAGACTATTTTTACCAAAAATATGTAGCAGTATAAATTGCTGCCAAAATTTATGAAGAAAAATTAATAATTTGCAAA
Source organism: Lithobates pipiens (assembly GCF_037356315.1). NCBI lineage: Eukaryota > Metazoa > Chordata > Amphibia > Anura > Ranidae > Lithobates > Lithobates pipiens. Next base: position 211,560,480 of record NW_027507764.1, read on the forward strand.
ATGTTATCGCACAAAA